>NC_141920.1:50404003-50728700 GCF_057802395.1 Ceratotherium simum simum
GCACAGGTTTCTTTTTTTCTTTTTTAATGTAACATACACTATTTTACAGCCTGCCTGTGACCTGCCTTGTTCCTTGGCTGGTCAGTAGTCACTCCCCTTTCTTCTTTGCTAAAAGAAGCCCAGTTAGATTTTGTTTTAGGGCAGTACTTGGAGGAGGTGGGACCACAGCCAAGCCCCAGAGGTGAATTTTGATTGGTCTAAGCCGAACAAGGAATTCTGGCTGCTTGACTGGTGACTGGTTTAGGCCTGAGCGTGACATGCAGTTCTGACCAAAGAGGAGTGAGAGGAGGTCTGCAGGTATCCCACTGACCTTGCAGGGACAAGCCTGAGTGGGGGAAAGGCTAAAAATGGCAGACAGGAAGGACAGAAACTTCCTGGGTTCCGGGTGGTGTGCCTGAGCTGCTAAAAGACCCAGTCTTCAGATTCAAGTTATGCGAGACAGTGAACCCATCTCCTGCATTGGGCACAACTTGTTGAGCTCTTGGTACTTAGAGCAACCCAGCTGACATGCCCTCCCCTTAGGATGGTGTCCTGCTGTGTTCCTGGAGCTCTTCCTAAATGTTGTTTACAGAAAGCATTCCAGCCAGTTATTATTCCAAGATTTACTCGGTGGATCCCAAATTGTTTAATAGTATGATGATAGTAAATATTCTCATTTGAGTCTTGATGTTAATAGGAATGCCAGTAACGTTACCACACAAAGGGCACGATCTGCTGGCTGCAAGACAAAAGCCAATTGTCAAGAGGCAAGATGGTGGAAAAGAAAGGGCAGTTTATTACAGCTTGCTAGCAAGGGGGAAGATGGCTGACTAATGTCTCAAAGAACCATCTTAAGGGGGCACAAAATCTTACAGCAGTTATATAGGCCATTGGACTATAGGGGAGGGGGTTAGGAATGTTGACCTTCTGGTGATACAGACTGGGAGTCGCCACACCAGATCTCTCAGTTTTCACTGATGATGGCTGTCAGCATAGACTCTCTGTTCGGGGGTCATCACATTCCTAAGAAACTTGAAAGAACAAAGTTATCGTCTTATCGCAGCTGGGAGATAGATGCACAAGCAGGGGTCGTAAAATCTACAGAGCAGTTAGATCTCCTGGAGGGTGCATGTCCAGCTGGGTTAGTTTGTCAGAGGTCATTCAAAGTTACAATAGGGCTTCTCTTCTACAATATGGCTTCCCTCATGTCAACCTTGTCTTGAGCCGGTATCAGTAATAGTAGTAACAACAGTCAATATTTATTTTGCTCTTCCTCTGCCATGCCAGAAACTGCGTTAAGTACATTACTTGTGTCCCCTCATTTAATCTTCAGGAAAATGAGAATGTTCCAGTATTACCCCCATTTTATGACTGAAAAAACTGAGAAGTCAGAGAGGTTATGTAACTCATCCAAGGTCACACAGCTAGAAGGTGACAAAATCACCTCAAAAACTGGGCATATATATATACACACACACACACATATGCATGTAGGTATAAACTATAAAGTATTAAGATGCTGTTTTGAAATAAGTTCTCTTATGTTAAGAAAGCATCTTTCCATTCCTACCTTTTAAGATTTTTTTTAAGGAATAAGTATTTATTGAATACCTTTCAACGTCTATTATGATAAGCTCTTTTGTTTGTTTGAGCTGTTAATAAAATGTATAAATAATTTCCTTTCACAAAATTAAATTATCTTTGCATTCCTGGGGTAGACCTTCTGTAGTCCAAGATCATTTTCATTATACCATTGAATGGTAAACATGGGTACTTTATTTAGGAATTTCACATTCCCGTTAATGGAGCTAACCAGCGAGTTTTGAGGGGAGGGTTGCACTATCTATGTTGGGTTTTAGAACCAGGATTGGGTGGGTGTTAGAAACTCTCCCACCTCTTTCGTGTTCGGGAACAATGTACGGACCACACAAATGAACTCTTCCTTGAAAACGTTCAAGAATTCTCATGTAACTCCATCTAGATCCAGAGCCATTTTACGGTATAATTGCTTTATGACTTTCTTGGTTATTGATCTTTCATATGTCATGCTTATTCTGGAGTCAATGTTAGTAATAGGTATTTTTCCAGAAAATGCATTCATTTGTAGGAGAGTTTTGAAACATATTAATATACATTTCCATTGTGAATAGTATTTTCTTATACATTTAAAATGGTCTCTATTACTGGTTCTAGTCCCTTTCTCTTTGCCTCTTCCTGTTTTCTCCTTTTTCTTTATAACATTGCATAGAAATTTGTCCAATATTTGTATGTTTTTTATGCAGAACCAGTTAAGTTTCTTTATTTCATTTTTATTCTGCTTTACATATTTATTTCTACTTGTGTCTTTTCTTCCTTTTATTTAGGGGTTTTTCACTCAGCAGCATTTCATGAACATCTTTCCACATAAATAAATATGCCTTATTGTTATCATTTTTAGTGGCTGCAAAATAGTTTATTTTATGAGTGTGATGTATATAAGTTGCAAAGGTTACTAGCTCCCTTCCCCAAACTCAAGCCTGGATAAACTAAGGCAGAGAGATGGCAGCAAGAATCTGAGAACTGGCTGAGAGGCAGAAGATGGTCCAACACTGGCTCTTTCACCATTCAGTCTCAGGCTTCAGCCATGATCCCTATTAGCTAGAATGAAGAGAAGAGGGTAGGGCTCCTTGTTTTCTGATTCTACAGTAAGGAATAGGTGACATTTAATTCTCACAATAGTATGGAACTAGCATAGGATGAGAAAAATAGGCCAAAAGAAGGGAGCCTCTGTTTTCTCATCTGGAGAGATGAGAGAACCAGGCCCAGCCTTACGGATGGGCTGATTTCCAGAGGAAGCCTCGAAAGTAGCAGTTCCCCAGTTTCCTTCCTTGCTCTGTCTTCATGAAGGTCTGCATTTTCCCTCAACTAGATGTAAGCTCTCTCTGGACTCTGAACTCTAAAAGGTGAATTCGACACAGCTGCTGCCCCACAGGAGTTTACAAAGCTACACATGATTAGTGCTGTGGCCTGAAGAATGAATGCTTTAGATGTTCCGCGATTGAAAAGGAATGACAGAGGAGAGCCCTTCTCAGGGGCTCAACGGTAACGGAGATGCGCACATGTGTAACAGAAGGAGTGCCTTGAGAAGCAAACACACCACAAAATGTTTATTGTTAAATAATAAATAAGTGGCAAAGGAAATACAGGAAAGGAAACATTCATGAAATCCGAGTCACTAAAGTGCTTTCAAACATAAATTTTAAGAGACCAAGAAGCCTCGTCTGACCTTCAAACACTGTTTATAGATATTCAACAATTGTTTAAACATGGTCCCACGCTATTTCAGAAGGGAAGGGGAAAGTGTGGCTTTCTGTGTTGTTTGAGTTCCAATATGCATAGCCTATCAAATGACACTCAGGAGAACACAAAATTATTGCCAGACAAGAGAACTGGAATGTCCAAAGCCAAGTTCAAAGTCAAGATAAGAATTCGTTCATATGTCTGTATGGGGTCTTCACTATTTGTAAAGACATCTGAGTCTCTGGAGGTTAAATAACTATATTTTTGAATTCAGAGTGAGGACATCAGACCTAACCTATTAATCTACACAGTATATTGAACCAAATCTCAAATGATGCCCAGCAGGAAATAGGCTTTTTGAACTTTAAATCCTCCCTCCTCAAGTTCTACAAAAGAGAAGCAAAATTTTACAACAAATTGATTGGTTCAAGTGCATTTAAGGAATGGTTTCCATTCTAGAATGAAATAGGAGTTTCCCTAAGTCACCCATTTGTCTTCTTAAAGCAAGTGGCATTGCATTTTACCCTGACACCATAAGAAGAAAACACAACTGAGAGTATTTGTCTTCCACAGCTTTCGTCTTTTGAACAATGTACAAATTCCCAGCCTTGGAGGGTGGACCTGCGGGCCTCATTGAGCTCCCCCTCTCCCGGGCTGGAGCCCCTCCAGCCCCCTGGAGTCTGAACATCCCTGAGAGCCAGTCCCCTGGTGTGCTGTCTTGGTCTCCTGCCGTGCGGAGCTGGAGAGGTCAATGGCCACAGCGTCCAAGCTGTTCTCAGGGCTGCCTTCATCTGATCCTCTCTGAGATCCTGCCTGACTTTTGCTAGAACCTTCCTTGATGTGGTCAGAGCCCCAGAGTTCTGCCATCTTTTCTTCACTTCCTGGTTTCCTTATCATCCCTGTGGATTTTTTATGCATCCCTAGCAAAAAAAGGAAAAGAAAAAATAAAAATAGATATCTCTAAATTCAGCGATTAAGTAAATTTCTTCCTTGTCATTCTTCTCTAAATCCCATTAGAACTGCCCTTGTCGGCACTTGTCTCCGGGGCCTCCAGGAGGCCTCCCACTGCGAGGCGTTGAAAACTAGCCTCTGCCAGTCATGCGCAGCCGGTAAAGGTGCCTTGTTTGGATGATGTGGTGATTTTTTAAATTTTATTTTAAAATTCGTTGCCAACATTTTAAAATCAGAGATTGCACATCAAAAACCAGACTTCCAGCTTCTCTCAAAAAGTCAGAGTGTCTGGCAGTACTGGGCCCTCTTTCTTGTATGGCCACAGACCTCCGGTGCCCATTAGCAACCCGCCCACCCCTCCTCGGCCCCCTGCCCAACCCTCTCCCTCAGTCTCTTCAATCATTGAGGGCAAAGTCAAAACCATAGTATGCCTGGAGTCTCCAGTCCCAGCACAGTGTCTGGTGGGAGGGGGCTCAAAAAATGTTTGCTGAACAAAAACCCTCCCCCATCCCCCACCTAAGATGCTGCCCAACCCCTGACCCCAGTCTCCCTCCCTGCTTGGGGTGCTGTCTTGTGATTCATTTCTCCAAGCCTGCTGGTCTCTGGTAACAGCAAACAGACCAATAAGGTGCCGCTTCCTCAGAACGCCCAGCCCTAAGCTCGGACCACATCAGCGTAGACTGTCATAGCACCAAAAGTCTAAGGGACAGAAGAGCTCCGTGGAACCTGACCTCCTGACTCCCATATGCAAGGGGTTCATCAACTCCAGGTTTCACTGCTCTGCACTCTCCTGTCTCCTATTACCATGACCTCAATGGTATGGTTTCCAAAAATTCTACTTGCACTCGACATTTGGGAAACATATTTCACATAATTGAAGTATATCATTCCACTCCTAAAACCACGGCCTGATGCGACCTTTCCACACAGTCTACACAGTCCCAGTGAAAAAGAAGACAACTGGGCCGGCCCCGTGGCTTAGCGGTTAAGTGTGCGCACTCCACTACTGGCAGCCCGGGGTTTGGATCCCGGGCGCGCACAGATGCACCGCGACTCCAACCATGCTGAGGCCGCGTCCCACATACAGCAACTAGAGGGATGTGCAACTATGACATACAACTATCTACTGGGGCTTTGGGGGAAAAAAAAAAGGAGGAGGATTGGCAATAGATGTTAGCTCAGAGCCGGTCTTCCTCAGCAAAAAGAGGAGGATTAGCACGGATGTTAACTCAGGGCTGATCTTCCTCACAAAAAAAAAAAAAAGAAAGAAAAAGAAGGCAATTGACCAGATAATCTAAGCATCGTAATTAATTAAAAATCAGATGTGATATTTGGGACCTGAACCTGAGTAAATTTACATTGCTTTGCTTTGCAAATGGCTGCCTTATGTGGGACCATCCTCCCCCCCGCCCCCCATCTCTGGCCCTCATGCTCACTGCAGGGCAATCTTCCTTACCTAGGAGCCAGGGTGCACAAGAGCTCACCAGGCGGCGGTTGGCAGAGTCGAGGATGGAGTCGGGCAGCGGGATGCAGTGTCGCACCATGGCCCCGTAGAGCCCGTACTCCGCCATCACGCTGCTGCCGCCCCAGCGCTTCTCCTGCTTCCGCCACTTGGCCCTCCGGTTTTGAAACCAGACCTGGTTGGAGGCAGGAGGGGAAGTAGAGGGGCGTACAGAGGAAAGAGGCGGTGAAGAAGGACGCTTAGCGGTGTCCCTAGCACAGAGTTCTAAAAAGGGCCAACTACCCACTCAGGGGGGCATCTAGGACTCAGACCTTTCAGGAGCTGTGCCACCGCTCACTCAGCACTCATGGGGTCCTGCGCCACCAGTTTCCCCTCAGGTTGTCCACAGTGTCAGGAATGACACACATCAAATCTAAATATTCCCACATTGTGTAAAGAAGTCCATTTTTCACATTGATTGGAAATAGTTCACCTGGGCAATGGCCCCTCCTAATCTCAGGTTATTGGATTGCATTATCTTAATAAAAGAATAGCATTGAATATTGTTTAGGTGAGTTACTGTAATGGCGTATCTTCTGGCCTGGAGAAATGGCTAAGGTGTATTGTCAGCAAAGAGGCTAAGGAGTATAACGTGATACCTTTTTGTAAAAACAAAGAACAAAATTCTATGTGTATATGTGAGTGTGTGTGCATTTGTGTACATATATATTTTTTGGGGGGGCCAGATAAATATATGCCATGGAGATTGGTGTGCAGAAAGGTCCCATCAGGCTGTTTACATTGGTTTCTTTGAGTGTTTGTAGTGGAGGGATAGTCATTTTTTTCACTAATATATCTTTATATAGTCTCTAGTTGCAGCACACATTATTGTGTGATTTTTAAGAATGATTTAATAGAAGGAAAAACGGCGTGTGGGGCCGGCTGGCACAGCAGTTAAGTGCACGCGCTCTGCTTTAGCGGCCCAGGGTTCGCGGGTTCGGATCCTGGGTGCGCACCGACACACTGCTTGTCAAGCCATGCTGTGGCGGCGTCCCGTATAAAGTAGAGGAGGATGGGCACAGATGTTAGCCCAGGGCGGATCTTCCTCAGCAAAAAAAACAAAAGGAAAAAAGGTGTGAAGGTTGCAGGGAATATCCTCTGGGAAAGAACACAAAGGACGGCTCTAGCATTGTGGTGCTTGCATCTGAATGACCCCCAGTCTGCTGTGAAGGGGAACGTGTTGGGCTGTGCAGAGGCGGCTGTGGGTTGAGTATGTGGGGATAAGATGTTCTCTATGGTGTCTTTGGGAAGGAGAAAGGGGACTCCAGACACCTGTATTCGGTCTTCGGGGAGCTGGGTTTTCACAGCCAGCATTTCCCGGGCGTACACGTCAGGGTAGTGGGCCTCACTGAATGCCTTCTCCAGCTCTTCCAGCTGGTGGGCGGTGAAAACAGTCCTGCAGGGAGGCCAGAAACACACGTGGGCACGTGTCCACAAGAGGCCCCAGGCTTCCCAGCCTAGAGGACCCCTGGGGCTGCCTCCCCCATTGTCCATGCCCCAAAAGGCCACCTCATCATAACCGGGCATCCCACCTCTGAATGATTCGCCTCTGGAAAGTACAGAAGTTTGGTTCAAACAATACAGAGTTCTTTAGCTTTTTTCTCCTCAATGAATTTCATCAACTCATTCTAAGAAGACCCATTTTAAAGGCCCATAAAATTGTGTCTGTAAATTGCTACAAAGATTGTCCTGCAGCCTCCTGGAAATTGCGGAAATATGTTCTTAAATGGCTACCGTTCCCTTCCTACTGCCAACCAGTTGGCCACTAGGCCTGCTGTAGCCCAGAGCCGTGTGTTTTCAGATGCTGAGTCCCAAGGAAAGGTCAGAGAAGACGGCCTGGCCTGTACCTGTGCCGCCGCTTCTTCCTCTTGCTCGGGGTGGGGGGCGCCTTCAGTCCACTCCTGTCTGCAGGTGGGCTGTCCTCACCTGTTAGCACAAGGAGAAAGAGAGGACTTTAAAGGTGAGCATATTTTTCATTTTATTTTCAGATTTTAATTTGAGGATTGAAGCAATGGACCTGTCAGAGAATGAGAGTGTTGACCAGGACAAGCCCGCATTTGTAGCACTCACTATATTACAGGTACAGTGCTCAGCACTGTCCATGCATTATTGCAATTATTCTTCATAAATTAAAAGAACTCCAAGGTAGCTGCTATTATGATTCTATTTTTACAGATGACAAAACTGAGGCACAGAGAGATTAACTAACTTTCCCCAAATCATACAGGTAGTAAATGATAAGTTGGGGTTCAAACCCCAGACTGTGTGAAGCCAAAGCTACTTGATCACTAATTGCATTTCCTAACCCCACTCAGCTCCCAAATTCATCCACTTCCTTCTGCCTCCAACTTCCTCATCTTAACCAATACACCAACATTTCTCAAAGGGAGGGCTGAGGTTTGCGACATCAGAACCTTTGTCAGAACTGCACTCCCTGCCCCGCTGTACCAATTCTGAATCTCTGGAAACAGAGTCCAGGAAACTCATTCTTGACAAGTGTGCCCAGATGATTCCTAGATGCACATGCATTCCTAGGAGCCCCACTCCAGTCTGCTTTATCCTTTGATATCCATTATATCATATGTTAGAAGGTTAGAAGACTAAACTCTTGTCAGATTCACTGTTAATAAGCATATTTGGGGGGGCCGGCCCGTGGCCTAGCGGTTAAGTGCACACGCTCCACTGCTGGCGGCCCCACCCAGATCCCAGGCGCGCACTAACGCACTGCTTGTCAGGCCATGCTGTGGCGGCGTCCCACATAAAGTGGAGGAAGATGGGCATGGATGTTAGCTCAGGGCCAGTCTTCCTCAGCAAAAAGAGGAGGATTGGCATGGATGTTAGCTCAGGGCTGATCTTCCTCACACACACAAAAATAATAAAAAAAAAAAGAAAAAAGCATATTTGTTTCAAAATACTATAAAAATAAAGGCAAAAATAATAAAATATTAATTTTATTCCTACATCAATTAGCTCACCAGAAAACTGTATGCTTGGATTATAATATTGTAATATCCATGCTGTCCAATCTGGTACCATTAGACACATAAGGTTATTGAGCACATGAAATGTGGCCAGTCCAAATTGAGACCTGCTGTAAATGTAAAATAGTCAGTGTATTTAGAAGACTTAGGACCTCCCAAAAAGTAAAATATTAATACTTTTTATATTGATTACATCTAAAATGATAATATTTAGTGTGTATTAGATTAAATAAAATATAGTATTTAAATTAATTTCACCTATTTATTTTTCCTCTTTAATGTGGCTTTGAGGAATTTTCGTTACACTCGCAATTACATGATGTTTCTATTGGACAGTGTTGCTCCTGATCTTCCAGAAATGCCCTCACAGACTAAGCTGTAGTTGCATTTTGCCTTTCATTTAATCAGTGCTCACAGAGGAAAGCACCCATCCTATGAAGGTGGTTTCTGCATTTTTAGTGAAACAACTAATAGGGGGTTCATTGCATCTCACACAGAGACTCCTGAAATAAAGTCGTTGTAGAGCGGAAGGAAAGCCCCCTCGCCTGATGCTCTGGCGGGCATCCTTTACTGTTAGTGGAGGCCCAATGTACTCTTTTTGTTTGGGCTGCCAGGATGCTCAGCTCTAGGTTCTACTGCATAGTTTCAGTCCATGTTTTCTTGTGTCATTCTCCATTTTCTTACCCACACCCAAACCTCTAGATATCTTGGCCCTTGCCCTTTACAGAATTTCATTGCTTCCTCTTGTTGCCCCATAATCCGCCTCGACTTCTTTGAGGAAACAGGCGGGCTCGGAACAAAACGCTGAGCATAATCACAATGTAATTGGTAAGGCTGTTTCTCACTTGTGGGGAGGAGGGCGGGCGGCGCGAGGAGGGAAACCCGGTACCCAGACTCCCTTTTCAGCACCCCGGAAGAAGGACAGTTCCAGGCCTCCGAGGCCGCGCTCTCCAAGGACCCGTCAATCATTCAATCAACTCAGCAAACATTTGAGCGCCCGCCAAGTACAGGGTTCCGTGCTGCTGATGAACAAGGCAGGCCTAGGAGTCTTGGACTTAACGCCATTCCCAGAGGCCGAGAGTCGCGCGGGTCGCGGGGGGAGAGGCCCTCGGGAGACCGCTGTTGGGTCGCCGAGATCCCCAGGATAGGTCCGGAACCGGGTGGTGGTATCCGCAGACTTGGCGGGGACCAGATCCCGGAGGAGAGGCAGGGATTTGGGGAGAGGCAAGGGGCAGGAGGTGCGGCTGCGAGAATACGCCTCCCCCGACGGCACCACGCTCCCGGGTCCCCGCTTCCTTTAGATCTGGGATGCTGGGGGTGGGGCTCAGTGGGACGATGGGTGTGTTACCCTGCACAGCCCAAGCCCGAGGGAACAGAGGCAGGAGCGGGATGGCCTGGCTTGATTACCGGACGTTGAGACGCTCTCGCTGCGCTTCTGGTGGCCGGGCGGGGGAGGCGGGCGGCCGGGGGCTTGCGGGGCGGCAGGCTCGGGCCCCTCGGGCGGCAGGAACGGCACATCGGCTAGAAGCAGACAGGGCGCCCTAGCGGCCACGGGCTGCTGCGCGCCGAAGCCGCAGAGGAGACCGAGCCCCAGCGGGAGGGCCCCGCGCGCCAGGCAGGGGCCGCCGAGCCCGGGACCTGGGCAGGGCGTCGCCGCCGGGCCTTCGCAGCCCGATCCCGGCCCGGGGCCGCCAGGAGACGGCATCTCGGCCTCCAGGCCCAGCAGGTCAGTGATGGCGAAGCCCCGGGGGCGCGAGCCGGTGGGGGAGCCACCGGGCACCAGCGCCCTGCTCCTGGCGCGCCCTTCGGAAAGCGCGTCCCGGCCGGTCATGGCTTCTCAGTCGGCGAGGCTTGACCCTCTCTAGGTCACCTTTGCAGAGGGGGCTCAGCTCAGAGGACGCTTTATACGACTGGGCCTCCCGTCAGACCCAGAAGGCCAGGAGGGCTCCAATCAGCCGGGCGCTGACGCGTCATCGCTCCGGACCCCGCGAGATGGGGACGCCACTAGTTCCCCTCCCTTGGGTCGCCGCCCTCCCAGCTGCAGCCTCCTCCTTCTCCCCTCTCCTCTCCAGTTGTCCCCCTGCTCACTCCCACTCCCGTTTTCTCGGTGGGAGGAAAGTAGGGAGGGGACAACGACCCCGCTATCTTCCAGTCCCTCTGAAAACCGCAGCTTCCAGACCCCGGCGCGGTCTTCCTTTCCCTTCCAGATTGTCTGGGTGGCAGTCCCGCTCACAGCTGCCCTGAAGCCTCCCTCCTACCATCCAGTCGCGCATTAAGACCTAGGGCCCCATTCCCAACCACACTCCCACAGCTACCTTGCCAGCCCCCCCAACTCCACCGGCGGAGCCAAGAGGGCCTTCCCCGAAAATCCCCAGGGAGGAAGGAGAGGAAAACGTTTATTTAATCCGTGCCCACTCCACCTCCAGCCAAGTCCACACCCCAGCGCTCTAATGGCGGGTCTGTGGGGGGTCGCAAAATTCACACGAGCTGGGAGAAGGAGAAGTAGAGAGACAGGAGGGAGTGGAGTAGACCGGGCTAAGATGATGGGTAAGGGTGTCAGATTTAGAAAACTAAATTACAGGAGGTCCAGTGAAATTTGAATTTCAGATAAACTTATACAATTTTAGTATAGTATGTATCAGTATTTTATCTGGCAACCCTAAAGGGGAGGGGCGCGGTAAATTGGAAAATAAGGACCTGTCCACTGGGACCCACCTTTCTTCACGGAGGCGAAAAAATTGTCAGATTTAATGAGTATTTAAAGAGAGCCTGATTTTCATGTGAAATGCCCATATTTGTTAAAGTTGGCGCCAAAGCACGTGGATAAGACATCCCTGGCTCATACGCGGCAAACCTGAGCCCACTCAATCCGAATCTCCCGGAGCCCTGAGCCCAGCCTTCTCGAACGTAGAACCTCCGAAGCAGAATCTCTTCAGTCGCACCCCCTGAGGGCCGAGAAGTTGGAGGTCACCCAGCCGCGGGAGGCGGCCACTCTCCCAGCCCAGCCGGGACGCCGCGCCGTTCGCTGCGCGCACGCCGGGGCCGGAGCCCGAGCCCAGCAAAGTGGGTCTCCCGCTCGCTGCGCCTTCGAGTGCGTCCTCTGCTACCCACGTAGATTAAACGAGGGGCTTCCGATAAAGATAATTACAAGAGGCTACGTATTAACTTTCCATTATTAAAGGAAGACCCAGATCTCCCCTCGCAAGCTGTTCTCGGGATTAGCAAAACAATAACTTTCCTTTGGGATAATTGTTCTGCGAATCGCTCCGGGTCGGGGGCGGCTTTAAACGCCGGCGTCGTTTTCGGCTCCGCCAGAAATTTCTCCCCAAATTTATCTCTGAGTTTAGGGGAAGGCGTTGGGAGTACAGGACCCAGCCAACGTGCTCTGGCTTTTTGCCGGGCAGAGTAGTTGTTTGTAGATCAGAATTGGGCCGCAGTTAAGGAAGACACCTAACGATCCACACATTTGCAGACCGAATCCGGGGCAGGCAGGCGGGACAACTGGCCCTAAGGTGGCCCAACCTGGGTCACTGGCAAGCGGAGGGTCTAAGAAGCTGCTCATGGGCTTTCACCGACGCACGCGCCGCGCCTGAGCTTGGAGTGCCTGAGGCACCCCCCCTCGCCTGGGCTAGGGTCTTGGAGCCTCCCTCCTCTTGCCTCTGTCAGGGGAAGCAGTAGATCGCCGAGAGAACAGACCTCAAATAGATGGCCAGGGACCCAGGGGTACCAAAAGGCCAGGCGGGAGGAGCCCAATTTCGGCCACCCCACACGGTGACCGCCGCACAGTGCCGAGAGCGCACAGGTTTCCAGACCCTTCTGGAAGGATCTTAGAAAACCGATTTTGTAGATGGAAAAAAAACCCTGAAGCTTATTAACGCGCTCACACCGGACGTGGAGAGAGAAATCAGGAAAGCGAAGCAGAGGGAGAGACCAGAGAAAACGAGACGGGGCTGGAGCTCTGAGGGGACCCTGCAATTCCTGTTCTGGAGAGACCCTAACGCCTCCTCCGGCCCCACCTGCTGGAAGGGGCTGGCAGGATCAGAGTAGGGGGAGAGCTGAACCCTGGGGCGCCTTGCTTTTGGAAGCTTGGCGGCGGCGGGAGCGCAGCGCGGGAGGGCACTTTCACCGCCCCCTCCCCAGTGAGAAGAGCCCCTCCTCCACACCCGCCCCCCACCCGCGCACTAATCCATGCCCCCACTCCCACCCCTAGCTGCTGCAGGGGTCCTGGGTCCACTCGAGCGCCGGACTTGGCGGGATCAGTTCAGAGCCCCGGCCCCTGCGGATGGGGACGCAGCGTCCGCCAAGGTGGGGGAAGGGCTTCTAACCCTTTAGGAGACTTGGAAAGGAGATTCACTGGCCGCAGAGCCCACCCACAGTCCACGCCCCCGCAGTGCCTAGACTACGCGGTGGGCGCCAGCGTTTGGGGAAGTCCTCCGCGCCCCGGCAGGGTGGGGGTTAGGCTCTTCCCAGCCCCTCTTTCCACATACAAATCCGCCGCCAGAGCCAGCGCTCGAGAGCGTCCCCGCCTCGAGTCACCGCCCGGAGTCGTTTTGGAACCCTAAATCCGTTAAGGGGTCCGGATCTGCCTTCATCAGCCAGGATTATCCGGGATTTAACTAATCAGTGAGGGTTTCTCCGCTCATTATTTTTCAGGGAAGTTTTCCAGCCCCTCTCTGTCGCCAACCATGCATATGCGCTCAGCTTCTCCCGGCCGCCCACGCCTCCCTCCTCCCGGCTGAGCCAGACTGAGACTGGACCGGGTGTGAGTGGCTCAGCAGAGACCCGTCTTGGGCTTTTCGGAGCCACCTTGGCCCCCTGGCAGTAGTAAGTACAGATACAATAGCAGTGGGATGCACATGCGGGAATAAAATGTATCGCGGTGTGAGCGTCTGCACAAAGGAGTCCTATGGCCCTGTTCCTCTTCTGATTTTCCTCCTCCTCTCTGTCTGCTCCTTCTCGGTTGCTTTTGTGTCCCCTTAAAGACAGGGTAGCGGACGCTGTTTTGCCTTGTCCACATCTCATGCTCTGCCCATTCCGCCTGCACGGCTGCAGGGCCTCCAGAGCCCACACCCGCATTTCTTCGCCTTGGGACTTTCTCTATCTCCAGAGTCCACGTTGCCCACTAGTCAGAGGTGCCAAGGATAAACACGTGCTAGGAAGGTTTGGACCAAGACTGGCAGGAGCTGGAGTATAAGTACGCCACCACCCCAGGTCTGGAGTGGAGTGACTCGGCACGCATTCCACTCTGCCTCCAGAGCCCCCGCAGGGTTGTGGCCGATGAGTTGCTGATTATCACATCCCATATTGCTCTCTTCCCTAAGTGCTGTGGGTGCCCCGCCCAGACCCCCTTTCCTGGGTTCTTGCTGCCCCCCTCAACGTACGCTGCTAACAGCTCACCTTTGCCCCTAACCTGGAGAATTACCCTCTGCTGTCAGAAGCCCCTAACCCAGGCCACACCACCCACACCCACACCCATACACAACTTTTGATTGGCTGCTACATGAGGCATGATAGGAGGCTGCCCTCTTGCCTCCAGAGGGACTCTCTGCAGAGCCATTTCTGCTCCAAACCCCTCTCCACTGCTGGAGCAGGCCAAGGCTCGACTGGACCTATGGGCAGCCGCTTGCCCAGCTCTTTCCCTCCTTTCTGGCCTCCCTCACCCCTGAGACCTCTCTACCCCAATAAAGCTCATGCATTCAGACCCTGTCTCTGCTTTGCTTCTGGGGACCTGTTCCCACCTTGCTTCCCCACACCAGTACTGGTGTTCCCGGAAAGCATCTCACAGACAAACAACTTATCCTGGAGTGTTTGACTCAGAGTCTTCTGGGGAAACCCAAACTTACACATTGTGTTTCTCAGGCTCCCCTTAAGCACCCTTCTCTCCCCTTCTCATGGAATCCCATGGTGCAATTACCATCCGCCTGCCAAGAACTCCCAAACCTGTCTCCAGCGTGGGATGTGCTTGTGAAGCCCGGACTCATATCTCCTATGGCCCCGTGGACATCTGTCCTGGAGTCGCCCAAAAGCACTGAAACGCAGCCCACGAGTGCCGAATGCATCATCTTCCCCCTCAGGTCTTCATCTCCCCAAGTCTTCTTTTTTTTTTTTTTTTTTTTTAATTTTATTTATTTATTTTTTCCCCCAAAGCCCCAGTAAATAGTTGTATGTCATAGCTGCACATCCTTCTATTTGCTGTATGTGGGACACGGCCTCAGTATAGCCAGAGAAGCGGTGCGTCAGTGCGTGCTCGGGATCCGAACCCAGGCCGCCAGCAGCAGAGTGCGCACGCTTAACCGCTAAGCCACGGGGCCGGCCCTCCCCAAGTCTTCTTTACCTCCACTCCCAGGGGCCCACACCAAATCCTGAGTGTCATCCTTGACTCCTCAATCTCCCCCCCAGGTCTACCTCCAATTACTGAAAATAATATGAGGAAAACAACAACTGACACCTTGGATTCTTACTGTGGACAGCTACTGTTGTAACACCTTATCACAATGCTCCCAGTTCTTCCTGAGCACAACAATAGGGTAGATACTGTTAGTGTCCTCATCTTTCAAGTGAGGAAGCAAAGATCCAGGGAGCTCAGATAATCACGTACATTGCCCAAGGTCACCCCCACTGCCAAGTGGCAGAGCCAGGATTTGAACCTAAACAATGTGGGGCTAAAGCCTGACTCTGGGCCACTAGCTGCCCTGAGTGCCTCCTCAAATCCTCTCATAGCCATTGTCCCCTCTCCGGGCCCATACCCACACTGGGGGTCAGGCCAAGCTCTCACTTGCTGGAGTGGAATTTATTTTTCGGTCTAGGGCTACTCAGTACCCAAACTTGTTTTGGGGTGTCCTACAGAGGTGGCCCCTGCAAAAGACAAGGGAGTAGATGCTTTCTCTTCCCAGTCCCTGGCAATTCAGTTATTCCCTGTGGCCTTCACCCGACTGAGGGAGAGTTGGGGATTTTTGTACAGTAGCAGTGGTGAGTGTCCAGTGGCTACTCTGCATACCTGGCACCCTCCCCACTGTTCCCTGGCAGGATCTGGCCTCGTTCACAGAAGCCTGGCCCACCGTGGCCTTGCTCTTTTTCACCAGCCTTGCATCAGTCAGAAAAAAAAAATGGTGCCATTCAGTAAACTTGTTTGCTGCATAAACTGGCCAGATGTGGTTTCTGTGGTTTGTACCCAAAAACTCTGTCCTAGGCACTGGGCTTCCACCTCTGACATCTCCCCCACCTTTCTGGTGCCCCTCCCCAAACCGCTACCAATCCATCTTTATTCCACAGCCACCGTGATCCCTGTAAAGCACAGCTCTGTTGCTCTCAACTTCAGACTCCCCATAGCACCCCACTGCCACAAGCAATGCTCACTCCTAACTCCTTCCTTCTGACTGAAGAAGCAATTGTATTGCATGCCAGGCTATCAGGGGTCAACGATCCAGTTATAAAACTGACCCAAAACTGCAGGAGTGGCTGGGATCAGGACCTACCACTCTGTTCATCACCCCACAAGAGCAGCAGCCTCTGAGCTCCCTTCTTTGGCTGAATGTTCTGGTTACTATTGCATTGTAACAAATTACACCAAAATGTAACTGCTTCAAATAAACCATTTATTTTGGTCACTGTTTTGTGGATCAGAAATTTGGGGAGAGTTCCGCTGGGCCATTCTGGCTTGGAGCCCCACGTGTGGTTGCCATCTGTGTCTTCAGTCCTCTGAGGGCTGGGCTGGGCTGCACATCCAAGGTGGCTGGCTCCCATGCCCACAGCTGATGGGCCTCATGCCTCTCCAGCACGGCAGACTGGGGCAGTTGGGAGCACCCCAAGAGAACCAGGCGGAAGCTGTGTGGCCTTTGCTGACCCAGCCTCAGAAGTCACAGGGTGTCACTTCCATCACACTCCATTAGCAGGGCCACCTTATGACTTTTTAGGTCCTCAGTACTCTTGCACTCATGGGCCTCTTCCTCCATAAAAAATATTAAAATTATATTTTATGACTATGCTATTTAAAAGTGAATATAATGCAGTCTGGATTCATTATTGTATACTCATTATTATCATATTCTTCTTTCCTTCTGATTTTAAAAGAAATTAAAACACGTTCACGGGCCCTAAAAGTATGGGCTCTGGGCAGTGTGCCTGCCGTGCCAAATCAATAAGTGGGCCCTGCTGTCAGCTAAGCAGCCACAGCCCACCTAGATCCAAGGACAGACCACAGACCCCACCTCTCCACAGCAAGAGCACATGTTTTAAGACCACCACACCTGAAGGGCCAGGTGCTGAACAGCAGTCACCAGCCGTGGAGACCCAGTACAGAGGGTTCCTCCCAATGCTCCTTCTCAGATCCCCTCATGTAGCTAGAAACTTTCTTCCGAACTCCTGCAGGACTTGATGCTCCTTAAGCCATCTTGCCTTGCCCTTCAGTTCTTCTGAGTCTGTCTTCATCCTTCACTTGGCTTTAGGTATCCAGGACCAAGTCTTACTAATAATCACATTCCCCAGAAAAATGCTCTTTACCTTCCAAGACAGTGCTTTTCATCTGGCTTCTGGAATGGTCTCTTCACTTGAGACCAGTGATTCTCAAAGTGTGGGCCCTGGAGCAGCAGCAGCATCACCTGGGAACATGCTAGAGATACAAACTCTGGACCCCACCCAGACCCGCTGAATCAGAGACTCTAGGGATGGGACTGGCAATCTGTGTGTTTACAAGCCCTCCAGGGCACTCTGCTTCCCACTCAGGTTTGACAACCAGGGTCTACTAGCAATGCTTCACAAACCATGTGTCCTCATTTGTTTAGCAAATATGGTCTGAGACACCTCCCCATCACTCTCAGCGCCCTGAGGCACTGTGAGCAGTGCTCAAGGTCAGCACAGGGACAGTGGTGAGCAGCCAGGTGTGACCTTAGGGAACCAGCACATCAGGGCACAAAACAGAAGAGAGAAAATTTTATTTTTAAATGTTATATATCAAAAAATATATTAGTGGGGCCAGCCCAATGGCGCAAGCGGTTAAGTGCGCGCACTCTGCTGTGGCGGCCCGGGGTTCGCCGGTTCAGATCCTGGGCACGCACCAACACACTGCTTGTTAAGCCATGCTGTGGCAGCGTCCCATATAAAGTAGAGGAAGACGGGCATGAATGTTAGCCCAGGGCTAGTCTTCCTCAGCAAAAAAGAGGAGGATTGGCATTGGATGTTAGCTCAGAGCTGGTCCTCCTCACACACACACACACAAATATATATATATATATATATATATATATATATATATATATATATATGTAATAAAACTAATAGCCCCCAACAGTGGAGCACCTGCTCTGTGCCAGGTGCGTGCTGTGTTTTACACATATCAATTCATTTAACACTTGTGACAACTCTAATGAGGGAGGTCCTATTATTATCCCCATTTTGTGGATGAGAAAACCAAGGCACAGAGCTGTAACTAGCCTGGGAGGTCAGGATCCGATCCAAACCCTGACTGTCAGGCTTGAAGCAGCAAAGTCATGATGGGGAAAATGACAATGTCAAGGGGTTTCTTACACTTGTCTGGGGTTTAATATTGTTTTTGTTTTTAATTTCCAAGTGCTTAAGGCCTGTAAAGGTCTTAATTGTGCACTGCTCCAATTGCTGCCAGTCAATGATGTGGGCCTGAGGCAGCTTTCTGTGAAAGGCTCCCGAGCCCATGGTCGGTCTCTTCTCTTTAGGTCCTGAAATAATAGGGAAATCTCGGGTAGGAATCCAGGTAACACTTTGGCCCCAAAGAGTATATTTCCCCTCCTCCTTCTGCAACCTTTTGCCCGTTTCTCTCCTCTTTCCTCTCCCCTCCCCTCTTCCTCCTCAGCTCCTCTCTCACTTCAGCCCATCAAAAGGGCTCATGGCCACCCTCCTTAAGCACCATCTCTGAGTCAAAGACCAAGACCAAATTAAACTCAAGAGTGGGCACAGCACCCAGCACCTGAGTTGGGGTGCCCGGGGCAGAGAGGAGAGACCACAGAACATCTACATGGTCTCCCCAGGTGGGAGGGGCAGACACCAGCAGGCAGACGCAGGTGTGTTACTTGGGCATGGAGTGGGGTGAGGGGTGATGGTGCAGGCCATGTCAGCCAAAAGATCGCGGGAAGCGGTCACTAAGGGCAGGCCGGAGCTGTTGGTGAGTTTCATTTCCTAAGCATTAGGTCATCTACTGGCAATTGAGAAAACTATCTGATATCAAACAATAATGTGCTTTTAACCAATTCGTAGTAGAAGTGAAGGTATGATTACGGTCCTGGCTCACAAGTAGCCCCTGAGGCTCTGGGCAAAGGTAAGAACGATTCTCCCAGGGAGGTATGACTGCAGGTTCCTGCCCGCTCACTGGGGGCCCCTATCACTTGAAGGAGGTCCTTGCTTCTCCGTCTGCATCCTGCTCCCTCTCAGCTCCCTCCAAGACACCTCTCACAATTGTAATTATTCATTTGCCTGCTGGTTTACTGCATTTTACCTGTCTCCCTTACCAGATGCTGTAGCTGGCACTGTCCGTGGGCTGCCCACCAGCCCACTCGCATCACCTGCAGCATCTGTAGACAGTTAAATACACGGACAGCTTCCTACCTCAGCACCTGCAACTCTTTCTGATGATGTTCTCAGGCCCCAGGAGTGCTCTGGCCAGGCCTGGAGTCCTGAGGAGGTAACGCCCCCAGCAGCAGTCCCCAAAGGATGATTACCCCAGCATCCTTGCCAATCAGGGCAACAAGGCTGAGGTGGGCTCTGCACAGTCACTCCAAGGGCCCCATCAGGACTGAGCCCCAGCAAACCCCACTCATGATCTCAGCCCCCGCTCCCCTACCAGGGCTGCCTGGTTTCACCTTCCAGATGATCTATTTCACCCTAATCCCTGTCTCAAGGTCTGCTTTGGGGGGACCGAAACCTATGTAGTCAATAAGCTCCACGAGAGGAGGCTGGGGCAGCCTGGCAGCACTGAGTGCCTGACGCCCAGCACACGGCTGGCTCAGAGTGCAGCTCGGCCAAGGTTTGCGGAGTGAACGAATTCACGGGTGGATGGACGTGAACTGTGTGCCTGTTGCTAGAACTTGAGTTGCTCCTCATTCACTCAATACTCCTCAAGAGTCCCCTCCTCCAATCCTATGCCCACACTCAAGGCCTGGTCCAAGGAAGATGGGCTGTGAGCACATCTCTTCCATGGTAATCTCAGACTTGAGGAAACAGAAAGGAGCCCCACCTCAGAACTCTCACAACCCAGCCTCAGACTGGTCCCCCCACCACAGGGATAGGCTGTGTGCTTTATTCCTGCTGAGTGCCTCTTTTACAAAGCTGTTTTATTTTCTGTTTCCAACAAAGGTTTTGAAATGTGTGGCACGAGCAGCTACCCCGCAACTGTGTTTTAATTTGTGTTGGGTTTTCACTCATGAAGGCTAAGGGAAATGACAGCTGAGGCTGGGGCGGGCATGCATACTTGTGTTGACCCAAGCTCTGGGCAGGATGGGGCTGGAGCAAGCCATCTGGAGCAAGCACTGCCCAGACTATCTGCTCCGTGAGCCGGAGCAAAGGCCTGCAGCATGCTTGCCTGATTGACGAATCTCACTTGCTCTAGCTCACTCCCCACAAACACACTAATAAATGAGACAACCTCAAATCAACCAGAGAAATCCTCATTATATAGGAGGAAGCAGAAAAGGAGAAGGTATGACAGTGAAAATCCACCCATTGCAGACACTGGCTGCCATATGCATTAAATCAGCCCTTCCTGAGCACAACAAAGATGCCTCTATTCAAAGGGCAGCTCCCCAGAGAGAGAGGAAATGGCCAACACTGAGACATTTTATTCCTACAGCTATATTACAGGCAAGTCTTTCATCTGCTAAAGAGGGAGAGTCTTCGGAGGTGGTTTATATCCTTGGTCCTCTCACTCTTAGAGGGACTTTCATCACGTACTCCTCACGTTGCTGGGTCCTCACTGTGATTTCCTGGTCTGAGGTCTCCTGTATTTCATTTGTTCAGAGAAATTATCAGATGTTATCCTTTTTAATATTGCCCTCCTCCATTCCTTCTAGTGTCTCCTTCTTGAACTCCAATTATTCTTCGGTTGGATGTTCATATTCTCTCCTCCATGACTCTTAGACCTCTCTTTCATATGTTCTATCTTTCCATCTTTTGCCTCGGCTCTAACTTGATGTTCCCTAATTCTCCCATAAGCTGTGCCTAATCTACTTTATAAACAGTCTATTGTGTTTAAGCTCAGTGGCTGTATTTCTGTCTGATTTGAACACACTCATTTTAGAGTCACATAGAACAGGGTTTGGTATCTGAAACATTCAGGGCAATTCTGCCATCTGTTGTTTCTGCTGACTCCTGCTCATAGGAGTTTTTTGTTTGTGTTTATTGACTATTTTTTTAGAGCGGTTTTAGGTTCACAGTGAAATTGAGCAGAAGGTACAGAGATTTCCCGTATACCTCCTGCCTCCACATATGCACAGCCTCCCCTACTATCAACATCCCCCACCAGATGGTACATTTGTTACAACTGATGAACCTATATTGACACATCATTATTTCTCAGAGTCCATAGTTTACATTAGGGTTCTCTCTTGGTGTTTTACATTCTGCCAGTTTGGAGAAATGTACAATGACATGTATCCACCATTATAGTAGCATACAGACTATTTTCACTGCCTTAAAAATCCTCCGTGCTCCGGCTATTCATCCTCCCCTGTCAACCACTGATTTTTTTACTGTATCCATAGTTTTACTTTTTCTAGAACATCATATAGTTGGAATCATACAGCATGTAGCATTTTCAGATCGGCTTCTTGCACTTAGTCATATGCATTTAAGTTTCCTCCAGCTCTTTTCATGGCTTGATAGCTCATTTTTTTTTTAGCACTGAATAGTATTCCATTGTCTGGATGCACCATAGTTTACTTATCCATTCACCTCCTGAAGAACATCTTGGTTTCTTCTTAAGTTTTGGCAATTATGAATAAATCTACTATAAACATTTGTGTGCCGGTTTTTGTGTGGCATAAGTTTTCAACTCCTTTAGGTAAATACTAAGGGGTGCAATTGCTGGATCATGTGGCAAGACTATGTTTAGCTTTGTAAGAAACCTCCAAACTGTCTTTCAAAGTAGTTGCACCAATTTGCATTCCCACCAGCAATGAATGAGTGTTCCTGTTGCTCTACATTCTCACCAGCATTTGGTGTTGTCAGTGTTCTGGATTTTGGCAATTCTAACAGATACGTAGTGGTATCTCATTGCTGTTTTAATTTACAATTCCCTGATGACATACAATGTGGAACATCTTTTCATATGCTTATTTGCCATCTATGCATCTTCTTTGGTGAGTGTCTCTCAAGGTCTTTGGCCCATTTCTTACTCAGATTGTTATCTTACTGCTGAGTTTTAAGAGTTCTTTGAATATTTTGGATAACAGTCTTTTATGAGATGTGTCTTTTGCAAATGTTTTCTCCCAGTCTGTGGCTTGTCTTCTCATTCTCCCGACATTGTGTTTGGCAGAGCAGATGTTTTTAATATTAATGAAGTCCGACTTATCAATTATTTCTTTCATGGATTGTGCCTTTGTGTCTAAAAAGGCATCACTATACCCTAAGGTCATCTAGGTTTTCTCCTTTGTTATCTTGTAGAAGTTTCATAATTTTGTGTTTTACATTTAGCTTTATAATTCATTTTGAGTTAATTTTTGTGAAGGGTGTGAGGTCTGTGTCTAGATTCATTTTTTTTGCATGTGGATGTCCAGTTGTTCCAGCACCATTTGTTGAAGAGACTATCTTTGCTCCATTGTATTGTCTTTGCTCCTTTGTCAAAGATCAGTTGACCATATTTATGAGGGTCTATTTCTGGGCTCTCTATTCTGTTCCATTGATTTATTTGTCTATTCTTTTGCCAATAACACACAGTCTTGATTACTGTAGCCTAGTAAGTCTTGAAGTCGAGTAGTCTCAGTCCTCCAACTTTGTTCTCCTTCAGTAGTGTGTTGGCTATTCTAGGTCTTTTGCTTCTCCATATAAACATTAGATTCAGTTTATCAATATTTACAAAATAATTTGCTGAGATTTTGATTGCGACTGCATTCAATCTATAGATAAAGTTGGGAAGAACTAACATCTTGACAATATTGAGTCTTCTTATCCAGGAACATGGAATATCTCTCCATTTATGTAGTTCTTTGACCTCTTTCATCAGAGTTGCATAGTTTTCCTCATATAGATCTCGTATGTAATTTGTTAGATTTATACCTAAATATTTTACTTTGGGGGTGCTAATGTAAATGGTCTTGTGTTTTTAATGTCAAATTCCAGTTGTTCACTGCTGGTATATAGGAAAGCAATTGACTATTGTATATCAAGCTTGTATTCTGTAGCCTTACTACAAGTACTTATTAGTTCCAGGAGCTGTTTTTTTTTTCTTTTTTTCCTCCAATCTTTGGGATTTCCTACATAAACAATTATGTCATCTGCAAACAAAGACAGTTTTATTCCTTCCTTCCAATATGTGTACCTTTTATTTCCTTATTGCATAGCAAGGAGTTTCAGCACAACGTTGGAAAGGAATAGTGAGAGGAGATATCTTAGCCTTGTTCCTGATGTTAGTGGGAAAGATTTTAGTTTCTCATCATTAAGTATGATGTTAGCTGTAGGTTTTTGTAGATATTCTTTACCAAATTGAAGAAGTTCCTTTCCTTTCCTAGTTTTCTGAGAGTTTTTATCATGAATGGTATTGGATGTTTTCAAATACTTTTTTCTGCATCTATTAATATGATCATGTGTTTTTTATTCTATTGATGTGATGGATTATATTAATTGATTTTCAAATATTGAACCAGCTTTGCATGCCTGGGATAAATCTCACTTGGTCATGGTGTATAATTCTTTTTATACATCATTGAATTCTATTTGGTAATTTTTTGTGTGTGTGTGTGTGTGAGGAAGATCAGCCCTGTGCTAACATCTGCCAATCCTCCTCTTTTTTTGCTGAGAAAGCCTGGCCCTGGGCTAACATCCATGCCCATCTTCCTCCACTTTATATGGGACGCCGCCACAGCATGGCTTGCCAAGCGGTGTGTCGGTTCACGCCCAGAATCTGAACCAGCGAACCCTGGGCTGCCGCAGCAGAGCGTGCACACTTAACTGCTTGTGCCACTGGGTCAGCCCCTATTTACTAATATTTTGATGAGCATTTTTGCATCTATGTTCATGAGAGATGTTGGTCTGTAGTAATCTTTCTTGTAATGTCTTTATTTGATTATGATATTAGGGTAATGCTGGCCTCATAGAATGAGTTAGGAAGTATTTCCTCTGCTTCTATCTTCTGAAAGAGATTGTAGAGAATTGGTATAAATCTTTCCTTAAATGTTTGATAGAAATCACCTGTGAACCCATCTGGGCCTGGTGCTTTCTGTTTTAGAAGGTTATGAATTGTTGATTAAATTTCTTTGTCAGATATAGGCTCATTCAGATCATTTATTTCTTCTTGTGTGAGTTTTGGCAGATTGTGTCTTTCAGAAAATTGATTCATTTTATCTAGGCTATCAAAATTGTGGAAATAGAGTTGCCATAGTATTCCTTTATTATCTTTTAATATCCATGGGACCTGTAGTGATGGTCTTTTATTTTTGATATTGGTAATTTGTGTCCTCTCTCTTTTTCTTAGTTAGCCTGGCTAGAAGTTTATCAAGTTTATTGATCTTTTCAAAAAACTGGCTTTGTGTTTCGTTGGTTTTCTCTATTGACTTCCTATTTTCAATTTCATTGATTT
Source organism: Ceratotherium simum simum (assembly GCF_057802395.1). Classification (NCBI taxonomy): domain Eukaryota; kingdom Metazoa; phylum Chordata; class Mammalia; order Perissodactyla; family Rhinocerotidae; genus Ceratotherium; species Ceratotherium simum. The sequence continues at coordinate 50,428,449 of NC_141920.1, forward strand.
CTGCTCTAATTCCTGTTCCTTTCTTCTGTTTACCTTGGGTTTAATTTGCTGTTCTTTTTCTAGTTTCCTAAGCTAGAAGCTTAGCTTATAGATTTTAGATCTTTCTTCTTTTCTAATATATGTATTAAATGCTATAACTTTCCCTCTAAATACTACCTTCACTACATCTCACAAATTTTGATGAGTCATGTTTTAATTTTCATTTAATTCAAAACATTTTTTAATTTCTCTGGAGATTTCTTCTTTGACTCATGTGTTATTTAGAAGTGTGTTGTTTTATTTCCACATACTTTGGGGTTTTTCTAGCTGTCTTTCTGTTATTGATTCATAGTTTAATGCCATTGTGGTCTGAGAGCAGACACTGTATTGTTTCTATTCTTTTAAAAATTTTAAGGTGTGTTTTATGGCCCAGGATGTGACCTATTTTGTGAATGTTCCATGTGAGCTTGAGAGGAATGTGTATTCTGCCATTGTTGGATAAAACAGTTTATAGATATCAATGATATCCAGTTGATTGATGGTGTTGTTGAATTTAATTATGTCCTTACTAGTTTTCTGCCTGTGGGATCTGTCCATTTCTGATATAGGGGTGTGAAAGTCTCCAACTATGATAGTGGATTCATCTATTTCTCCTTGTGGTTCTATCAGTTTTTGCCTCATGTTGTTTGATGTTCTCTTGTTAGGTGCATACACATTAAGGATGGTTATGTCTTCTTGGGTTATTGACTTCTTTATCATTATGTAATAGCTTTTGTTATCCCTGATAAGTTTCCTTGCTTTGAAATCTGCTCTGTCTGAAATTAACATAGCTACTCCTGCTTTCTTTTGATTAGGATTAGCATGGTATATTTTTCTCCATCCACTTGCTTTTAACCTATATGTATCTTTATGTTAAAGTGGGTTTCTTGTATACAACATATAGTTGGGTTGTGGTTTTTGATCCACTTTGTCAATCTATGTCTTTTTTTTTGCTGAGGAAGATTTGCCCTGAGCTAACATCTATTGCCAATCTCTCTCTTTTTTTTTTCTTGAGGAAGATTAGCCCTGAGCTAACATCTGTGCCAATATTCTTCTGTTTTGTATGTGGATTGCCAACACAGCATGGCTGACGAGTGGTGTAGGTCCGCCCCCAGGATCTGAACCTGAGAATCTGGGCCGCCAAAGCGGAGCACATTGAACTTAACCACTACACCATGGGGCCGGCCCCAACAATCTTTGTCTTTTGATTGACGCATTTAAACCATTGACATTCAAAGTAATTATTGATATAGTTGGATTAATATCTACCATATTTGTTACTTTGTAAAATTTGTTGCTCTTGTTCTTTATCCTAGTTTTGTCTTCCACTCTTTTTCTGTCTTTTGTGGTCTTAATTGAGCATTTTACATGATTGTATTTTCTCTCCTTTCTTAGCATATGAGTTATACTTCTTTTTTTTACTTTTTTTCATTGTTGCCCTAGAGTTTTCAATATATGTTTACAACTAATCCAAGTCCATATTCAAATAACACTATCCCGCTTTACACATAGTGTGAGTACCTTCTAATAACAAAATAATCCTATTTCCTCTCTCCTATCCTTTGCATCATTGCTATCATTCATTTAGCATACATTTATATGTGTATATATTATGTATACATAAGCATACATAATCAAATACATTGTTGCTATTATTATTTTGAACATGCTGTTATCTGTTCAATCAATTAAGAATTAAAAAAATAAAAGTTTTTATTTTACCTTCACTAAATCCTTCTTTAATACTCTTCTTTATATAGATCCACGTTTCTGACCTATGTTGTCTTCCTTCTCTCTAGACAACTTATTTTAACATTTCTTGCAAGGCAGGCCTACTAGTGATAAATTCCCTTACTTCGTGTTTGTCTGAGGAAGTCCTTTTTTCTCCTTCACTTTTGAAGGATAATTTCACAGGGTACAGAATTCTAGGTTGGTAGGTTTTTTTCTCTCAACACTTTAAATTTTTCGCTTCACTCTCTTCTTGCTTGTATGGTTTCTGAGGAGAAGTTGGATATAAATCTTATCTTTGCTCCTCTATAGGTAAGGTGTTTTTCCCCTCTGGCTTCTTCAGGATTTTTTTCTTTACCTGTGATTTTCTGTCATTTGAAAATGATACACCTGGGTGTAGTTTTTATTGGCCCTTGTCCTACTTGGTGTTCTCTGAGATTCCTGGATCTGTGGTTTGGTGTCTAATATTATTTGGGGGAAATTCTCAATCATTATTGTTTCAAATATTTCTTCTGTCCCTTTCTCTCTTTCTTCTCCTTATGGTATTCCCATTACATATATGTTACATGTTTTGTAGTCGTCCCACAGTTCTTGGATAGTCTGTTCTGTATTTTTAAGTCTGATTCTTTCCTTTTCAGTTTTGGAGTTTTCTATTGAGCTATCCTCATGCTTAGAGAGTCTTTCCTCAGCCATGTCCAGTCTACTAACAAGCCCCTCAAAGACATTCTTCATTTCTGTTACTGTATTTTTGATCTCTAGCATTTCTTTTTGGTTCTTTCTTAGGATTTCCATCTCTGCTTACATTGCCCATCATTCTCACATGCTGTCCACTTTATCCATTAGAGCCCTTAGCATATTAACCATAGTTGTCTTAAATTCCTACTCTGATAATTACAACATCCCTGCCATGTCTGGTCCTGATGTTTACTCTGTCTCTTCAAATTGTGTTTTTTGCCTATTGATGTGCCTTGTAACTTTATCTTGTTAGCCATACCCGATGTATTAAGTAAAAGGAACTGCTGTAAATAGGCCTTTAGTAATGTGATGATGAGGTGGGGGTGTGTGGGAAGGAGAGGCATTCCGTAGTCCTATGATTAGGTCTCAGTCTCTTAGTGAGTCTATGCCTCTGAGCTGTGAGCGTCACAAGTGCTTCTCGGATTTTTTTTTTCCCTCCTCTCAGGTGGAACAGGATGGCTAGAGTGGGCTGGAGTTGGGTATTTCCCTTCACCACATGCAAGTCTAGAGCTGACTAGAGTTGGGTATTTCCCTTACCCCAGACTTTGATAATATCCCAGCAGATTAGGCTCTGGTTAACTAGTTTCTCCTGAGGGCAGGGCTTGTTAAGAACAGAGTGCTCTGGCATATTTCAAAATGGTCCCTTGTCCCCACCCTCTACCAGAAGCACAAGGGGATTTTTCTTCAATTTTTACTGTGGGAACATGGTGGAACTCTTGGAGGTACGTCTCACAAAATTGTGGCAGATCCTCTCTGACTGAGTCTCTCTCCCTGGAGTTTTTAACTCTCAGACTTGTCCACACTGAGCCTCCAGCAATTCATCAATTACAGTCCAGGTTTCCCTGCCCTGGTGCTGATTCCCACAGAGGTTTCCCCTCCTGAGTCTCTGCTCTGGTGAGTTGTTATTCTCTGTGTTCATCTGCTGGTCTCTCCAAACTTGGGGGCAGCAGTTTGCCTTGTGTCCTCATCTTTCTTATGGATCCAAGAAGAGCTGTTGATTTTTTTCACTCTGTTTAGCTTTTTACTTGTTGTTAGGAAGGGGTGGCAACTTCCAAGCTCCTTATATGTGGAACCAGAAACTAGCAGTCATGTCATTTTTTCATGTGCTCTGTAATAATCAAATATTGTCCTCCTGTTCCGTATGACTTTGTCTGTGGTCACCTTATGTAGGTTTTTCTGACCCTCCACTTGTATTTACTTCTTCTAGATGACAAGAAGGTGTTATCAGCTGGGCACCACTTTCTATGTTAATTTTAGGATTGGGGGTTCCTGGACCAATCAGTTAATGTAAATTAGAACCCCAGGCCCACATGATGGCAAGCTTCTGGTTACAGATTATTAGGGAAGGCATTTTCCTACGCAGAGCCTAGGCCAGAATAAATAGTCCTCCTATGACCTTCCTTTGCTCATGGTCTTTCACAGAGAGTGGCTTTTCAAGGGTATCAGCTTCTAATGGAGGACTTGGTTCTAATTGTTTCCTGTTAGGGAAGTAAAAATACAATCAACAATGAGACCTCTCCACATTGACAGAGAAAGAAAGATAACTGGTTCATTACTGGGTAAACTAACAGAGTACATGCATGTAAGTAGCTCGCGAGAGATGCCAGAGTCAGAATAAAATTCCACATAATTTATACAACAAAGTAGGTACAAAGCCCACCTGGAAACTGAGGTAGCTATTTGTTTAGTTAATCAACATCTTCTGAAGAATAATAAAACATCTCTTATCTCCCAAAAGACACATGGTTATACCTTCAGATAGGCTGCTACATTAACTCCACATTCCAAGGGGTTATGAGGCCTATGACCCAGCAGAAATATCTGCACTCTAAAACTTAGAACTGGGCTTTTCTAGTCCCTGGAGAGATTTATCTACATTCCAAAGGTTAGAGAAAGGACTCAGGCCCACTATGCCCCCCAAAGAGACACCCTAAGAAGGGAATAGGAAGAAAGTGACCTCTTTCCTCCTTATTCCTTTTTATTTACCCTTGCACTGCCTCACACAGGCCCACGTTCTCTCCTCCTATTAAAACAAAAGCCCCCTCAATACAATATGGTAGTCTGGCTTGGATTCTGGAACAGAAAAAGGACACTAGTAGAGAAACTGGGAAAATCTGAATAGAGTTTGTAGTCAATCAATAGTAATGTACCAGTGTTAATTTCTTAGTTTTGATAGATGTACCATGGTTATGTAAGATGTTAACATTAGGGAAAGTTGGGTGAGAGATGTGTGAGAACTCTCTGTACTACCTTGGCAAATCTTCTGTAATTCTAAAATTATTTCAAAACAAAAAGCTTAAAAAATTTTAGAAGGAGCACAAATTCAGAACAAGAGGTGACCAGCCCTTCTTCCTCTGGGAATCTTATAAACCAACCAACCAACAAAAAGAAGTCCCTGGTTACTCAATAATCACTTTAAATGTGAATGGTTTAAATACACCAATTAAAAGATAGAAACTGTCACAATGGATTAAAAAACAAACAAGACTAAACTATATATTTCTACAAGAAACCCACATTACATATAAAGACACAGATAGAGTAAAAGTAAAGGGATGGAGAAAAATATACCATGCTAACACTAATCAAAGCAATCATCAGAACAAGAAAAATTATCAGGAATAATGAGGTTATCACATAATGATAAAGGGATTAGTTTCCAAGAAGACATAATAATACCTAACATGCATGAACCTAACAACAGAGTATCAAAATACAGACGGCAAAAACTGATAGAATTAAAAGGAAAACAGACTAATCCACTATTACAGTTGGAAATTTCAACACTCCTTGATCAATAATTGACAGATTCAGTGGGCATAAATTCAGTAAAGATATAGCTGAGCTGAACAGCACCATAAATCAACTGTATCCAATTGACATTTGTAGAATATGTCATTCAACAATAGCAGAATACACATTCTTCTCAAACTCACATGGAACATTCACCAAATAGACCATATTCTGGGACATAAAACACACCTAAACAAATTTAAAAGAATAGAAATTATACAAAGTATGCTCTTAGACCACAACAGAATTAGACTAAGAATCAATAACAGAAAGATAGCTGGAAAATCCCAAAGTATTTGGAAGTTAAACAACATACTTTTAAATAATACATGGGTCAAGAAGAAAACTCAAGAGAAATTTAAAAATATTTTGAACTAAATGAAAATGAAAATACAACTTATTAAAATTTGCAGGATGAAGCAAAAGTAATACTCAGAGGGAAAGTTATAGCATTGAATGCATATATTATAAAAGAAGAAAGATATAAAATCTATAATCAAAGCTGCCATCTTATGAAACTAGAAAAATAAGAGAAAATAAAGCCCAAAGTAAACAGAAAAAAAGAAATAATAATAATTAGAGCAGAAATCAAGGAAATTGAAAATAGGAAATTGATAGAGAAAATCAATAAAACCAAAAGCTGGTTCTTTGAAAAGATCAATAAAATTGATAAACCACTAGCTAGGCTAACTGAAAAAAAAGAGAGAGAGAGACAAATTGCTAATATCATAAATCAGCCATCACTGCTGATCCTATGGACGTTAAAAAAATAATAAAGAAATATTATAAACAACTCTATGCCCACAAATTTGATAACTGAGATGAAATGGATCCAATATCTTGAAAGACATAAACTACCAAAATCCATATAAAGAGAAATGTATACTCTGATTAGGTCTACATCTATTAAAGAAATCAAATCAATAATTAATAACCCTCAATAAAAGAAAAGACCAGGCCCAGATGGTTTCACTGGATGTTTTCTACCAAACATTCAAGGAACAAATGATACCAATCTACAATATCTTCTAGAAGATAGAAGCAGAGGGAATACTTCCTAACTCATTCTATGAGGTCAGCGTGACCTTAATACCATAACCAGATAAAGACATTACGAGAAAGGAAAACTACATATCAATATTTCTCATGAATATAGATGCAAAAATGCTCATCAAAATATTAGCAAATCAAATTCAACAATGTATAAAAAGAATTATACACCATGAACAAGTGGAATTTACATCAGATGTGCAAGGCTGGTTCAACATTTGAAAATCAATTAATGTAATCCATCACATCAAGAAGCTAAAGAAAAAAAATCATATTGTCTTATCAATAGATGCAGAGAAAAGCATTTGACAAATGTAACACCCATTCATAATAAAAACTCTCAGCAAACTAGGAATGGAAAGGAACTTCTGCAACTTGATAAAAAATGTTTACAAAAAACCTACAACTAACATCACACTTAATGGTGAAAAACTAGAAGCTTTTCCACTAAGATCAGGAACAAGGCAATGACATGCCCTGTCACCACTCCTTTACAACATCGTACTGGAAGTCCTAGCCAATGCAATAAAATAAGAAAAGGAAATAAAAGGCCAACAGATTGGGAAGGAAGAAATAAAGCAGTCCTCATTCCAAAACGACATGACTATCTATGTAGAAGATCCCAAAGAACCAACAAATAAACTCCTGGAGCTGATAAGCAGCATTTAATCCTGCAAGATACAAGGTAATACACAAAAATCAATTTCTTTCTTATATAGCAGCAATGAACAATTGAAATTTGAAATTAAGGGCCGGCCCCGTGGCTTAGCGGTTAAGTGCGCGCGCTCCGCTGCTGGCGGCCCGGGTTCAGATCCCAGGCACACACCGAGGAACCGCTTCTCTGGCCATGCTGAGGCCGTGTCCCACATACAGCAACTAGAAGGATGTGCAACCATGACATACAACTATCTACTGGGGCTTTGGGGGGAAAATAAATAAATAAATAATTTTAAAAAAAAAAAGAAATTTGAAATTAAAAATACAATACCATTTACATTAGCTCAAAAATTTTGAAATACTTAGGTATAAATCTAACAAAATATGTACAGGATCCATATGCAGAAAACTATAAAACTCTGATGAAAGAAATCAAAGATCCAAATAAATGAAGAGATATCCATTGTCCACGGATAAGAAGACTCTGTTGTTAAGAGGTCAATTCTGCCCAACTTAATCTACATATTCAACACCATCCCAATCAAAATCCCAGAAAGTTATTTTGTGGATATCAACAGAGTGATTCTAAAGTGTGTATGGACAGGCAAAAGACAGAATAGCGAACACAATAGTGAAGAAGAAGGACAAAGTCAGAGAACTGACACTACCTGACTTCAAGACTTACTATAAAGCTACAGCAAGAAATAGTGTAGTTCATGAAAGAACAGATAAATATATCAACGGATTAGAACAGAGAGCCAAGAAATACACCCATATAGTGAACTGCTCTTTGACAAAGGCACAAAGACAATTCATTGGAGAATATGGTCTTTTCAACAAATGGTGCTGGAACAATTGGACATCCATACGCTAAAAAAGAGTCTAGACACAGATCTTATACCTTACCCAAAAATTAACTCAAGATGGACCATAGAGGTAAATGTAAAGCACAAAACCATAAAACTTCCAGAAGATAACAAGAGAAAATCTAGGTGACTTTGTGTTTGGCAATGAATTTTCAGATATAATATCAAAAGCACTATCCATGAAACAAAAAACTGATAAGTTGGACTTCATGAAAATTTAAAATGTGTGCTCTGTCAAAGACACTGTTAAGAGAATGAAAAGACAATACACAGACTGGGAGAAAATATTTGCAAAATACATATCTTTAAAGGACTTATATCCAAGATATAGAAAGAACTCGTTAAACTCAACAAGAAGAAAACAAGCAACCCAATTTAAAAATCGCCAAAAAATGTGAACAGACACCTTACCAAGGAAGATATACAGGTGGCAAATAATTATATGAAATGACAATCAACATTATATGTCACTAAGGAACTGCAAATTAATACAACAATGAGATGCCACTACACACCTATGGAATGACTAAAATCCAAAACACTGACAAACACCAGTTGCTGGTTGGAACATGGAACAACAGGAACTCTCATTTATTGCTGTTGAGAATGCAAAATAGTTCAGCCACTTTGGAAGACACTTTGGCAGTTTCTAACACAAGCTAAACATAGTTTTAACATATGATCCAGCAATCATACCCCCAGGTATTTACCCAATTAAGTTGATATTTTATGCCCTCACAAAAGCCTATATGTATTTGATGGTGCCTTCTTCATGGTTGGTTGGAAGGGTAAAGGGGTTTAATGGAAAATGGAGAACCTGATAAACTCTTCCCCATGGGGGGTTGGGAGGGTGAAATGGTTGATGGAAAATCTAGGTTATGACAATGCCACCAGAGCATGGAGGTTTGGTGGACAATGGATGTTATGATGCTTTCCCCTTGAGTGGGTGGGTGGGTGGGGGGGTTGAAGGAAAATGGGGAGTATGACCACACCTTTCCCCACATAGCCAGGGAGTGGCAGTAGTAGAGAGAATGTGCTGACTTGACCCCATAAGGCCCTAAGTGGGGTCTACACAGGACCATATTGACCTGCTTGGAATGTATAAGATAGGGAGAGCAGGGAGGAGGGATCTCTGAACTAAAGCTTGAAAGATCAGCAGGAGTTTTTATAGGGCCAAAGAAAATCCTGTAATACCAAGGAGAGCCCCACCTATGCTTTGGCATGATAGGTCCTCGAGGCTGCCTCTCTTCTGCCTTTTGGCCAGTGTCACTTGAACCCCAGGGCCCTCACCTCAACGCCTCCAGTGCTGCCCAGTGACCCCCCAGTCTCTCTCCTAGGGTCCACCCACACCAGTAGCATCTAGAGACCACTTACCAATCCCTGATATCTCCCCCACTCACCCCATAGCTGTCGTTGAGCCAACTGAGGCAGAGCTCAGACCCCTCATGGGGCCCCTGGGTCTGCATCTGCTCAGACTGTGCCCATAGTCTGTCCCACTCGGGAACCATTCTCCCTGTTGGCCCTCAGTCATCTCTTCCTACCTCAAGCTCTCAGCACCTACCCTAATTGCCCCACATGCAGCCTCCCCTAAGGACCTCACCTGTCAGGGGTCCAGCCCCATAGGATCTCCAGCCTGTGTCTTCTCAAGGAGGGGAAGGGCGTCTCCAGCAGGCAGACAAGAAGGTGGAGTGCAGTCGCTGTGTATCTCCTGAGCTCCTGTTGGACACTGGACAGGCTAGTGGACTGCCCCATGACCTCCTTCATCAGCTACCCACAAGAATGGAAAGTAGAAGAATGTCCTCAAGCTAGCAAGGGCCTAGGCAAAGGGAATCTGAAATTACCTGTGTATCCACGTTGGGGCTGTGATGAGCAAGGAGGTGGCCCATGGCAGGCATGGAGCCAAGCATTTTCATGTGCTCTTCATGAGGTTCTCCCCACGACCCTGGGAGCTGGGTCTCTCATCATGCCCACTTTCAGGGTCACAGCAGTCACCTGCCTGAAATTATACAGTGAGAAAGGGGTTGGGCAGAGAATCCATGCCCCTTGTCAGCACAGGCAGTGCAAAGCAAGGCCAACAGTACTGCCTGTGCTGACAAGAGCATCTTGACCTCACAGAAGCAGAAACACAAAGGCTCATGAGGCCACAACTTGGCATGTGTGAGCACCTTCCATGTGTGGGAACCATGCTCAGGACTGGGGATACAGAAGGCGACACAAACGGGGCTGCCTGATTTTAGGTTGCTCAGTGTCATGGGGAAGGGAGACATGAATCAGATGGACCCACAAACATATATGTGATTACAGTTGTGACAGAACAGTGAAGAAGAAGTCAGGGGGGTCTGAGTTAGTGAGGGGCCAGGAGGGCACCCTGGAGGAGATGACTGAGAGTAAACAATGGACAGGACTAGCCAGAAGGCTGATACTCCAGGCCAAGGGAGGAGCACATGCAGAGGCCCAGGGGTGTGAAGGAGATGGGCCAGCTCTTGGAACTGGAAAAAAGTTGCTGTAGCTGAAAAGCAGGGGGCTTTAGAAGTTGTGAGCATGGGCAGGTAAGAAGCCCCATTCCTGGGACCACAGCAGCTGATCGGCAGGTGCAGGCCTAGCAGACCCCTCACCTGGGGAGCTGTGGAGTGGGGAAGGAGCCCTGGATAGTCCGGATCAGTGCATCTGCATATAACAAAATGCCACATAACAGTGACTGGGAAAAAAGAACATGAAGTTCTTCTCCCTCATGTAAAGAAGTCTGGCTTCTCCATGCCAAGATTAGGGCCCTGTCTCCATCTTTCTGCTCCATCACCCTCCTGTGGCTTCCATCCTAGAGGTGCCACCTGAGGGGGTACAGCCATCACATGCGCACTCCACGTCTGCAGGAGGAAGAAGAGATGGCAGCGAAGGGGCTTCTACTACGCAGCTCTTCTACTCAAAACTTAGTCACATGACCACACCAGGGCTCAAGGGAGCCAAGAGACTCATCTTCTTAGGATGAGTGCGTGGCTCATAAGGCAGAGGAAGGAGAGGGTGTGTGCACTGAGATGCCAGAGCTGCCTGAATAGCTGCGCACACCCTCCTGGCTTATCCCACGACAAGGTCATCTGAGAGTTTGTAGATGAATTCCTGGTCTGTAGGCAGCCTCCCTCCCTGCAGGGACCGGGGGAACATAGGCTTCAGGATTCACCCTCCTCTGGACGAGGCCTAGACTTGTCCTCTTGCTTTCACAGCAGTGACCACAAGGAGTACACTGGGTCATTCAGGTTCTTGATCTTTCTGGTTTTTTGCTTGTTTTGTCTTGTTTTACACTAGTAAGGGTATTGATCTGGGTGAACAGCTGTGCTCTGTTGATGGCCCAGGCTGTAAACCATTCATTACACACTTTTATTCATTACACTTGTGTAGCACTGACTTTGAGGTATGCAAGATGCTAGGACACTGGAGGACACAACAGAATGAGATATGACTTTGACCTACAATGGCCTATGTCTCATCAGGACAAGTACAAATTTTGGTAGTTAGAAAGTGGAATTGGCACAAGAAATATTTAGATAAGATATTTAGATTATTCTGGGGATGAAATGGATCAGCTAGGGTGCCTTCAGCTTCATGTCACAGAATTTCTGGTCCAAAGTGGCTTCAATGCAGGTGGCTATGATCTCACCGACAAGGAGTCCAGAGTCAGGAGGCTCCAGGGTTGATGAGTTCATCCTGTCAGCAGGGGCTGGCCTTTGCATCAGCTCCTCTGGGATTCTCTTTACCTCTTTTCTCATGGTCTCACTTTGGCTGCAGCAGCTGCTAATATCACATACTCACCTCACCAGGTCAAAGGCAGAGAGTGCTGACTGATTCCTACCATCTGCCTTTCTTTAGTTAAAAAGATAAAACTTTCCCAAACTCCACCTGCCTCCTACAGAGGTGTCCTCTCAGGCTTTATTGGCCAGAACGCGGTCAAATGCCCTCCTCATCCCCAACCAAACCTAGCAAAGAGGAAGAGGAGGACCATGACTGATTTCCTCCAGTCATGATTCATTCCCTGGGGATGGGCCTACTTTCTCTGAGCTGATTTGCACCAGGAAACCAGAACAATTTACATTTTATTTATTCCTATTACTGTTCTTCAGTGTAGAAGAGAGAAATGACTACAGGGGAAAATACCAACAATGTTTGCAACAGAAGGCAAGGAGGTCAAGGATCAAAAGCCCAGGTATAGATAATGGATTGTCATTGTGGATGTAGAAGTCACTGAAAATGATGACTGGTGTAGTGGTGCAAGCAGCCAGCAAGGCTAAAGTCTTCAGTGATGACCACAGTGATGGGGAAGGGGCAGACAACTGCATAGGAAGGGTGATGGGTGCTGTCCAGAAAGGTACTTCCATGTTCTCAGATGGGCAGTCTAATCCCTCTGTTGCCCTGGACCCTGGGCCTAATGACCCTTCTTCTTCTTGGGGTTTCGCCTCCCCTGTCTGTGCCCCAGGCCGCCTGCAGCCCGCCTACCCTGCACTCATCTCCCTTTCCCAGAGGTCTCCTGCTTGAACTGGCTGTCAGATAGATGGGAGAAGCTGCTGCAGCACAGGGAGCAGTTGCAGCATGGAGAGGCAGGCCCTTTCGCCATGGAAATCCTGGGTGGAGCTTCAGCAATGGCACAACCCCAGGAAGAACCCACAACACAGGACGAACAGCTGGCCCTCCGTCGGCTTCCGGATCCCTGAGGGTCCTGGGAACACTGAGTGGGTCTGCCCCGCGTGAGCGGGTCACTGCCCCCAACCCCAATTGCTCCACCTGTGAAATGGAGACTCTGCGATGAGGGGAGGGAGCCAGGTGCTGCAAGGGGCAAGTGCCAACATAGGTACTGGCCTGCCCCATGGGGGGTGGGGGATGGCATCTGGGCAGTGATGTCAGGAGAGCCACGGTGAGAGCCACCTGGTGATTGGCCAGAGGTGCAGCTGTGACGTCATGGGGGGGTATTGTGATACAAGGGTTGGGTATAAAAGTCCAGGCACCTCTCGGAGGCCTCACTGTGGGGAGAGATGGTGCATCTGCCTGGGCTCTGCCTGCACTTCACAGGTTCTCTGCTGCTTCCTCCTCTCCAGACGACAGCACGCCCCCACCCCGCTTGTCCTGCCCAGGGCCTCTTGCCCACACCCTGTGCTCCGCCTTCGTGGTTGTGTCTACCTTCCCGACCCTCTGCAGTCCCATGAGTCCCCACACCCACGCCTGGGACTCACGGACCCGCGCCCCGGGCTCTCCTCACCTACGAGTTCCCATTCAGCAGGGGAAGTCAAGCGCCAGGATTCGGAGTACAATGGACCCTCACCCAGCTGGTGAGGGCCCCTCTCAGACCTCCGGCATCCCAACCCAGCTCAGCACAGGATGGTCGAGTCCCCCGGCCACCTGACTGACTGAGAGCCCCCCTGACCCATCTCAGCACAGAGAAAAGGAGTCCCCAGACACCCGGTCAACTGCGAGCCCTCAAACCCAGCTCAGCAGAGAGCAAGGGAGTCCCCAGACGCCTAGCCCACCTGGATCCCTCAGGCCCAGTGCAGCCCAGGTGTGCCCTGAGGGTCCCCCAGACACCCAGCCAACCACGAGAGCCCCACCCGCTCCCAACCCAGCGCAGCAAAGGGCAGCCATGGACCCTTGCTCCTCGCCATCCAAGACCCCACCCAGTCGCACACCACGTGTCCAGCCCCAAGGTTTCCCTTGCCGTTCCCTGAGTCCTCATCTGCCTGTGACCATCAGCACCTCTGCCAGGCCCAAGTGAGCTGGCTGGAAGACACTGCTACCTTGTAGAAGAAAAATACCTTATACCAGTCATCATGAGCCCCACCACCACACTGCACTCTGGGAATCTGAGCCCAGAAGTTGCAGAGAGTGAGAAGAATGGCCTCAGAAACTTCCCATCACCTCCTGGCAACCTGGGCCCTGACCATGTCCCTGGCTCCCGGGTGGTGCCCCAACTGCCAGAAAGGGAAGAATCAGTCCCAGCGGCCCCTCCCACCCCACCACGATTCAATCAATCTGTAAAACAGAGCGAAGGCCAGGAAATGGGGCAGGAAGAACAACCTAAACACAAAAAAGTAGGGTGTCTTGACCCAGATATGAGAAATCTGAGGCCACCAGTCCAGGCAGAAATCTGTCTCCAGTGGAGGGCTGGTCGGGGGCTGTCTGTGAAGGCAGAGGTTGCTGCCTCTGTTGGAGGCAGACTCAGAAGCTCCAGTGGTGCTTGGCCAAGTGCTGAGGCCTGGCCGGTGCTTGGAGCCATTCAGAGCACAGTCTCTCTGATGGGTCACTGTGCCAAGGTGCTGGTGGGCTCATGGCCTGAAGACCACTGGCCTGGGACCAATTTCAGCCTGATGACCTGGGGGCATATCACTTGGGAGCCGTTTTCTTCTGGGAAGTTCTCTTGTTTGAAGGAGCAAAGGCTGCCATGCCCTAGAACAGGAAAATGACAAGAAGTTGGAAGAGCTGTCCGTGGAAACCCAACTTAGAGAGAAAGGGTGGACAGACTCTGAGGAAAAGCTGAGATTGACAAAAACAGCTCTTAACACCAACAAGGAAATTAATAAAAATCTAAGGAAGTGTCTGAGCTAAAGGATTCCGTAAAAGTGTGTGAAAAAGAAAATCAAAAGCTGAAAAGTCTGCTTGTCAACTTGGCATCACAGGAAGGACACAATTTAAAGAAATTGCCAGAGGACCAGGCCTCCCTGGACACAGCACTGGATGAGGACAGGGACTGCGAGCAAGTTCCAGAAGAGACCCAGGTTCTGAGAGCAAAGGAGTCCTTGGCCAAGCTCCTCCAAGCTGAGGACAGGTCCTCTCGATGGGAGGGGGAGGCGTCACAAGAACAGGCCGAGCACTGGTGTCAGGGGCAGGCTGAGGTCTGTGAGCTGGAAAGCTTCTATGGAGAAATGTGGGGATTCCTGGACGCTTTTGCCTTCCAGGCAACATTTTCACAGTACCAAGGAGTGACGTCCCCACACACGCCCACGCCAGGAGAGCATAGAAGGGGAGGTAGGGCAGAATGTGGGCTATCTCCTTGACTGGAGGTGGTGTGAGCTTCATGATGTATGTAAGTTTTAAATAAATGTGTTGGAATGCAAAAGAAGTGTCCCCGGGGGTTGTGATGTACAGCCTAGGGTCACAGTCACTGCACCACACCACACAAGTCTTCACGTTCTCCAGCTGATTGGGTTTCAAAAGAGCAAATGTCTAATTTGACCCTCAGAACAGAGCCATGATGTGGGCAGGGATCTCCATGGTTCTGAGAAAGTGTCAATGAACTACAGAGAGCTGATGCTGAGCACAACCTGCCTGCCCGACCCGTCAACACTTTTCATACATGTTGACTCCTCCAAAACTCAAAGCTGGCCGCTGAGGTGGGTGCCATCCTGAAGGAATAGAAAGCTGAAGCAGAGTGCCCACACACAGGTATTTCTGCACAGACCGTTTCTGACCCGAGACCTCACAGCCAGTTTGTGGCTAAGCTTGGGTTTGGACCCCAACATTATGGCTCCTGTCTTCTCAACCGCAGGTTCTTGAATGATGCAGGCCTTTGACGAGCAAATGTGAGGGGAAAGAGCAGGGTGGAGAGAGGCCAGAGGCGTGGGACGCATTTCCTGTCTCTGGGTGAGGTGGGATGAGGTGTGGATGGCAGAGGAGAGACTGGAGAGAGGGGGCCAGGACGGTGGCCTGCATGCTCAAAGCCACAGAAGCACTGCAGGATTGTGGGGAGAGACGTGGGATTCGCTCTGGCTGCACTAGGTGCTGGGGTGGATGGTTGGAGCAAGGCAGAGCAGGAGACAGGTGGGAACAAGTTCATCTGAGAGACTGGAGAGTGTCCGTGGACATGGAGAGAAGTGGTCACCTCCATGAGGCAGAGCTGAGAATTGGTGATGAATTGGATGGTGAGGGGCAAGGAGGGATGAGGATGCCAAGGTTCCAGGCTCCACCCCTCTGGGGCAGTGGTCCTTGCAGCTCCAGGAACTGTGGGCTGGAGCTCAGGTGATGTGCGGATCCCAGTGAGCTGGGTCTGCCTGTGGCTCAGGCTGTGGTGGAGGTGGAGAGCCTGGAGCTGTGGCCCAGGGGTAGTGCTCGAGGCACACACACTCATAGCAACCAGCATAAACCAAGGAGAATCATAAAGAAGGCTATCTGGGGGAAGAGGTGAACCTGAGGGGGACTTGGATGGTGTCTGAGCCATTTCAAGGGCTGCTGGTTTCAGGAGCCAGTGGGAAGGGTGGTGGAATCTAGGTAACTTGGACTTGAGGGGTAAGTGGCTGAGAGCCGGTGTTATTGTCATAAATGTTGGTGTCAGACAGTGAGGACCTGGTGGGGGTGGGATTTGAGGAGCAACACAGTGATATACAGTGGGGGTGAACACTGTGTGTGACCTGGACCTGTGGGCCAGTCCTCTGTTGATGCAAATAATCCATAATCATTCTATAGTAGAGAGTTTTATTCGAGCCAAACTGAGGACTATAGCCCGGGAGTGCAAAGCACTCCAGAGAAGAGTGATTTTCAGCACAGTTATGTACCATTTCCAAACAGAGAGACATATACCTAACATGACATGGGTACATTGTTTCAAGGGTTCAAGGAGATGTTTTGTTACAGATCAGCAGTACACAGCAAGTCAACAATGGCCTTGGTGCTGTGGGAAAGAAGGAATTCAGTCTTATCTTTAAAGAGTGCCGGCGTCAAAGGAAGGGAGGCGTGAATTTTTTTATCTTCAAAGAGTACATTATTTACTTTAGGATAACGATGAAAGCAGAACAATGTAAATTTGACAGGCCATAAGTCAGGCAACTCTAGTTAAAATAAAATTCAGGCCAAATCAGGTTCAAACCAGAATGGCTTCCCCATATGCTTAAAAATATAAAATTTCTTATATCACCTCTCACAGACATAAGCAGCATTTCACACTCATCTCCTGTCAGCTGGGGACCCCAGGTCTCCTGCACTTGGCAGGGTCCGAGGTCAGAGGGCACGAGGAGCACCTGTGTGATCCCAGCACTGGGAACCTCCTCTGGTCAGCTGCTCAGACCCAGCTCACCTGCACCCAGGGTCCCCAGACACAGCAGCCTCCTGAAGGCCAGAGGGGCCACGATCTGAGTTTGGGAGAGTGATCTGAAGCTGCTCACACTTTATGAGATCCTGGTCCCTTCATCTGAAAGATGCGGGTGACTCAGGCAGAGATGAGGTTGGGTGAGAGGGAGGCAGGAGATGGCAGGGGTGAGGGAGGGGGCATCAGGGGCAGGGACTGATGGAGTACCATGGAGAGAGGGAGGGAAGAAGGGAGGGTCGCGGTGAGTCAGCTGCTTGTCCTGGCCCTTCCTTCCCAAAGGCAGAATATCAGCTCTTGGAGGAAAGCACTCTGGGTGCTGCCTCTGCCCCCACCTAGTCTTTATATATATTCACAGAAAGCTGCAGATAGCACAGAAAGATCCCAGGTGCCTCTCACCCATTTTGCCCCAGTAGTAACATCTTACATCACTGTAGAACAATACTGCCACCGGGAAACAAACCTGGGCACAATATGCGTGCCTGGTTCTGTCATTTTACGTGTGTACATTCTCATACCCAGCAGCACAATCCATGTGCAGAATGGCTCCATTAGCACCAAGATCTCCCTCATGCTGCCCACCCCTACCCCCACCATTCCCTCTATGGCAACCACCAATCTTCTCCATCTTGGGACTTTTGTCAATTCAAGAATGTTACATGAGTGGAATCATACAGCTATGACATTTTGAGATTGGTTGGTTTTTTTTTCACTGAGCGTAATGCCCCTGAGATTCGTCCACGCTGTGTGTATCAGTGGTTCTTTCTTTTTTATTGCTGAGTAGGGTTCCATAGTGTAAACATACCACAGTTTGTTCATCCATTCACCTATTGAGGGGCATTTTGGGTGTTTCCAGCTTTTTGGCTATTACAAATTAACCTGCAGTGAACATTTGTGCACAGGTTTTTGTGTGAACTTAAGTTTTCATTCTCTAGGATAATAATCCAGGAGCATGATTGCTGGGTTGTATGGCACATTTATGTTTAGCTTTTTAAAGAACCTCTCAAACTCTCCTACCAGAGTGGCAGTACCGTGTACATTCCCACCAGCAATGTATGAGAGATCTGCATTCTTGCCAACATTTGATGTCATTATTTTTTATTTTAACCAGCTGTTCTAATAGATGGGTAGTGATATCTCATTCAAATTTTTATTTGCATTTTCCTAATGGCGAGTGATGTTGAACATCTTTTCATGTGCTTATTTGCCATCTGTATATTCTCTCTGGTAAGATGTCTGTTCATATCTTTTGTCCATTTCCTATTTGGATAGTTTGGTTTTTTACTGTTGAGTTTTGAGAGTTCTTTATATATTCTAGATACAAGTCCTTTGTCAGATATGTAGTTTGCAAATATATTCTCTTAGTCTGTAGCTTTTCTTTTCATCCTCCTAAAAGAACTTTAATAGAGAAAAAGTTTTTAAGTTTAGTAAAGTTCAATTTATTAAGTGTTTTAAAATAAATACTTGGATTGTGCTTTTAGTGTCATGTCTAAGTACTTTCACCAAACCCTAGGTCTTGAAGATTTTCTCACATACTTCCTTCTAAAAGCTCTATAGTTTTATGTTTTACTTTTAAATCTATGCTGTGATCAGTTTGAGTTCATTTTTGTATAAGGGGTGAAGTTTAGGTCAAGGTATTTTTGTTAATTTATTTTGTTTTGTTTTTGTTTTTGCCTATGGATGTCCAACTGGTCCGGCACCATTTACAATAAATTGATTTTTCACCTTTGTCCAAAATCAATGAGACATACTAGTGTAGGTCTACTTCTGGATCCTCTATTCTGGTCCATTGATCCTATGTCTTTCCCTCCACAAATTCCACAGAGTCTTGAGATGGAGTTTACTGATTCCTCCTATTTTATTCCTTTTCAAAATTGTTTTCAGCAGTCCTAGTTCATTTGCATTTCCATATAAACTTTAGAATAGTCTTGTCTATGTCTATAAAAGAAGACTTCCTGGGATTTCTATAGGACTTGTGTTAGATCACTGTATCAATCTGGGGAGATTTGACATCTTTACTGTGTTGCACCTTCCAATCCATGAGCATGGTATGTCTCTCCATTCATTTAGATCTTTGATTTCTTTCATCAGTGCCATATAGTTTTTAGCATACAAGTCTTGTACATTTTAGATTTATATCTAAGTTATAATGATTATAAATGGTATATTTTTAAATTTTGGTTCCACATGTTCGTTGCTAGTGTATAGAAATAAAATTGATTTTTGTATGTTTATTTTGTATCCCAAAACCTTGTTGAACTCATGTATTAGTTTCTTTTTTGTTTTGTTTTGTTCTGTAGATTCACTGGAATTTTCTACATAGACAATCATGCTATCTACAAATAGGGACAGTTTTATTTTTCTCTTTCCAATCTGTATGCCTCCCCTCCTCCCTTTCTTTGTCTTATTGCACCAGCTAGAACTTCCAGCACTGTGTTGACTAAGAGTGGTGAGAGAAGATCTCCTTCCTTGTTCCTGATCTTAGGAGAAAAGCAGTCAGTCTTTCACTGTTCAGTATGTTACCTGGAGGGGGTTTTTGGTAGATGTTCTTTATCAAACTGAGGAATTCCTTTCTGTTTTGATTTCTTCTGAAAGTTTTTATCAGAAATGGGTGTTTAATTTTGTCAAGCACTGGGCCGGCCCCGTGGCTTGGCGGTTAAGTGCGTGCGCTCCGCTGCTGGCGGCCCGGGTTCGGATCCCGGGTGCGCGCCGACGCGCCACTTCTCCAGCCATGCTGGGGCCGGGTCCCACATACAGCAGCTAGAAGGATGTGCAGCTATGACATACAACTATCTACTGGGGCTTTGGGGGGAAAATAAATAAATAAAATCTTAAAAAAAAAAAATTTTGTCAAGCACTCTTTTTGCATCAATTGATGTGCTCATGTGGTTTTTCTTTTTAAGCCTATTGATATGGTGGATTATATTGATTGATTTTCAAGTATTGAAACTGTCTTGCATCTCTGGAGTAAACCCCACTTGGTTATGGTGTTTCCTTTTGTTTTATAGTGCTGAATTCTATTTGATAATGTTTTATTGTGGACTTTTGGCATCTCTGTTCATGAGGGATATTAGTTTGTAGTTTTCTTTTTCTATACTATTTTTTGTCAAGTTGAGTATCAGGGTAATACTGGCTGCATAAAATAAGTTGGGAAGTGCTCCCTTGTTTCCTATTAATGGAAAATATTATGTAAAATTAATGTTACTTCTTCTTTAAATATTTGGAAGAATTCTCCAGTGAAACAATCTAGGCCTAGAGATATCTTCTTTGGGAGCTTTAAAATTATAAATTTAATTTCTTTGATAGTTATGGGGACATTCAAATTATCTATTTCAAATGTGGGATGTGTAGTAGTTTGTACTTGTTGAGAAATTGGTCCATTTCACCTAAGGGGTCAGTTTGTGTAGGTAGAGTGTTCACTTATTATTCTTTTGATGTCTGCAGAGTCTGGACTGATATCCCATTTCGTTCCTGATATTAATCACTTGTGTCTTTTCTTTTTCTTTATCAATTTTACTAGAGGTTTGCCAGTTTTATTTATCACTGTTTCATTGATTTTCTCTATTTTTTTCAATTTCAGTGATATCTGCCCTTATTTTTATTGTTTCCTTCCTTCTGCTTTGGGTTTATTTTGCTCTTCCTTTTTTTAGTTTCTTAAGGTGCAAGTTTAAATGATTGATTTGAGACTTTTCCTCTTTTCTAAGGTTAACATTTAATGCTGTAAATTTCCCTCTCAGCACTGCATTAACTGTGTCCCACAGACTTTAATATGTTGGATTTCATTATAATTTAATTTAGTGCAATGGTTTCAATTAAGAGACTTGCTCTTTGACCCATGGATTATATAGAAGTGTGTTGTATAGTTTCCAAGTGTTTGGAGATTTTCTTGTAATCTTTCTATTATCTTTTAGTTTGATTCCATTGTGGTTGGAGAACACACTCTGTATGATTTCAATTCTTTTAAATTTGTTAAGGTTTTTTTATGATACAAGATACAGCCTATCTTGTTATATATTCTGTGGGCACTTGAAAACAATATGAATTTTGCTGTTGTTGGGTGGAGTGTTCTATAAATGTCTGTGTCAATAATCTAAACTTGCCCCTTAAGAAACTAGAAAAAAAAAGAGCAAAATAAATCCAAAGCAAGCAGAAGGAAAGAAACAATAAAAATAGGAGCCGGAATCAATGAAACTGAAAAAAGAAAAATAGAGAAAATCAATAAAACAGAGATCAATAAGATTGACAAACCTCGAGCAAAATTGTTAAAAGAGAAGACACGGGGCAGCCCAGTGGCATAATGGTTAAGTTCATGTGCTCCACTTTGGTGGCCCAAGTTTTGCGGGTTTGGATGCTGGGTGCGGACCGACACACCACTTATCAAGCCATGCTGTGGTGGCATCCCATATAAAGTAGAGGAAGATGGGCACGGATGTTAGCGCAGGGCCAATATTCCTTAGCAAAAAGAGGAGCATTGGCAACAGATATTAGCTCAGGGCTAGTCTTCCTCACACACAAAAAAAGAGAAGACACAAATTAGGTCCTGTTGGTTGTTGGTATTGTTAAGTTTTGTCTATATGCTTGCAGATTTTCTGTATAGCTGTTCTATCACTTGTTGAGAGAGCAGTTTTGAAGTCTGCAACTAGAATTGTATTCTTTGTTCAGTTTTATCAATTTTTGCTTCATGTATTTTGCCACTTTGTTGCTTGTTGCATATACATTTAGGATTGCTATGTCTTCTTGGTTTTATCATTATGTAATTGTCTTTCTCTGTCTCTGGAAATTTTCTTTCTCCAGGGTCTACTTTATCTGATATTAATATAGCCACCCCTGTTTTCTTTTGATTAATATTTACACAACATATCTTTTTCTATCCTTCTACTTTCAACCTGCCTATATGGTATATTTGAAATGAGTTTTTTGTAGGCAGAATATAGCTGAGTTAGATTTTTTAATCTACTCTGCCCATGTATTCTTTGTTTTATTTACACCGTTTACATTTGATATAATTAGTGATATATTAGGGCTTAAGTCTGTTTGTTTTCTCTTTGTTCTCTTTGTTCTTTGTTTCTTTTTTTTTTCCTATGGGTGACTTGAACATTTTTTAGAATTCCATTTGATTTAAGTGTTTTTCAGTGTATCTCTTTGCACAGTTGTTTGTGTGTTTGTTCTAAGTATGACATTATATGTACATAACGTCACAGTCTCCTGGTCTCCACATCTTACAGTTGAGTGATGTGCAGGAACCTTACCTCCCCTTAGGTCCACTCACCCTCTCCTGTCTATAATATAATTGTCTTCAATATTTCCTTTACTTATATTGAGAACCACTATCAGACAAAAATGTTACAATTTTTGCTTCAACCACCAAACATAATTTAGAAAAATCAAGAGGAGAAGAAAATTCTATTGTATTTACCCATATTTTCACTCTTTCTGTTGTTCTTTCTTCCTTTGTGATGTTCCAGGATTCTTTTTTGTTTTATTTTTAATTTCTTTCCTATCAAGAGCTTTTTTTAGCCATTCCTCTAGGGTAGGTCTGATGGTGACAAATTCTTAGTTTTCCTTCATCTAAGAGTCTTGATTTCCTCTTCATTCTTTAAAGATATTTTCATTGAATATAGAACTCTGGGTTGACAGTGCTTTTCTTTCAGCACTTGAAAAATATTGTGACACTTCTGGTTTCTAATGAGGAAGCCACTGTCATTCAAGTGTTGGTTTTTTTCCCCTCTAGGTAAGACATCATTTCTCTCTCATTGCTTTCAATGAAAATTTTTTCTTTGTCTTTACTTTTCAGAAGTTTGATAATTATGTGTAGTCTTAGTCTGCTCAGGCTGCCATAACAAGATACCACAGACTGGATGGCTTAAACAGTAGAAATTTATTGTCTCACAATTCTGAAGGTTGTAAGTCTGAGATCAGGGTGCCAGCATCATCAGGTTCTGGTGAGAGCTCTCTTCCTGGCTTAAAGATGGATACCTTCTTGGCCACAGGGAAATGGAATGAACATGTAGTAATTTCTGAATTAGAGCAATATAAATGTTGCTAAAAACACAACATAAGTTGAAAGAAGAGACAGCAGAGTGGGAGGGAAGCTGGGGACTCTGTCCATCGTCTACCCACTTGATGAGGATGACCACTTGGCATCTCTGGACTTGGAGGGCAGGGGCCTTGCTGGGCGCTGGACACAGAGGAGAGGACGGCAGAGGGGGGTCTGGGGTCTGAGCGACAAAGCTGCACAAATCCCATAGAGATGGTCACCTCAACTCCCCATCAGTAAGTGGCCTCATCCTCCCATTTGCTCACACCCCAAACCGGTGTCATCCTGGACCCCCTCCTCCCCATGCAGCCCTCTGTAACTGTGGCCAAGCTCCCCTGGCCCAGGCCACCATTCTCTCCACAGGAGCCTAAGTGACCATCTAAGCACATTCACTGCATCCTGCCTGGCCCTGCTTGAACCTCCTGTGAATTCCAGGATGCAAGCTCCTCGCCTGCCCCACCCTCGGGGGACCCCAGGCCTGCATGTCACCCCCTCCGCTGGCCGCCTCTCCTGGAGTTCTCCTCCCCATCTCCATGCACCTTGGCCTCCTGGGGACCTCCTGGGGACCCTTGCAGAGAGGGCCGCCCCCCAACACTAGCTTGTCACCCAGCCCCTCTGTCCATCCTCTGAGCTCCTTGTGCTCCTCCTCACGCACTGGTCCAGGAGGTTGTTGGAGTCATTGAGATTGCTTTCCTGGACTGGCGTCTGTCCTCGCAGAATGTGACTTCAGCGGGCACAGGGACTGCTCTGAACCCCTCAATCTAGTCAGCGCCCAGTAGGTAGTTTGTGCCAATGAGCGCATTGCTCTTTAGGGCAGGACACATTTAAAGAAACAAACTTGATCTAGTTCTATGCAGTATAGAGTAATATCTGAACAGTAGCTGTTCATTCCACATTAACCCCCAAATCTTTATTAAGCGCCTATGCCTTAGGCATGGTTCCTGTGAACAGGACAGGGTCTCCCCTGGACCAGCGTGGGCTGCTCTGTTGTTGGTGAACCTCTCAGTGAATGCAAGTGGAGACAACAAGTTCCTGGGGCAGACGGAGCCTCAGGATGGCAGGACCACCGGTGGGGGACAAAGCCTCAGCTCCGAGGGGCCACAGCTGCACGTCGGGGGACAATCTAGGCTCCTGGCACTTCACACCGATGTGGAGCAGGCGCCGGCCTCACCGCATCCTGGCCTGCGCTGCTCAGGGCAGCATCTGCAGCCTCACGTGGCCACCATCTCAGAACACCAGACCGGTTCCTGAAATGGGAAAAGGAAAATGAAGAACCAGTTTTTTAGAGCACAGAGAAACATCCAAATAAAAGGAACGGTGGCTTGTCCGCCTGTGGACAGCTAGAAAGGTTGCAGGCCGTCCAGTTCATGGGCTGTTCACACCAGCGGCTTCTGGGTGGTGCTGGTCCCTTATGTCCCAGACACTTGCAAGCTTTGGAAAGGCCACTGGTGCTCGGGCACTTCTACCGCCGTGAGAGGAATGAACTTGATGCTTCTCACGCATCACTTCTTCATCATGTTGGGTTTAGGGGACAAGGCAGGTGAACATTTCTCTCTATAAATGTTGTGGAGAAGTGCTGTGTCAAGAGACACTTGGTTCTGGCTGGGTTGGGGTGTTGAGCAAGCCACTCAAGAGAAACCTTGTTTCATCTGTCCCAGTCTGACCCCACCCAGGGCTCCCTCATACCCACTCACGCAGAGAGAGACTCAGTAAAGGTTTGTTGAATGAATGCGTGCACAGAAAAATGAGGCACCAGGGCCAGATGGGGTATGGGTGGCAAGTGGTCACAGTCCAGACTCGGGAATCAGGGATGGGCCACCCCGAAGCAGGACTCCCAGGCTTCTGATTTCAGGAGCCAATAACAGTCCAGGCATGCCATAGGGTTGCCACCTTTCTATTTTCAGAAATAAAAGCATAAAGCACAGTTCCATCCACACTGTCACCTTCTATTCGAAGGAGGGAGATTTTCCCACCAAGTGGGAAGGACATGACTTAGAGAAAAGCCAATCCTTTCTGAGAAATGGAGATGGGTGGCTGATTGTCCAAGCCAAGTACCTTTGAGGGTGAAGAAGCATTCTCCACTGTCACAGGACATGGGGACAACAGGCGTCACCAATGGTCACACTGCCAGGAAAGGGTGGCTGTGACCTCCTTGGGCCCAGCCGCAGGTGCGCTGCAGAGCCTGCTGTCCTGGAAGGTGCCTCAGGGAAGCAGGTGAGGTCAGTGCGTCAGCGCTCCTGAGAGGCCAGGACGGGGACACAGTGGGCACAGCTGGCAGGCGGTGTGGTGCTCCTGCTGGTCCCCTTGCGTCCCTCTTGCTGCTTATGTTGGCTGCCCCCAGCTTCTGCATTGTGGGCCCCCCCAGTCGTCTGCAGAGAACTGCCCTGTGTGACTGGCTCACTTAGGCCACAGGTGCAGGGAGTACCTGGCAGTCGCCCCCAGGGCACCCGAGCCCTCGAGCCTTCTGCTGGCTGGCACTGGAGGAGGCAAGTGTAACTTGTGCCCAGGCCCCACAGGATGAGATGGCACCCGTACCGCAATGCAGCCTCTGGCATGCTTTGCAGGTGGACTTGGGGGCCTTTGGGGAAGCAGCCTGCCGGCCAGGACAGCCGCACACTCAGGATGCCACAGGTCGGCTGCAGACACAGGCTGAAGCTGGAGGGGAAGCTCTCCCTTCAGACACCACAGCCGGGTGGGCTCGCGCCCCAGGTTCTGTGCACTCTTTCACAGCAGCAGAACAAGAGCAAGGGACAAAGACGGTGCAATGGCAGGTGGAGTGATTTCTCACCTTTTATAATGGACGGGTAGCTATTTTAACTACGCTTGTGTCTTCTATTTAAATAAGCTAAATGTCCCCCCAGTCACCATCTCTGGTCCCACGTTTCTTCAACCACATGATCATTTGGGAAACCTCTTGGATGACTATGACAGTCAAGCCCTCAGCCAGCCTCAGGTTGGTCCCCTGCCAGCTGCAGGAGAAGAACTTCCTGGGCTGGGAGCCTCCCCACATAATGGGGGTCCTGCTCCTGCCCCTGACCCCTGCGTGCCCAGCTTCTGAGAGCACGGGATCTCGGCAGCGCTGAGAGCCAAAGTCAGAGGCTTCCACACTCCGAGCCAGATCAGCACCACAGCCCTCGTCACCCCTCCACCTTCCCACCCCCAAACAAAGCCTGCCCAGCAGGACCCTGCTGGAGCTCCAGAACCATCAGCATCAGCATGGCCCTATGTGGGCAAGCCAGGACCAGGATGTCAGAGCAGTCAGGTGTGGGCTGGAAGAAATCACAGGACACAGGATTTGAAGATAGAGTGTGGTGACAGCTGCTGACCTGTCCACCAGGCAAGCCACCAGGCAAGACCCTCAGCAGCAAAAAGATTATAACTCACTGAAGGCTCAGATGATGGTTAGCTTTTTTTAGCAATGAAGTATTTTTTGATTAAAGTATGTACATTGTTTTTTTTAGACATAGTGATATTGCACACTTAACAGACTACAGTATTAGTGAAACATACCTTTTATATGCACTGGGAAACCAAAAAATTCATGTGACTTGCTTTATTGTGACATTCGCTTTATTACAGTGGTTTGGAACCAAACCCGCAGTGTTGGAGACACAAGGTGTGCTTGTGTATGAATGTGCATAGACCCTTTTTTCATAATATCCAAAAACTAGAAGCAACCAAGATGGTTCTTCAATTGCTTCATAAGTAAACAAAGTGTCATACATCCATACGGTGGAATATTATTCAGTGTTTAAAAAATGGGCTATCAAGCCATGAAAAGACATGGAGGAAACAAATGCATATCACTAAGTGAAAGAAGCCGATCTGAAAAGGCCACATACTCTATATAATTCCAACTCTATGACATTTTGGAAAAGGCAAAACTATGGAGCTAGTAAAAAGATCAGTGCTTGGGGGAGGGAGGGAGGGATGACCAGGTGGATCACAGGGGCTTTTCCAGTGAAACTGTTCTGTGCAATGCTGTAATGGTGTGTACATGACGTTACGCATTTATCGAAACCCATAGAATGTACAACACAAAGAGAAAACCCTAATGTAAACTGCGGACTTTAGTTAATGATAACGTACCAATACTGGTTCATCAATTGTAACAAATGTACCACACTAATGCAAGATGTTAACAACAGGGAAAACCGTGGGGGCGGGGGGGTGGTGCAGGGGTATGTGGGAATTCTCTGTACCTTCTGCTCAATTTTTAAAAATAAAGAAAAAGAAAAAACGGTCTGATTACTAAAGCTGGCGAGGCCCACGGGGGAGAACCTGCTCTCAGGTCCCACACTCCCTTGGTTTTCACTCTCATTTTTGGTCCCTGGAAATTCCGCTTAAATGTTGAGAGATAAGCTATGACTCTAAAAAGGCATTTGTTATATATTTTTTAAATTCTTTTATTGAGGTCATATTTGCTTGTAATAATGTTTGTTACATTTTGTTCAGCATTTCTAGGGAAGGTCCTCTGTATTAATCAGTTCACAATTATTGCTAAAAATGGAAATCAAATACTCTCCTTCAGATAAAATTTTCAAGGTTCTTCTGGTTGCAAGTGTCAAAACAACTTGAATCAATTTAGGCACAGGCAAATTTATTGCCTTATGGAATGTGATACCACTCTGATAACTGAGGGAAGGACGGAGTGCAGCTGGACCCTCAGAAAGAGCTGCTGGGACTCCTCTCCCTCTGGCCTGCATCCCCAGGCACAGCTGGCTCTTCCTTGCCCAGGTGCATCCCACCCTTGCTGGACAGATGTGGGTTCCATGGCCCAGGAAGGATGCCACTGGGTGGCGAGCTTCTGGACCCCATACCCGGACCACACAGCATGCCTCTGCTGCCGGCCCTCTGGGCCCTCTAGAGTTGGAGGAACCGACGTCCACTGCAGGCACAGAGCATATTGCCTCTACTCTTTCACCTCTTTTCTACCTTCCCTTTGTGGAAGGACATGATGAAACTGTCCTGGGGGAAAGGAGGGAAGGAGACAGATCTGGTCAGAGGTCTGTGATGTTAACCACAAAAACCAGATCAGGAAAGCAGAACATAAAAAGGAATGCACTGGAGGAATGTGAGAAGCTCTAGAATCAAAGGAAGAGTGGATAACCTGGTCCTCTAGAAGGAGAGGCGCTGGGGCAGCTCTGCATTCAGAAACTAGAGCAGGCCCTTCAGTGGGCTGCCCTGGAGAGCTGGCTGACTCGACCACATCCTGTCCTTGCTTCACTCTCTAGGAGATGCAGGTGGGATGCCTGGCTGTGTTGGGGAGCAGGGAATCTCAGTCAGACACCACGAAACAAGGAAGGGCGCGTCCCCAAAGGGAGACACAGGCAGCCCCAAAAGAAGGAGGAAGGTTTGTGGGGCGGGCAAAGACTGCAGACAGGGGTCTTAGAAGAACAGGGCTGCTGCCAGGGCCAAGAGTTAGGCAAGAGAAGGAATAGCTCCCCATTATAAAACTAGATGAAATTGCAGCCACATCATGTGATGAGTCGTGTGTTTACATCTTAGAAAAACTAGTAGGGGACACCCTGGAGCTCTGTTGGAGGCACGTGAACCTGAATCAGGATTATGGCAGGGCCCAGAATACATACCACTCCATCCCCAGTCATGGGGCTAGGGGATTGTATTGGGCCCATCTCCTTGGAGTCAGCAAAGCTTGAGCAGATGACACCCCCCTTCAATCAGCTGGTTCTGGAGGTTGGCAAGACCCAGGAAGGAGTGCATCTGTCACCTGAGGGACTGAGGGAGGATGGGAGTTTCTGGAGCTGGGTGGGCTCTGGCTGTGGCCTTGAGAAACTGCAGGAAAAGGTGAGGGAGGTTGAGAGAGAATGGCCTGCTTGTGGACCCACTCCTCTGTCCTTTCCTCTCGTGCTGCTTCTCCAGGTCCTCCTGACCCCTGGGTGAAGGCCTCGTGCACCTCATTGTAGGCAGGTCAGGGGCGCATCTTGTGGGGAGGAGTGGTTCAGTGGGGGAGCCTGGAAGAAGGATAGTCACCCATGGCAGGAGGTAAGTCACAAATGGGGCCAGAAGGGCATCAGCCCTGTGGATCGTCCAGTGCTTTGGGGGTCAGTGAGAGCCCCACCTGCACGAGGACCCCACCAGGATGGAGATGAAAAGTCTTTCCCTGCCAGAGTGAGCAGGAAATAAGGAGCCCTGAGTCTCCCCAGATACAACTGCCCCACTTCCTCAGTAACCTTGAGGGTCTATACGAGGGACAACTCAAGGGCAGAGAGGAGCCAGGACCTGAGAGGTCACACCACCCGTGCTCAGAGCCTGCCTTTCCGAGCTCCCGCCACTCACAGCTGGCAGGGCTGCAACCTGTTCTCCACCGCCCACTCGGAAACTCTTGACAGCTACCCTAATCATGGCTGGAGGGGTGCACGGATGCAGGCCCCGCCCAGCTAGGCCACACACTGCTGTCTGCAGCCCCATCACAGGTGGTCTCATCCTTCACAGATAAGACTCAGGCTCAGAGAGGCTGTGTGCCTCCTGAAGTCACACAGCAAGAGGAGCTGTCTTATCCCAAGGTTCTCCACATCCCGATCTGCGAGTCAGTCAGTGGTAGGGCTGTGCCAGATTCTCCTGAGTCCCGACAGTGAGGAACTCAGGAGAAACAGTGACATGACAATTGTTTTCATCAAAAGGATAAATTGTCACAAGGAATGTTCTTTCCAGCATACCATACATATTAATATTTTTAAATAAAATTATTATAGTACTCTTTAACTGTTTCCAGTGTCATGTAAATAAAAGGCAATTTGATGCCCACCATCATCCAATTAAAAAAAATGCATTAAATAAACCATGTATGTACCAAGTTTTTGGTCCAAATTGTGTAGCATAAGTTAAACTTAAATTGCATTCTATTAACCAGTATGAGTGTATTTCTGCAAGCATAGTTATGTTGAAATAAAGTTTTAAAAAGAAAAAAAAAGTATTAACAAGAGTCTCTTTACCAGTCAGAAATTTAACATTGTTTCTTTTACTCCTTGAATTTATATTTCCATTCCACTTCTCCCATAGAATTGATCCTAATATCATAGACATTTTGTGCTTGAAAATCTTTCACTGAGCACTCTGTCATATGTCTCTATAACAAAAATATATATCATTTTAATTTTTAAAAATTTCCTACAACCAATTATTTTTTAAAAAATGTCATCTGACTTGAATTGTAACAACTACTATTAATACACAATTGAGCAATACATCATAAATATACATCATAAAATATAAATTTTAAAGAATCATTAAATATTAAACTTTCAGTTTTTCTGGAAATATGTCTTTTATTGAAACAGAACTTTTTCAATTACTTCACATATGCATGGATGAATACCACTTGCTGCTAGCATGAGACAGTTTACAGCATTCGTTTCACTTTATTTCTCTGTTTTGATCTATGGGGCGTTGAGATAGCCTGGTCACATAAAGAAGTGGATGGACCAGAAGCAGTTTCTTCATAGCAATGTCACTAAATTATTTGAACCCGTTTTGATTACATGCCCCAAACCCCATTTTTAATTGATCATCTATTAGCTGACAACCTAATTAAGTGCTCTTTCAATTTGTTAAAACAAAGAATAAGAAACTACCCTACATGCAAAGTTATTTCTTATCCTGTCATTAGAGTCTTTTTCATTTTCAAGAAAGTATAACCAAAAAGACTTCACTTAGTGATCTACCAAAGACTGTGAATTGCACCTATTATTCTTTCACTTACAGGCACTTTGATTATTACCGTCCAGTAAGATCTGTTATAGGTACCTTGTTTAAGGAACAAAACTATGAAACTGAGGTAAAACTGGAAAATCTACATTTTAGAAATGTTCCTGGAAGCTCTGAACAAAAACTAACATATTCCATCTATTTTCATTTTGTATGATATCCTAAAGTGCTTAAAAATAAAATGGGTGACAGACGGACAGAGAGACAGATATACATCTATACACACACACATAAGACAGACTTTACAGTTATGTTTACGACAGATTCAGCAAAGCCTCTCCACGTCTGAGAGGGAGGAATTAATCCTACTCACACGAAGCCAGTTTTCTCAAATTCAGGAATTGATTCCTAGACTATGTTTTAGGAAGATGCTCATCCTGTGTGTGCACACAGTGTCTGTTCTGCTAGTAGGAGAGCGCTGTAATCCGGGTCACAGCACGAGTGGAATGGTTGTTGCTGAGTGCGTTATTCATGGTGCGTTCCACAGCTCACTCCCCCAGGAGGGAGAGAGCAGAGAAGTGGCTCATGAGTGACAGCAGGAGACTTGCATGCAAGTTAAAATATATTTTTATTTATACTTTAATATTTCATGGATTTCCAGTACTCAACAACATTTCGGCAAAAGTCAATGAAAATATTTCTCCTACAAGCCTAGATGAATGTTTAATAGTATATAAAAACTAGGAACTTATTTCCAACCTGTATATTCTTTTCATGTGCAGATAGAATGTGGATCAGTCAGAGGTAAAGGTAAACATTTTCACCTCCTTTGCCCTGACATCAAAACGTACAGCAGACAACCAGCCCACACCCTCTGCAAGCTTTTTCCCATAACTGAGAAGTCTAGGGTGCGGAACTGGCCCGCTTCCCAGCACACTAGTATTTCCCAGGATGGTTTTTGTGAATGTTAAATATTCTGATTCTAAGGAAGTGTAGTCAGATGATTGGCACCTGCCCAGATGCCTTTCACTGGGCTGGCACTGCCATCTCCCTGCTGCTGTGAGAGTTGGTGGCTACGGGCTCACATGGGCATCCTTCCCTGGAGAACCACCCAAGGCTGGCAGAACCACCTTGCCCCAAAACGCCTGTGGGAAGAGTCCCAATTTCCCCCCAGGGGTGGCCACTGGCTGACTGAACGGGTCCTTAGGTGTGGCCCCTCTCTCAAGATGGACTCACTGTTGTACAGCCCGTGCTCCATATCCTTGCTCAGCTCCTTCCCCTGCCCCATCCCACCTTGGCACTCCCTTTCACTTGAGACCCCTCCCTCAACAAACCACAGGCACCAAATCCCCGTCTCAGGCTCTGTTTCCGGGAAGCCCACCTAAGCCAAGTGGCTACTGAAGGACTGACCTCCAAGACTGTGGTGGGGACGGGACTGTAACTCATCGAACTGGACACGAAAAAGGGTGGATCTTACTACTTTTCAATTTCACCTCAATAAAGTTGCCTTAAAAAAAAAGATGAACCTCCATGGAAAAATAGTTACTATTACAGAAAGAAAAGAGCTCTCTTTATAACATGTTAACCAAGAAAAAACTTCAGAAAAGCAAAAGGGAGGCAGGACAGAGGATCCCTCGCCTGCGTTTAAACTAGCCTCCTGGCTCTCTGGCAGTGTAGCACCTCACAGGCGGGAAGACTGTGCTGATCGGGGTCATTCCCACGGGGTCCCAGGTGCTGACCACAGGGCCAGGACGTGATTAAACTCACCCTCTTGGAAGAAAAAGAGGAAGCAAGAGACAGGGAAGGGAAGAGAGAGGTGGGAAGGAAAGACACAGACCCAGGGCCACATCCCCGACCGCCCGTAATGGAGGTCTTCTAAACGCCTGTGGTGATCCTCATAAAATCAGAGCTATAGTTTCCGTTTTGCTTTTCAAAAGAGTGCTGCTCAGAGCTCTAAACGCTTTCCTCTGCCTGGCTGTGCTGCGTTTACAGGCCAGCATGTGATTATTTGGGGTCTGGTTTGTTTTTTTTTTTTCATATTTGTTTTATTTTTCACTGAACAGCTGCATGTTAATAGAACGTCCCCTCACTGAAGGATTTGCTTGGGATTTCTGTAATAAAATAGAAGGATTTGCAACAAATCATGGAAGAACCCTCTGCAAAAGTGGTATTTTTCGAGTGATTATGAGGCCCAGAACATATTGTCATACCAGGGTTGCAAGCCTGCCCTCCCCGTTGAGTGATGGCGACAGATGTCCCCTGTTAATGTCCAATGTTTAAATGTCACTGCAGAGGCCCCTCCTCCTCTGCAAGGCTCGCTTGCTCCCCCTTGGTCCACAGCCTGTTCCTTTCTTTCTAAAGCCAGTGTCCCCACTTGTCAAGAAAGCCACATTTCCCTGCGAGTTGTCGGCCTTCTCCAGAGGTGAACCCGCATGCCCTTCCTTCCCTGCCGCCTCCTTGGCTCCAGCCCTGGGACACTGTGCTGAGCAGAGGACACTTGGGGACAAATAGTACCATTGCTGCCAACTGAAAATAAAAGCCAGGGTGGACACATCTTCAGGTGAGGGCGGCCACGAGCAAGGAAAGCAACAGGGAAGAAATGCTCCTGAAAATGGTGGCTAGTCCCCTCCTGGGAATTTATCCTCAGGAAATAATTTAACAGAAATAAAAAGCTCTATTTACATGGAGGTTCACTGAAGCCTTTGTTATAATAGCAAAAAACTAAGAATAGCTTAAAACAGTCTTCATAGGTGGATAAATAAATGGTGATAAATTCACTTGATTGGTTATGTGGCCATTAAAACAAGAATTAGGAGATTCTTGGTTAAATATGGTGAATTGAGCAGCAACAATTGATTTGTTTCCCCAAATCAAAGTAAAGGGAAAAGACATATAAATCCACAAAGGCAAATGGGGTAGGAGATAACAGTTGACAGGAAAGGTCAACAAAAATTCAGAGAGAGACAGTAAATGGGAGACTGGTGCTCAGTGAGCAGAGCAGGGAAGGCCTGAGTACTGTGGAGGGGACACCACTGAAACGTGGGCCATCATGTGCCACAGAGTCCCAGAAAGGTGCCGGATTTGGAGACCCCAAGTACCAGCGTGGGCAGGCTGAGGCCTGGGGCTAAAAAGGGGCAAGTCTGTAGGAGGAAAAAATGGACTCCCAGGAATCCATCCTTTTTCCCCACAGGACTACACTTCCCCCTGCCCTCTGAGAGCTGGGAAAATGACCAGAGAGGCTCCAGAGGCAGAGGCATCGAGCACGAGGCAGGCCAGGGCTGAGGCACCAGACAGAAAGTGGCTACTGTGAGAAAATATTGTGAGAACCCCCAGGCCCAAATCACTAGCTTGGTGTCTAGTTACCTGCAGGGAAACGCACCAGTCAACAAGCACGCCTACTACCTGCTCACACACACCCCACCACACCCACACACAGACTTCCATCTGCTTTCTGGTTCCATATTCTTAAATATGAAAGGACGGCTGAGGAAAGCCTTAATATTGGAGACAGACACAAAAACAAATATGCAAAAACTAGGGAAACCCAGTGGAAATCAAAAGGAAGCATAGAGCAGAAAGTTTTAAAAGAACTATAATAATATCCTCAAAGAGATGAAAGATGTTATGTTTATGAAACTAGAACAGATGTTTTTTTTAAAAAAACAGGAACATTTAGAACCTAAGAAGAATCTCTTGGAAATTAGAAACGTAGTAGCCAAAACAAATTCATTTAGTAGCAGGGGTTTAAAACGAAGTTAAAAACATCTCTCAGAAAGAGGGTGGGGAGAAGCAAAGAGATGAACAATAAGAGAAAATTAGAGAATCGGAGAGAAGTCAAGATGGTGGTGTACGCAGACTCTGAACTCACCTCCTCCCACGGACACAGCTGATTTACAACTACTCTTGGAAAAATTAACCTGGAGAGAGAACTGAAAACTGGATAAGAGGAGCCCCTGCAACAAACGACAATCCTAATTGAGGTGGAAGAGGCAGAAACTCCCTTCTGGAGAGAAAAAAATGCCACCTTCACAAGCCACACTTCACGGCCGCCCGGGAGCAGCCCAAAGGTACACAGCCCTCCCTGGAGGAGTAGGGGACCTGAGCTGGGGAGTGCCCCCACTATAGGCATTTTTTGGACCCAGCACAGCTGAGACAAGTGGCATAATATCTGACTTTGCTCACTACTGACAACATTGGGGAGTACCCCCAGAAAAGCTGGTTCACAAAGAAATTAAAGCTGGCGCTTAAAGGGCCCACGCACAAATTCACCCATTTTGGAAACAACATAAAATCACCAGAAAGAAAGTTGCACAGTGCTTTGGTGAAAAGAGACTCACCTGATAGGCTGTGGGTGCATCTTGGTGAGAGGTGAGACCTCTCCAGGGACTGGGACATTGGCTGCAGCCATTGTTGTGATCTGGTGTGGGCATGCTGAAACAGATGATGGCAGACACAATTGGAGTTCTCCCTGTGGCCTGCTAGCCTAGGGTCTGCACCACCCACTAGAGCACTGATTTAATCCAGCTCAGCCAGGGCAAGCAGCCCTAGGGAATGGCCCCACCCAACAACAAGCCCTCAGGCAACTTGTGGACCTGCATAGATTGGTGACTGGATTCTCCACAGCCTGGTGAGTTGGTCCAGCTCTGTAGTGCAGGACATGCACAAGGAACAGGTGGAGAGTGTGGGTCATTGGTGGAGTGTGTGAGGCTCCTGCCTTGGAGAGACTGGGTCCACTCCAGGGGGTCGGGGCATGCACATGGGGCAGGACTATGTTTACTGTATGTTTAGACCTGTGGGTGGCAGGGCTTGTCAGCTGCAGAAGACTTGTGCTTCTCAAACAGCCACATAGGGGATCAGCATCACCTTCCAAAGCCTGAAGCAATTGGGTGCTCTCATGCCTCAGGCCAGCCCCACCCAGCTGCAATCCTTAGAGCGCTGACAAGAGCCTTATAGGCTGGAGGCTTATAGCAATTGTAAGCCCCTGAACCTAACAACCAGCCATGCTGGGGGCCTACTCATTTAATAGAAAAACTGTAACAGGAATGTGCTATTAGACCTTGAAGCCAACTGTGGTGGGCCTCCCATACCCAATAAAGAGACTGAAGGGCCCAGAACAACTACACAGGAGCTAAGCATTACAAGTAGCCAGCCAGGGGGACAGCTCAGCCTCCCTGGACACCTACAGTGAGAGCAACCCCACCACAACAGAAGGACACATGTAGCCCACACAGGGGTCACTCCTGGGACATTTGGAACTGGTGACAAGAGGGAAGCACACTGCTGGACCTCATAAAGCATCACTTATATAAGGTCACCTCTCCAAGATCAGGAGACATAGGTGACCTACCTAATACTTAGACATAAGCACAGGGAGAGAGGCAAATGAGGAGACAAAAGAATATGTTCCAAGAAAGGGAACAGGATAAAACTCCAGAAAAGGAACTAAATGAAACAGAAATGAGCAACCTAACCAACAGAGAGTTCAAACAAAGAGTGTTAAGGATGTTCACTGATCTTGGGAGAAGAATGGATGAACTCAGTGAGAACATCAACAAAGAATTGGAAGGTATAAAAAAGAACCTATCAGAAATGGAGAATACAATACTTGAAATGAAAAATTCACTAGACGGACAGAAGAGTAGAGGATACAGAAGAATGGATCAGCGAGCTTGATGAATGACTAGAAGAAATCACGCAAACTGAACAGATAAAAGAAAAAAGAATTAAAAAGAGTGAGGACAGTCTAAGGGACATCTGGGACAACATCAAGTGCACTAACATCCATGTTGTAGGTGTCCCAGAAGGAGAAGAATGAGACAAAGGGGCAGAGAATCTATTTGAAGAAATAATAGCTGAAAACTTCCCTAACCTAAGGAAGGAAACAGACATCCAGGTGCAAGAAGCACAGAGAGCATCTAAAAAGATAAACCCAAAGAGGCCCACACCAAGACACATCATAATTAAAATGTCCAGAATTAAAGATAAAGAGAGAATCGTAAAAGCTGCAAGAGAAAGGCAACAAGTTCCATACAAAGTAAACTCCATAAGGCTTTCAGCTGACTTCTCAGCAGAAAGCTTACAGGCTAGAAGAGAGTGGCACAATATATTTAAAGTGCTAAAAGGAAAAAACCTACAGCCAAGAGTACTCTACCCAGCAAGGTTATCATTCAGAATGGAAGGAGAGATAAAATGTTTCCCAGACAAGCAAAAATTAAACGAGTTTGTCACCAAGAAACCAGTTCTACAAGAAATGCTAAAGGGACTTATTTAAGGAGGAAAGAGAAGACCACAAATAGGAAAATTATCTGTTTCCATGATAAGAGAGTAATGGATATAAATTTACAAAAAAGAGGTTAGAGATACATCTGGTAACGTCAGCATCATGGTGGAGTGAGCTTTCCCATAAACTCTTCCCCCAATAAGATATGACAAAAGGGACGGTCACAGATCAACAAGAGAGTCTCACACAGCAAAAAGTGACATCGGAAAGACCCACACTGCCGCACATCTGAGAATGGATATGCTGGGGCCCCTGGAGGAAGTGGGGAGAGGTAAGGAGAAATCCTTTCCCTCCCCGTCAGATCGGCCATTCAGGTCCCCGCAGCTCCCAGAGAGGGGGGAGGGGCAGCCCTCTGTGGGGAAACCGTAGCTCTTCCAGCTCTCTCAGCCAGTGGGAAACTCCCATACAGAGGACTCAGAACTGCTGCAAGAGTGCCATCAACATTTGAGCACCCCAGGAGAGCAGATAATGAGGAGTGAGCAAGAAGCACCCCCCCAAGACCCAGCGGGCAAAAGAGAGAGCCCCTCCCCCCTGCATGCCTGACACTGCAGCTCAGCGAACCAGTCAGAGCACCCACCGCAGAGGGCAGAGCAGCCTCCGTGGAGCCCTTGACCCTGACATGGTGGCGGCAGGTGGAAACTGCAACCAGATATTTCCAGGATGAGGAAAAACAAATTGAATACAGGAACCACGATGCAAAGGTACATTAAGTCGCGAGACCAGAAAGGAAAATGACAAGCACCCAGAAATCAACCCTGAAGGCACAGAAATCCATAACATAAATGACAGAGAATTCAAAATGGCTATCATAAAAAAGCTCAATGAAATACAAGAAAACACAGAGAAACAATTCAATGACATAAGGAGTTTCTTCACAAAAGAGATTAAGATCATAAAGAAAAACTAATCAGCATTAATGGAGATGAAGAACACAATGGAGGAGATAAAGGAGAATCTGGAATCTTTAAAGAACAGAGCTGACAATATGGAGGAAAGGATTAGCGTTATAAAGGATAGGAATACAGATATGCTCCAGATGGAGGAGGAGAGAGAACTAAGACTAAAAAGAAATGAAGAAAGTCTCCGAAAAATATGTGACTCAATTAGGAAACATAACATAAGAATTATAGGTATTCCTGAGGGAGAAGAGAGGGAAAGAGGAACAGAGAGCCTATTCAAGGAAATAATAGCTGAGAACTTCCCAAATCTGGGGAAAGAGCAGGAAATACCAGTAAGTGAAGCCAATAGGTCGCCTAAATATGTCAACAGGGAAAGGCCCACTCCACGGCATATAGTAGTAAAACTGGCAAAAGTCAATGACAAAGAAACAATATCAAGGGCAGCTAGAAAGAAACAAAAAATAATGTACAAAGGAACTTCCATAAGGCTCTCAGCATATTTCTCAACAGAAACTTTACAGGCTAGGGGAGACTGGAATGATATATTCAAAATGCTCAAAGACAAAAACTTTCAGCCAAAAATACTCTATCCAGCAAAAATATCCTTCAAATATGATGGAGAAATAATAACTTTACCAGATAAACAAAAGCTAAGGGAACTCATGGTCATGAGACCCCCACTACAAGAAATGCTCAAGAAGGCCCTCGGGCCTGAAAAAAAGAAGAGAAAGGGAATACAAAGCTTGGAGCAAGGAGAAAAATAGGTAGACAAAATCAGAAAAATACTACTATATACTGGACTAGGTTAGCAACCACTTAAATGCAAAAATCAAAGATCAAAGGAAGGAAAACACCAAAAATAAATATAATGTCATCACTATAAACACACACCCACAACACAAGATAGAATAAGTTGTGACAAGCATAACTGACAAAGGGAAGAGGAAAGAGATTGAATTGACTTAGTATAAGGAAATAAGAGGCCATCAGATAATGGACTATTTCATACACAAGATTTTTTATACAAACCTCAAGGTAACCACTAAACAAATAATTGAACAAAATCACTTATGATAAATAAAGAGAAAACTAAAATATTCATAAGACAGAACAACCAAACTGAATTGGCAGTTCGAAACACGTGGGACAAGAAACAAAGGAAATGCAAAAGAACTGGAAAATAAGCGATAAAACAGCAACATTATGCCCTCATATATCAATAATTACTCTAAATGTAAATGGATGGAACTCTCCATCAAAAGATACAGAGTGGCAGGATGGATTAAAAAGCAAGACCCAACAATATGCTGCCTCCAGGAAATACATCTCAGCTCTAAAAACAAGCACAGGCTCAGAGTGAAAGGATGGAAGACAATACTCCCAGCTAATGGCAAACAAAAGAAAGCAGGTATTTCCATACTCATATCACACAAAGTAGACTTCACGATAAAACATAGAGACAAAGAGGGGCAATATATAATGATAAAGGGACACTCCACCAAGAAGACATATCAATTATAAATATATATGCACCCAACATAGGAGAACCAAAGTACATAACACAACTATTAACAAACCTAAAAGGAGACATTAACAACAACACAATAATAGTAGGGGATCTTAATACCCCACTTACATCAATCGATAGATCATCCAGACAAAAAGTCAATAAAGAAACAGTAGACTTAAATGAAAAACTGGACGAGATGGACCTAGTAGACATATACAGAGCACTCCATCCAAAAACAGCTGACTACACATTCTTCTCAAGCATGCATGGAACATTCTCAAGGATAGATCATATGTTGGGAAACAAGACAAGCCTCAATAAATTTAAGAAATCATAACAAGCATCTTTTCAGACCATAATGCTATGAAACTGGAAATCAACTACAAGAAAAGAACTGGGAAAGTGACAAAGATGTGGCGATTAAACAACATGCTACTGAACAACCAATGGATCATTGATGAAATTAAAGGAGAAACCAAAAAACATCTAGAAACAAACGAAAATGAAAATATGCCACACCAACTCATATGGGATGCAGCAAAAGCAGTCCTGAGAGGGAAATTCATAGCAATACAGGCCCACCTTAACAAACAAG
This sequence comes from Ceratotherium simum simum, assembly GCF_057802395.1. Taxonomy (NCBI): domain Eukaryota; kingdom Metazoa; phylum Chordata; class Mammalia; order Perissodactyla; family Rhinocerotidae; genus Ceratotherium; species Ceratotherium simum. The sequence continues at coordinate 50,468,337 of NC_141920.1, forward strand.
AAAAAGCCCAAATGAGCAACCTTAAATTACACCTAACAAAACTAGAAAGACAAGAACAAACAAAGCCCAAAGTCAGCAGACGGAGAGAAATAATAAAAATTAGAGCAGAAATAACTGAAATTGAGACCAAAAGAACAGTAGAAAGGATTAATGAAACAAAGAATTGGTTCTTTGAGAAGATAAAATTGACAACCCCTTAGGCAGACTTACTAAGAAAAAAAGAGAAAAGGCTCCAATAAATAGTATTAGAAATGAAAGACAAGAAATTACAAGAGATACCATGAAAATACAAAGGATTATAAGAGAATACTATGAGAAACTATATGCCAACAAGTTGGACAATCTAGAAGAAATGGAAAAATTCTTAGACTCATACAACCTTCCAAAACTGAACCAAGAAAAAATAGAGAATCTGAATAGACCAATCACAAGTATAGAGATTGAAATAGTAATCAAAAACTTCCCAAAAAATAAAAGTCCAGGACCAGATGGCTTCTCCAGTGAATTTTACCAAACATCCCAAGAAGATTTAATACCTGTCCTTCTCAAACTATTCCAAAAAATAGAGGAAGATGGAACACTTCCTAACTCATTCTATGAGGCCAACATCACCCTGATACCAAAGCCAGACAAAGACAATAGAAAGAAGGAAAATTACAGGCCAATATCACTGATGAACATAGATGTAAAAATCCTCAACAAAATATTGGCAAACTGAATACAGCAATACATTAAAAAGATCATACACCATGATCAAGTGGGATTTATACCAGGGATGCAGGGATGGTTCAACATTTGCAAATCAATCAACGTGATATGCCACATTAATAAAATGAAGAATAAAAATCACATGATCATCTCAATAGATGCAGAAAAAGCATTTGACAAGATACAACATCCATTTATGATAAAAACTCTGAATAAAATGGGTATAGAAGGAAAGTACCTCAACATAATAAAGGCCATATATGACAAACCCACAGCTAATATCATCCTCAATGGTGAAAAACTGAAAGCTTTCCTTGTAAGAACAGGAACCAGACAAGGATGCCCACTCTCACCACTCCTATTTAACATAGTATTGGAAGTCCTAGCCAAAGCAATTAGGCAAGAAAAAGAAATAAAAGGGATCCAAATTGGAAAGGAAGAAGTGAAACTGTCACTATTTGCAGATGACATGATTTTATATATAGAAAACCCTAAAGAATCCACCAAAAAACTTTTAGAAGTAATAAATGAACACAATAAAGTTGCAGAATACAAAATCAACGTACAAAAGTCAGTTGCATTTCTATACACTAACAATGAAGCAGCAGAATGAGAAATTAAGAAAACAATCCCATATACAATTGCAACAAAAAGAATAAAATACCTAGGAATAAACTTAACCAAAGAGGTGAAAGATTTGTACACTGAAAACTATAAAACATTGCTGAAACAAATTGAAGAAGACACAAAGAAATGGAAAGATATTCCGTGCTCTTGGATTGGAAGAATTAACATAGTTAAGATGTCAGTGCTTCCTAAAGAAATCTATAGATTCAATGCAATCCCAATCAAAGTTCCAACAACAATTTTTACAGAAATAGAACAAAGAATCCTAAAATTTATATGGAACAACAAAAAATCCTGAATAGCTAAAGGAATCCTGAGAAAACAAGAACAAAGCTGAAGGTATCACACTCCCTGATTTCAAAATATACTACAAACAAACTATAGTAACCAAAACAGCATGGTACTGGCACAAAAACAGACACAGAGATCAATGGAACCGAATTGAGAGCCCCAAAATAAGCCCACACATCCATGGACAGCCAATTTTTGACAAAGGAGCCAAGAACATACAATGGAGAAAGGAAAGTCTCTTCAACAAACTGTGTTGGGAAAACTAGACAGCCACACACAAAAAAAATGAAAGTAGACCATTATCTTACACCATACACAAAAATTAACTCAAAATGGATTAAAGACTTGAATGTAAGACCTGAAATCATGAAACTTCTAGAAGAAAACATAGGAAGTACACTCTTCAACATCAGTCTTAGCAATGTATTTTCAAACACCATGTCTGACAGGGCAAGAGAAACAATAGAAAAAATAAACAAATGGGACTACACCAAACTGAAAAGCTTCTGCACAGCAAAGGAAACCATCAACAAAACAAAAAGACAAGCTAAAAACTGGGAGAAGATATTTGCAAACCATATATCTGATGAGGGGTTAACATCCAAAATATATTAAGAACTCATACATCTCAACAACAAAAAAACTAACAACCCAATTAAAAAATGGGCAAAAGACCTGAACAGATAGTTCTCCAAGAAGATATACAGATGGCCAAGAGGCACATGAAAAGATGTTCAACATCATTAACTATCAGAGAAATGCAAATCAAAACTACATTGAGATATCACCTCACACCCACCAGAATGGCTATAATTAACAAGACAGGAAACCACAAGTGTTGGAGAGGATGTAGAGAGAAGGGAACTCTCATACACTGCTGATGGGAGTGCAAACTGGTGCAGCCACTATGGAAAACAGCATGGAAATTCCTCAAAAAATTCGGGATAGAACTACCACATGATCCAGCTATTCCACTGTTGGGTATTTATCCAAAGAACATGAAAACACCAATGCGTAAAGATACATGAACCCCTGTGTTTATTGCAGCATTATTCACAATAGCCAAGACTTTGAAGCAACCTAAGTGCCCGTCAAGGGATGAATGGATGAAGAAGATGTGGTATATATACACAATGGAACAGTACTCAGCCATAAGAAATTATGAAATCCAGCCATTTGTGACAACATGGATGGACATTGAGGGTATTATGCTATGTGAAATAAGTCAGAGGAAGAAGGTCAAATACTGTATGATTTCACTCATAAGTAGGAGAAAAAAACAACAACAAACAAACACATAGAGACAGAGATTGGATTGGTGGTTACCAGAGGAAAAGGGGGGAGAGTGGAGGGTGAAAGGGATCATTAGGCACATGTGTGTGGTGATGGATTGTAATCAGTATTTGGGTGGTGAACATGATGTAATCTATGCAGAAATAGAAGTATAATAATATACACCTGAAATTTATACAATGTTATAAACCAACGTTACCACAATAACAAAAATAAATTTAAAAATTTATAAAAAAGAAAATTAGAGAATCACTTCAGGGGTACCACACATGGCTGATGGGAGTGCTAGAGAGAGTGTACAGAAAAAAAATGGAGAGAATTATCAAAGAAAGCACACAAGAAAGTGTCCCAGAAGAGAAGAACTTATCTCTCAATCAAAAGGCCTATCAGATACCCAGAAATAGAAGTGACTAAAGGCCAACATCACAGCATGTCACTGAGAAATTACAGGATACTAGGGACCAAAACAATCCTAAAAGTTTTTGGAGAGTAAAAAACAAGTCAAACACCAAGGGTGAGGAATCAGAAAGGACTTCCCAACACAACATCGGAAGCCATGGGAACCCTGCTTTCACAATTTTGAGGTAAAATTATTTTCAGTCTAGAATTTTATTCCCAACTAAACTGCCAATCAATTGTGAAGTGATGTGTAATGTGAAAACAAGGATATTTATAGACCTATAAGATAAAAAAAGAAAATTGTCTTAAATCATCTTATCAGAGGAAACCTCTGAAGCAGTGCTCCACAAAAATGAAGTCCATAAACAAAGAAAGAGGAAAATATGGGATCCAGGAGACAGGGGTACCACAAAAGAGAAGCTGAAGGAACTCCTGGGATGTTGAAGGAAAAATCCCAAGATGATATTGCTGCAGAGCCCAGGCTGGAGAGGATATTGGAGATCCAGGAGATTTGTCTGTAGGGAAAATAGATCAATGGATCGGAATGATTGTGTGATATACTTGGCAGCATAAAAAATTGTAAGAGCAGGCAGTCTAGGGGTGAGGAAAGACTTAGTGAGATTCTCAGAAAATAAATGAAAAAGGAGTAATTAATTCCAGGAAAACAAAAGTTCTACAAGAAATGAAATGTAATTATGGTACACTATAAAGTTATAATAATGTAACTATTATTAGTTTAACAAAAAATTATAAGGAGGATGTGAGAAAAAGAAGTAAGGGAAAAAGATAGTAAAGTCTTCATACAGCATAATTTCTAAAATAGTTGAATCAAGAAATGGCTATATAAACATGTTATTAGTAATAAGGAGATAAATTCTAGAATGAGCTCAAAGGATTGAAAGTGGTTGCCTCCGAACAGTCGGAAGGGAGGGAGGGAAGAAGTTAAGTATCTTAGCCCAAGGTCTCCCCAAAGCAGACCCTGAGATAAGCATTTGGTACAAATGGTGTATGTGGGAGGCTATTCCAAGAAACACTGGTAGACAAAAGGGGAAGTGGAACCAGGAAATGAGGAAAGCCAAGACAGGATGAGCTAATGGTCAGGTTGCCACTGTGGGAAACAGGGGCTCAGTCTTGCTGGGAACCTCTGAGAAACAGTGTAGAGCTCACCTCAGAATTGTCACTTCTCATCCTTCACTGGCTAAGAGCTGCTCCTGGAGGCACTAACTCTCTGGAACTTTGTGCCTGCTCCCTGCAGGGACCAAGCACACCCCTAGGGCCAGATAATACCCTCAAGCAGAAAGATGCAGGTGTTTGAGGTAGGAAGTCATCAGTGTGTATGGGAACTCTCTCCTGAGACTTCAGATAACATCTGAGGTGGGTAAAGCAGATAGCGATGGGGCAACCAATGTGTTGCTACATGGACCAAGGTGCTATTAGACTTTATAAGGTACTAATAGTCTTTGAGTTTTTAAGCTACAATGGAAGCTTTCTAAAATGACCTCCAGTCAACCAATAGATACCCGCTATTCCCTCTGCAAGTATGATGCCTATGATGCCACTTACACTGAGTGGATATGGCTACTCTCAAAAATGACTTTGTACTTCCATTCCCACTAATCAAGTGGTATGCTTACCAACCGTCAGCAGGGATTTTTCACAAATCTGTTTATGTCGGTTGTACTAGTTTGCATTATGCAACTTATTTAAATAATTTTTAAACCAATGAAATAGGAACACTACTAAACCAATGAGATATGAATGCAAAAAGAGAGTGGGCAAAAATTAGATGTGGGCAAGACACCTGTAAAAGGTTAGGGAAAAACTATAAAAGTCTGGAAGAGCTATCTTGATTTCTGCTTCTGGCAGTATCATAAGTTAAGTATTCTGAAAAACTCTCTGTTCCCTGCCTTGATCTGGACGGAGGAAAAAGTCTTTCCTGATAATTGAACATTCAGATCTGGTATTGTTACACCGTCCTAGCCATGAGAGTAACCAGGCCAAACCCAAGAGATTAAAATAAAATAATTGCGGTGAAATTAATTTAAGGCATTTCTACATTGGTAGCACTCTCTGGTACCCAATCATCTGGGTACCAGATGGAAAACACCAATTGGAAATGCCATTGGAAAATGCCAATCATCTCTGAGAAAAATTCTTAATCTAGTCTCCTAAGAATTCCCACAGATCAAATTCAGCTGATGAGTCAAAATGAAAAGTCATTAGTCAGCAGAGAAAGTAAACAGATTTAGACACCCCCCAACAAGACTTCAAGTACTGGAATTATCAAATACAGTATATAAAATTGTTATATATGAAAAGTTTGCATATACAAATGATGATGTTAAAAAAATGAGCAAGGCTGAAAATATTATCAAAACTGATCAAGAAAGTTTTATAAATGAAAAGTCATAGCTTAAAAATAGATCTTCTGGAGAAATATTTAATGCTTAATTACTACAGTAAAAATCTCATTGCCTAGGTAAACAGCAGCTAAAGAGAGAAATAGCGAACAAGAAGACAAAGCTGAAGAAAATGCCCAGATTGCAGCACAGGAAAATAACGATATGGAAAATATGAAAGAGATAACAAGGAAGACAGAAGAGACCTAAATTGTGTCTAATCAGAGTTTCTAAAGAAGGTAACAGAGAGAATGAAGGAGAGGAAGTATTTTCCCTGATAGTTGCTAATCATTTTCTGGAACTAAGGAAAGACTTGAATCCCACAGTTACAAAAGTACAATATTTACCAAGAAGGATTAAAAAAAGACAAAGAGAAGATCTTAAAAAGCAAGTAGAGACAAAATACAGTTACTTACAAAGAAACAACACTTAGATTTCTCTATCACAACAATGGAAGCCTAAAGACAGTGGATTCGTATTTTTAAAAGCTGAGAGAAAATAACTGTCAGTCTAGCATTCTATACAACTGATATAATCTTTCAAGAATAAGGGCTATTTCACAGACGACATGACCTTATATGTAGAAAACCCTTAAGATTTCACATATATACACACACACGCACACAAACCATTAGCAGGATACAAAATCAACACACAAAAATCAGTTGTGTTTCTATACACTAAAAATGAAGGTCTGAAAGGAAAATTAAGAAAAAAATTCATTTACAATAACATCAATAAGAATAAAATGCTTAGGAATTAACTTAACCAAGGAAGTGAAAGACTTGCACACTGAAAACTACAAAACATTGCTGAAAGAAATTAAAGAAAACATCAATAAATGGAAAGAGATCCTATGTTCATAGATTGGAAGATTTAATATTGTTAAGATGTTCATACTACCCAAAGTGATCTACAGGTTCAATGCAATCCCTATCAATATCCCAATAATGTTTATGGCAGAAATAGAAATCCTAAAATTCATATGGAATCTCAAAGGACCTGGAATAGCCAAAACAGCCTTGAAAAAGAAGAACAAAACTAGAGGATTCACACTCCCCAAATTCAAAACTTTCTACAAAGATACAGTAATCAAAACAATGTGGTACTGGCATAAAGACAGACATATAGACCAATGGAATAGAATAAAGAATCCAGAAATAAACCATTGCATATATGGTCAAATGATCTTTGACAAGGGTGCCAAGACCATTTGATGGCGAGAGACAGACTTTTCAACAAATGGTGTTGGTAAAACTGGTTATCCACACGCAAAACACTGAAATTGGACCTTACTTTACACCATATACAAAAATAGCTCAAAATGGATCAAAGACCTAAACATAAGACCTAAAACAATAAAATTCTTGGAAGAAAACATAGGGGGAAAGCTTCATGACATTGGATTTGGCAATAATTTCTTGAGTATGACACCAAAAGCACAGGCAAAATGCATACAACTCCCAGTCAGATTAACTTAACACCTCACACTGAAGGCCTTTTTACCTCAGTTTCTATTACCCAATACATCGTGCATATCTTTCAAGAAAAAAATTACAAGCTATCCTAAAAGGCAAGAAAAAAACATGGTCACGGTCTGAAGAGACAAAGTAAGCCCCAGAACTAGAGTCATATATGGCACAGATTTTGTAATTATCAGACCAGGAATTTAAAATAACTATGACTGATATGTTAAGGGCTCTCATGGAAAAAGTAGACAGCATGCAAGAAAAGATGGATAATGTAAGCAGAGAGATGAAAACTCTAAGAAAGAATCAAAAGGAAATGCTATAAACCAAAAACATTGTAAAAGAAATGAAGAATACATTTGATGGGCTCATCAGTAGACTGGACGTGGTAGAGAAAGGAATCAGTGATCTTGAAGATACATCAATAGAAACTTCCCAATCTCAAATGCAAAGAGAAAAAAAGAATGAAAAGAAAAAGAACAGAATATGCAAGAACTGTGGGGAAATTTCAAAAGATGTAACATACATGTAATTGGAATACCAGAAGGTAAAGAAAGAGCTAAAGGAGCAAAAGAAATATTTGAAGTAATAATGGCCAAGAATTTTCCAAAATTAATGAGAGACACAAAACCACAGATCCAGGAATCTCAGAAAACACCATGTAGAATAAATACCAAAAAATCCACAGATAGGCATATCCTTTTCAAACTGCAGAAAACCGAAGACAAAGAAAATCTTGAAAGGAGTCAGAGGGAAAAAAGCACCTTATCTATAGAGGAGCAAAGACAAGAATCACATGGGACTTCTAGTCAGAAACCAGGCAAGCAAGAAGAGAGTGGATGGGCCGGCCCTGTGGCTTGGTGGTTAAGTGTGTGCGCTGCGATGCTGGCGGCCCGGGTTCGGATCCCAGATGCGCATCGAGGCACCACTTCTCTGTCCATCCTGAGGCCGAGTTCCACATACAGCAACTAGAAGGGTGTGCAGCTATGGCATACAACTATCTACTGGGGCTTTGGGGGCAAAAAATAAAATAAATAAAATCTTTAAAAAAAAAAAAAAAAAAAAAAGAAGAGAGTGGAGTAAAAGATTTAAAGTATTAAAAGAAAAAAACCCAGCCTTTGTATAAATCCAGAAAATTATCCTTCAAAACTGAAGGAGAAATAGAGACCTTCTTGGACAAAGAAAAACTGAGGGAATTCATTGCCAGCAGAGTTGCCATGCAAGAAATATTAAAAGAAGTTCTTCAGGGAGAAGGAAATGATATAGGTTAGAAACTTGGAGCTACATAAAGAAAAGAAGAGCATGAGAGAAGGAATAAATGAAGATAAGGCAAAATCTTTTATTTTTCTTATTATGTTTTTTAGTTAGTTTGCAATATTTTCTTCAATTTTTTTGAGATATAATTGACATATAACATGGTGCAAGTAAGGTGCACAATGTGTTGATTTGATACATATATATTGCAAAATATACCACCACCACATTAGCCAACACCTATGTCACATCACATAATTGCCATTTCTTTTTTGTGGTGAAAACATTTAAGATCTATGCTCTAAGAAACTTTCAAGTATATAATACAATATTGTTAACTATAATCACCATACTGTACATTAGATCTCCAGAACTTATTCATCTAATAACTGGAAGTTTGTACCCTTTGACCAATATCCTTTCATTTCCCCATCCCCCAACCCCTGATAATGACTATTCTACTGTCTGTTTCTATGCCTTTAGTTTTTTAGACTCCACATATAAGTGAGATCATATAGTATTTGTCTTTCTCTGACTTTTTTCACTTAGCATAATGCCCTGAAGATCTATCCATGTTGTTGCAAAAGACAAGATTTCTTTCTTTCTCACTGCTGAATAGTATTCTACTATATATATACCACATCTTCTTTATCCATTTATCTATTGAGGAACATTTAGGTTGTTTCCATATCTTAGCTATTGTGCATAATGCTGCATGGGACTATTTTTCTCATACTTAACTGATCTAATAATTCTTTGTTCAAAGTAATAATAGTAATGTATTGGGTAATTATAGTATATGGCTAAGTGAGATGAAAGACAGCAGCAATTGAAAGGATGAGAAGAAGGAATTGGAAATACTCTGTTATAAGGTACATGACTGCCCATGAAATGATACAGTGTTGTTTGATAATTGACTTAGATTAGTTGCAACTCTAGAGCAACCACTAAAAAAATTTATCAGTATAATTGATACGCTAAGATACGAGACAAAATGGAATCATAAAATGTTCAGTTAAAACCAAAGAAGACAGAAAAAGGGGGAAGATAAAAAGAAGCAAGGAACAAGTGCAACAAATAGAACACAGTTACAATATGGTAGATATTAAACAAACTATATCAATAATCACTTCAAATGTGAATGGTCTACATATACCAATTAATAAGCAGAGACTGTCAGAGTAGATTGAAAAATACAAGTCCCAAGAAATTCCACTTTATAGGAAATCCACTTTAATTATAAAGATACAATTAGGCTAAAGTAAAGGGATAGAGAAAGATATACTGTGATAACACTAATCAAAAGAAAGTGGCAGTAGCTGTATTGAATTCACAAGAGGCAGACTTCAAAACAAGGGAAGTTATCAGGGATAAAGAGGAGCACTACCTAAGACACTCTAGCAAATGAAAGGTGGGGGGAATGAGCAAGAACAGAAGAAAATTGATAGTTGTTGACAATGGGTAGTGGGTACATGAGCTTCGATGTATTGTTCCCTCTACTTTTTAACATGCTTGAATTTTCCATAATAAAAAGTTATTGGAGAATGACTTCAGCATCATAGTGGAGCGAGTTGTTCCTTTATCTCTTGTCTAAGTTACAACCAGTGAGACATCCATTGACCAACAAAGGACTCCCTGCACAGCACACCAGAACAACTGGGAGATCCATGCATCTATACATCTGAAGGCGGGTGGACTGGACCTCCAGAAGGCAGCCCCCTTCCCCTCCCCTGGTGGTGGTGATCCAAAACGTGGATGCTCCCTGCAGTGGCCGTGGTGCCTTGACCTGAGGTTTCAAAAAGCTCACCAGCACAAACAGGCAACCAGAGGCTGTGGGAACAACCATGGCACTTGCAGCTTAGCCCCTCCCCCACCCAGTGGTGGCAGGTGGTTCTCACAACCTGAAGCTTTAGGAAACACAGTGGTGCCAGTGACTTAGCCCCTACCACCTCCCCAGGCAGTGGCAAATATGACCCCTGCCTTTCCAGAAGCAAGTGCTGCATCCAAAACACAGGTACCACCAGCAGGTGTGGTGGTGTCTTGACCTTAGGTTTCAAAAATCACACTGGCGTGTGCCACCAACCAAACACTGCAGGAGCAGCAATGGCACTCATAGCTTAGCCTCTTCCCCTCCCCCAGCAGCAGCAGGTGGCACCTGTGACCTGAGGCTTCAGGAGCCACAGCAGAACCCATGACCCAGCCTCCAGTAGCAGCACCCCTGACACCAGCTCTACCAGCAGTGGGGCTGCATAAAGACCCCATGGCCCTGGCAGTGACAGTGACACCTATGACCCCCCCAGCAGTGTTGCAGCCAGCACCCCCAGATAACCCAGGAGCAGCAGTGCAGGTGGTGCCTGGCACAGCAGCACCTGAGACTGTGGAGGGCCCACAGAGAGCTGGTGAGGGAACATAAGACCCAGGTGACCCCAGAAGCAGCAGAAGTGCTCACAGCCTGGTGATCCCAGTGGCATCACCTGAGACTGCAGTGACACTGTAAGCAGCAAGACACTAGCAACCCCAGAGGTACAAGGAGGGCACTGACAATGTCTCTGGCGGAGGCAGTGGAGGGTGGAAAGTGCGGGTTCTCAAATACAATCAGAAGCAGCTCAGAACCAAAGGAACCAAAGACTTACCTGAATAATAAAGCTGTTTATTACCACAAATGCACCAACAGAGGATCAACCTGTCAAGCACCATGAGGAACTACAGTAACACAGTACAACAGAAAAAAATGACAGCTCTCCAGAAACCAAACTTGAAGTCACAGAAGACAGTGATCTGACAGAGAATTCAAAACAGCTGTCATGAAGAAATTCAATGGTTTACAAGAAAACCGAGAAAGACAGTTCAATGAGCTCAGGAATAAAATTAAAGAACGGAAGGAGTACTTCAGCAAAGAAATTGAAACTCTGAAAAAAAACAGAAGTTCTGGAGATGAAGAACACAAATAGCAGATGAAAAATAAAGTAGAAAACATTGGAAATAGAGCAGACGATATGGAAGGGAGAATTAGCAAGCTCAAAGATAGAAATCTAGAAACGATTTAGGTGGAGGAGGAGACAGAACTAATATTTATTTTTAATGAAGAAAATCTACAAGAAATATCCAACTTGGTTAGGAAAAACAACATAAGGATAATGGGTATCCCAGAAGCAGATGAGAGGGAGAGAGGAGTAGAGAATTTATTCAAAGAAATAATAGATGAGAACTTCTTAAACCTGGGGCAGGAATTGGATATACAAGTACAAGAAACTAATAGAACTCCTAATTATCTCAATGCAAAAAAGACCTTCTCCAAGGCAAATAACATTAAAACTGTCCAAAATCAATGACAAAGAAAGAATATTAAGGGCAGCCAGAGAGACAAAAATAACTTACAAAGGAACCTCCATGAGGCTATCAGCAGATTTCTCAGCAGACACTCTACAGGCTAGGAGAGAGTGGAATGACATATTCAAACTACTGAAAGACAAAAACTATCAGCCAAGGAGTGATGTCAGCATTTGGTGGAGTGAGCTGTTCCCTTGGTCTCTCCCTGCTATACAATCAAAAGAACATTCATTAGTGGACAGAGGACACCCACACAGCACAATAGGATATCTGAGAGATCCACGCAGCCATGTCTGAAGGTAGGGGTACTGGATCCCCGGGAAGCAGTGGAAGGAGGTGAGCAGGTCTCCTCCCCGTCACCAGCAGCAGGGGTCTAGGGCATAGGACCTCAAGCAGTGGCCAGCATGTAACTCCAGGAGGAGATGGGGGAACAGGCAGGCCTCCGCAGGAATGCTTTCACTTTCGGGGTTGCATCCCAGCCCACAGGATCGCTCCACACCGAGGTGGCTCAGCCACTGCGTGGGTGCCCCCACCAAGCCCAAGTGAGCCACCAGTGAGTGCAGAGCAGGTTCACACACACGACGGACAGCGTCCCTCGCCACCCCTCCCACCTGGCACACTGGCTCGGCTAGTCAGCCAGGGCAGCAGATCTGCACCAGGGCACCTGCACATGCACGTGTGACCCACAAGGCAGCAGTGGCCATCAGGCAGACGCAGATGAGCCCTGTTGGCATGGCTTCCAGTGGACAGGCAAAACTTCCAGCAGACACAGCAGGTTCAGAAAACACAGCTTATGCCCCACCCCCAGTGGTAGCAGGTGGAATCTGCGACCAGATACTACCACTATGCACTGGCAATGTCCACTTCATCAAAAACCATGAATAAATACATTAACACTCCAGATCAAAAGGAAAATGACAAGATAGAAACCAATCCTGAAGTTACAGAAATTTACAACCTAAGTGACAGAGGATTCAAAATAGTTATCATAAAGAAACTCAATGAGTTACAAGAAAACTCAGAATGACTGTTCAATGAACTCAGGAATAAAGTTAATGAGCAGAAGGAGTTCTTCACAAAAGAAATTGAGACTCTAAAAAAAACAAACAGAAATGCTGGAGATGAAGAACACAAAGAATGAGATAAAAAGCAATCTAGAATCCTTAAAAAACAGAGCTAACATTATGGAGAACAGAATTAGTAATTTAGAGGACAGAAATATAGAAATGCTTCAGGTGGAGGCGGAGAGAGAACTAACACAAAAAAAAATGAAGAAATTCTCTCAGAAATATCTGACAATTAGGAAATGCAACATAAGGATTATAGGTATTCCAGAGGGAGAAGAGATGGATAAAGTTGCAGAGAGCCTGTTCAAAGAAATAATAGCTGACAATTTCCTAAACCTGGGGAAGGACTGGAATTACAAGTAAATGAAGCCAATACAACTCCTAATTACATCAGTGCAAAAAGACCTTCTCCAAGGCATATATTAGTAAAACTGGCAAAGGTAAATGACAAACAAAAAATATTAAGGGCAGCAAGGCAGAAGACAATAAAGCCTATCAGGCTTTCAGCAAACTTCTCAGCAGAAACCTTACAGGCCAGGAGAGAGTGGAATGATGTATTCAAAATACTGAAAGACAAAAACTTTCAGCCAAGAATACTCTATCCAGCAAAACTATCCTTTAGATATGATGGAGAAATAAAAACTTTCCCAGATAAACAAAAGCTGAAGGAGTTCATCACCACCAACCCCCGCTACAAGAAATGATCAAGAATGCCCTCATACATGAAACAAAAATGAAAAGGTTTAAAATCCTTAAGCAAGGAGATAAATAGACATACAAAATCAGAAAATTGCAGCTCTCTATCAGAACAGGTTAGCAAACACTTAATTATAACATCAAAGATAAAGGGAAGGAAAGTATCAAAAATAATTATAAACATTTCATTTTAATCACAAACTCACAACACAAAATGGAATAATTTGTGACAGCAATAACTTTAGACAGGGAAGAGGAAAGAGATGGAACCTGCTTAGGCTAATGGAGATAACAGACTATGAGAAAATGGACTACCTCATCTATGAGATCTTTTATACAAACTTCATGGTAACCACTAAACAAAAAATCAGAACAGAGACACAGATGATAAATAAAGAGAAAATCATCACGGAAAATCACCAAACTGAAATGGCAGTCAGAAATACATGGGAAGAGAAACAAGAGAAATATAGAACAACCAGAAAACAAGAGATAAAATGGCAGTATTAAGCCCTCATATATCACTAATGGATTGAATCCTCCAGTCAAAAGACACAGAGCAGCTGGATGGATTAAAAAACAAGACCCAACAGTATGATGCTGTCAGAAAACACATCTCAGCTCTAAAGACAAACACAGACTCAGAGTGAATGGATGGAAGATGATACTCCAAGCAAATGGCAAACAAAAGAAAGCAAGTGTTTCCATACTTACGTCAGACAAAGCAGACTTCAAGATAAAAAATCTTGGGGCAGTATATAATGATAAAAGGGACATTCCACCAAGAGGACATAACACTTAGGAATATACATGCACCTAACACAGAAGCACCAAAGTACATAAAGCAACTATTAACAGACCTAAATGGAGAAATTAACAGCAACACAATAACAGTAGGGGACCTCAACACCCCACTTACATCAATGGATACATCATCCAGACAGAAAGTCAATGAGGAAATAGTGGAATTAGACAAAAGCTAGACCAGATGGACTTAATAGATATATACAGAACACTCCACCCAAAAACAGCAGAATACATATTCTTCTCAAGTGCACGTAGAACATTCTCAAAGATAGAACACATGTTGAGAAATAAGGCAATCCTCAATAAATTTAAGAAGATTGAATCATATCAAGCATCTTTTTGGACCATAATGCTATGAAATTAGAAATCAACTACAAGAAAAAAGCTGGGGAAATGACAAATATGTAGAGACAAACAACATGCTACTGAACAACCATTGGATCAATGAATAAATCAAAGGAGAAATCAAAATATACCTGGAGACAAATGAAAATGAAAATACATCATACCAACTCTTATGGGATGCAGTAAAAGTGGTTCTATGAGGGAAATTCATAGCAATACAGGCCCACTTCAATAAACAAGAAAAATCTCAAATAAGTAATCTTAAACTACACCTAACAGAACTAGAAAAAGAAGAGCAAACAAAGCCCAAAGTCAGCAGAAGGAGGGAAATAATAAAAATTAGAACAGAAATAAGTTAAACGAAAACAACAACAAAAAAACAGTAGAAAGGATCAATGAAACTAAGAGCTGGTTCTTTGAGAAGATAAACAAAATTGACAAGCCTTTAGCCAGTCACTAAGAAAAAAAGAGAGAAGGTTCAAATAAATAGAAATGAAACAGGAGAAATTATAATGTTAACAGAAATACAAAGGATTATAAGAGAATACTATGAAAAACTATATGCCAACAAATTGGATGACCTAGAAGAAATGGATAAATTCTTAGACTCATACAACCTCCCAAAAGTGAATCAAGAAGAAATCGAGAATCTGAATAGACCAATCACTAGTAAAGAGATTGAAACAGTAATCAAAAACCTCCCAGAAGATAAAAGTCCAGGACCAGATGGCTTCTCTGGGGAATTCTACCAAACATCCAAAGAAGATTTAATACCTATCCTGCTCAAACTATTCCAAAAAATTGAAGAAGATGGAACACTTCCTAACACATTTTACCAGGCCAACATCACCCTGATCCCAAAACCAGACAAGGACAACACAAAGAAGGAAAATAAAATGTCCATATTACCTAAAGCAATCTACAGATTCAATGCAATCCCAATCAGAATCCCAGTGACATTCTTCACGGAAATAGAACAAAGAATCCTAAAATTTATATGGAACAACAAAAGACCCTGAATAGCCAAAGCAACCCAGAGAAAAAAGAACAAAGCTGGATGTATCACAATCCCTGACTTCAAAATATACTACAAAGCTATAGTAATCAAAACAGCATGGTACTGGGACAAAAACAGACATACAGATCAATGGAACAGAATCAAGAGCCCAGAAATAAACCTACACGTCTATACACAGCTAATTTTCAACAAAGGAGCCAAGAATATACAGTCGAGAGAGGAAAGTCACTTCAATAAATGGTGCTGGGAAAACTGGACAGCCACGTGCAGAAGAATGAAAGTAAACCACTGTCTTACACCATCCACAAAAATTAACTCAAAATGGATTAAAGACTTGAATGTGAGACCTGAAACCATAAAGCTACTAGAAGAAAATATAGGCAATACACTCTTTGACATTGATCTTAGCAGCATCTTTTCGAATACCATGTCTACTCAGGCCTAGGAAACAAAGGAAAAAAATAAACAAATAGGACTACACCAGATTAAAAAGCTTCTGCAAGGCAAAGGAAACCATGAACCAAATGAAAAGACAACTCATCAACTGGGAGAAAATATTTGCAAGTCATATATATGACAAGGGGTTGATCTCCAAAGTATATAAAGAACTCAACAACAAAGAATCAAACAACCCAATCAAAAAATCAGCAGAAGATATGAACAGACATTTTTCCAAAGAAGATATACAGATGACCAACGGGCACATGGAAAGATGTTTAAAATCACTATTCATTAGGTAAATGCAAATCAAAACTACAAGGAGATACCACCTTACACCTGTTAGAATGGCTATAATTACCAAGATAAAAAATAACAAATGTTAGAGAGGATGTGGAGAAAAGGGAACACACATACACTGCTGGTGGGAATGCAAACTGGTGTGGCCGCTATGGAAAAAAGTATGGAGAGTTTTCAAAAAATTAGAAATACCATATGATCCAGCTATTCCACTGTTGGGTATTTATCCAAAGAACTTGAAACCAACAATTCAAAGAGTCTTATGCACCCCTATGTTCATTGCAGCATTATTCACAATAGCCAAGACATGGAAGCAACCGAAGTGCCCATCAACTGATGAATGGATAAGATGTAGTGTATATACACAATAGAATACTCCTCAGCCGTAGAAAAGATGAAATCTTGTCATTTGTGACAACATAGATGGACCTTGAGGGTATTATGCTAAACGAAATAAGTCAGACAGAGAAAGACAAATACTGTATGATTTCACTTATGTGTGGAATATTAACAAACAAACAAACACATAGATACAGAGAATAGATTGGTGGTTACCAGAGGAGAAGGGGGCAGGGGAGGGCAAAAGGGGTAATGGGGTACTTATGTACGGTGATAAATGGAAACAAGACTTTGCGTGGTGAACGTGATGCAGTCTATACAGAAGCCAAAATATGATGATGTACACCTGAAACTTACATAACGTTATAAACTAATGTTGCCTCAATAGGGAAAGAAAGTTGTTGTTTTGTTCAGAAACTGACAGTACATCTGGAAAAGGAGTAAAGGGAGTGGGGCTAAAATGAAGACAGGGTAAGAGCTGAGAACAGTCAAATTGCTAGATCCTCCCCCTCTCCTGGTCATGGGAGACCGCCCTCCCCACCCTGGCAGAAGATTGGTGGAATGAAACAAAGGCCCACAATTTCTGGGAGAAGAGGACCCCTGGGAAGGAAAACCCCAGGCCTCTTCCTGATGGCAGTCAGACCCTATTCCTGATGGCAAAAGACTAGAAAAGGCTTCTCTGAAGAACCTGATTAGCCAAAAATGAAAGTTAAGATACTGACTTCAGGGTTTCCTTGACAGATGATGGCCCACGGGATCACATCACAACGAAACTCAAACTCCACCAGCCTGCCCTCTCTCCAGGTCTTCCAATCGGCTTTTTATCCCTCCTCTAAGTCATGAACCAGAGATGACTGGACATTTAAGGAAGATTCCAAAGCAGAAGATGGAGAAGAGAACAAACAGGTAAACTCTGCCTGGAGGAAACAGAGACCAGGCAGGGAGAGGAGGGAAGAACGCATCCAGTGAACAAGAACAGGATGCTATCAAAAGGAATAAACAGAACAAAAAAGAGCTCTTGGCATTTGAAAACATGGCAGCATAAATTTAAAACTCAATATAAGTGTTGGGAAGATAAAAACAAGGAAATCTTCCTCCAGCAAGTAGAGCAAAAGGAGATGGAAAATAGGAGAGAAAAGGGGAAATTAGAAGATCCAACCAGGAAGTCCCACCACCCAATTCAATAACAGGAATTCCAGAAAGAGAGAACAGAGAAAGCAGAGACGAAAGTGGAAATCATCCTACTCACATAAAAGATTTGTCATCAGTGTTAAAACACAATAAATGAAACATCTAAGAAATGGCACAGATGAGACCAGGCTGAAAGTCAGTTGAATTTAAATCTAAATGTGTGAAGCAAGGATTGCAGATTCAAAATCATGGACACCACATAAAACGAACTGAAATGCGTGAGCCTTGACTAAATCCTGGATTGTAAAAAATGTATATATCATTATCAAGGGCATTATTGAGAAATTGAGGAAGTCTGAATATGGATGGAATAATAGATTGTATCAGTATTGTATTATATTGTACAGTAATTGTATCGTATCAGTGTGGCAGTGGTACTGGGGTCCTGTAGAATGCTCCTGTTCTCAGGAAATATATGCTGAAGTATGGAGAAGTGAGCTGTTAAAATGCCTGCAACATACTTACTTTCAAATAGAGAGAGAGAGAGAAGGAAAGAAACAGAGAAAAAGCAAATGTAGCGAAATGTTATCAAGTGGTAAGTCCAGATGAAGGTTATTTATATGAGTGTTCATTGTATGACTCTGAATTCTTCTGTAAATTTGAAATAAAAAGTGATGGTGCAAATAAAGGATTCATTTCTCTCAGCTGTTAGAAAAGCTTAGGATATTATCTTATATCTGGTCTTTGCATAGCAACCCAGCTGTGGTAGGTTGAATTCTCAGAAGGCACATTCTGAGATGGAGTTCGGGATACAAGACGTTTATTGCAGTACAGTACCTGTGAAAGGAAGGGGGAGGCAGCAGGATTGAGGAGAGGGAAAGGTTAACTGTGATGGGGCCTGAAGAAGCCTTGGCCAACCTGGCTCAGAGCTCTGAGGCAAAGATGGCCCCATGGGTATCCCACGTTGGGTCAAAATGGCTGGGCCTCTATCCCCCCACCCCAGTCAGTCACTGGAGATGGGCTGCCCTGGGAAGAGTGAGGTGGTAATTCTGCAGCTGAGGCAGATGGACCCTCTGACCCTGCTGACCCCTGCCCCACAGCCAGGCAACAAGTGTCTCCTGGAAGGGGCAAAGCAAAGAAGAGCTCCTTTCTGAGATTGCCAGGCTTTCTCTTTTTACACCAGAAGTTCCGTATCTCTGGAGTTTCAATTTTCTAAATCTAAATCTCAGTGCTCAAATTATCTACCCACGCTTGTAATTAAATACCTATTCCAATCTTGCTGCACATGATGGCTGTTTGCTTGTTTCTTAGATTGTCACAAAAGCAAGTTTGATGTTAAACAATTAAACCTGGACCAATTTTTTAAATTAAAATGATAGATAGATCAATAGGTAGGTAGATAGAAAAATAAGTTGCATAGTGACCAGGCAGGTGACATAAATAAGCAAAGTGAAGAGAGTATGAGAATGACCATGGGGCCTTCCCAATCTATCATCTTTTTAAACCCTCTTTTGAGAGTGGCAAAAGTGCAATGAAATGTTCCTCTCCTATTAGACAGATAACTGCACAAGTGCAAACAAGCGGCCTCAGTGTTGGGGAGCGATAGAGAGTGGTGGGGACTGGGGTGAACTGGAGCACACATGCCTCTCCCAAGGGAGCCATACCTCTCAGCTAACCTGCTCATCATGGCCATGTGGGAACAAGGGCCTGGAGTCTGTAGATCTTCTGTTTTCTCATTAAAAAGCAGAAATCTAGATTTTCATGTAAAATTGACCTATTTTTCAATGTAGCTCAAAGTTTTGTTTTAATACACTCTGGACCAAACAAAACATTCCTGGAAACTGGATGGGACCTGACAATTGCCTCCAGTAAAAGGCATCCCCACCGGGTGACGATCTGACAAATAGTCCTGTACAGATCATCGTGTCCCCCGCACCCTGCCGTGTGGACACCCACACTCCTCTACTAAAGGTCACAGCAGAGTTCCCACCATTGTGTCAGTCAAGTGTCTGCTGAGCAGCTCAGAATATCACTGACATGCCGTCATTAAAAACCCTGAACTGTACCCTTTAAAGAGGTGAATTTGATGGTGCGCGAATTATACCTCAATAAAGCTGTTATGTTTTTGAAAGACCAAAGCTCAAATCTAACCCCAAACTTGAGGAACTCGGGTGCCTTACACTGACCACAGGTCAGGCAGCACCCATGGCTTCAGCCTCTGCTTCCTCCTGTGCCCTGTGCTGCACAGTGAGCTCATACTGAGTTCTTTAATTGTTGATCTTTTTCCAGATAATACTTGTTAAAGAAGAATTAATACCATTGTTTTAGCACAAATACTGCCCAAATACTGTCTTTAGTAGGATTATAATCAGCTTTACCCACTTTTCGTCTAATCTGATTGAAGCAGATTTTCTACAAAGTCTTTTTTTTTATTATTTTGTTGCTATTAAAAGGTCACCTATTTGGATCTGCCTCAAACTTGAGTTCTTGGGATCGTTTGTCATCACAAGTTCATAGATGACCTAACCAGGCATTGAATTACTATACTTTTAATTAAAACAGATAAAAGGGAGACAGAGAGAGAGATGGATTTTCCCATATGGTGGAGTTTGTGGGGGAGTGCTGGGTGCTGCATTACTGAATCTGGTGAGCCTGTTTTCCCCAGCTCTGTGTTGTAAGTCTGTTCATCATAACGCCTTTTGACCCTCTGCACTTACTCCATCATAACTATCCTTTAATACTCTTATAAATGAACTTTTAGCTTATCTTCCATTAATTCTCCAGAACAAGCAAAGCCATCTAAATAAAGTGTTTAACCCTTTTGTGCTCTTCCCTTCACAGGGGTAGGTGGAAATCCCTAGACGGGGAATTCCATGACCCTCCCACAGAGACATGAACGTGAGTGCAGTCACCAGCCTCTCCTCCCGATCCCAAGTGGAGATTCACAACTGTACGTGGAGTTCAGCGAGTGAGGAAGACCTCCAGGCACCGGGCACTGGAGGCATGGGGACGCTCGGCCAGGAGCAGAGCACTAGGGGCAGGACCACTGCAGGGCCACATGGGCCAGAGACCGGATGGACTGGTCCACGGAGGGCAGGGCCTGCCTTCCTCTTCATAGCATAGGGGAAGCTCCAATTAGACTCCAAGCAGCTTGGGCGGTGGTAGGATAAGAGCCCTGGGCAGGCCGACTTGAGTGCCCACTCTGCCACTTGGGGGCAGCTATGCAAACTTCAGCCACTGCCATGGCCTCCCACAGCCTCATCAGTCTCCTCATGTGTAAAATGAGAACAGTCCTCTGTGTATTCCAAGGGGGTGGTGACGACTGAAGGAATCAGGGCAGGCGGAGCACCTAGCACTAAACCAGTAAGACTCCCCCCAGACCCCTCCACACACACCTGTCCACACTGAAGGTGCTTCCCGTAAACACCTGCCACTCTGCCTGGGGGATTTTCTCCGGCCTAGGCACTCACCTGGCAACCGGGAGCGCCAGAGAGTTAATGCTCCCAGAAACAGGCACCAGTCAACAA
This sequence comes from Ceratotherium simum simum, assembly GCF_057802395.1. Classification (NCBI taxonomy): domain Eukaryota; kingdom Metazoa; phylum Chordata; class Mammalia; order Perissodactyla; family Rhinocerotidae; genus Ceratotherium; species Ceratotherium simum. The sequence continues at coordinate 50,489,775 of NC_141920.1, forward strand.
GGGCAGGAAGCTGATGGAGGACCGCACCAGCTTCCCAGGCCTCAGGTGGGATGCCCTGGAGGTGTGTGCTCTCAGGTCCCCAGAGCTCCCTGCTAGGAAGAAGCCCCATCGCCCACAGTGGTATTGCTCCCCCCTGCCTGCCTCACTTCTCTGCTCCCGTGCTGGGGTTTCCTGGGATCACCAGAAACACTTAGCCGTGGCTGCTTTGTTCTGGTCCCATCTCCCCCTTCTCACCAACGCAGAGCCCCAAGAGTTGCCTCCACTCTATTTTCCAGCTTCACATTTGGCTTGCATCTCCTACCCAGCCACAATCAACCACCTTTGATCAACCCACTTACTTGGGCCATCACCAGGTGAGCTGCTCTGCACACCGGCGAGGCTGAAAACATCATCTACCAATTTATTCTGGTGGGCTTTCTCAAATAGGTGCAGCCACTTTCTAACTGGTGTCTACATTGTCTCAGCTCCACAGAGCCCCCACGCTGTCCCTGACCCTCAGGAGATACCAAAAATGCCAGTCCACATCCCCTGCCCAGGGAGCTGGAGACACCAGAGTGCCTCCTACTGGATGTCCTGGCTGGGCTCCACCGCAGCAGAGCCCAGGTGGGGGTTCATGGGCACGTGGTCATGGAGGGATGAAACCTGGGACTGAAGGGGACAACAGCACAGGGAGAGGAGCGAGCTTCAGGTGGAGTCGCTCCAGCCTGATCCCATGGAGGCTCTAGAGCGTAATGGCACTGCAGGGACTGTCCTGTTGAGACAGGAGGCAAGGGCTTTGTACCCCTATACCCCCACACCAGCTGGGTAGTCAGAGGCTACAGGCAGCCAGGTGCCAGCAGGTGGAGGCAGGCAGCTTCAGCTCCCCAGAGGAGTGAAGGAGCAGGGGGCAGGAGCAAAGCCCAAGACTCCACAGCAGCTGGGAGGACACACCCTCTAACCAGAAAAGGGGATCCCATGGGGTCTGGGCAGGGCACCGGAAACATCTGCTTCAATGGCTTAAAGGTTTAGAGTAAGCCAGAGCTTGTCCAGGGACTCATTGCCAAACGTCCAGAAGGATCCAGAAAATCCTGAGGATCAGACGTCAAGATCAAAGCGTGATCCAGCAAAGGAGAGTTTCTGATTCAATTGTTTTGTTCCTATGGAAACGTTGTTTACAAAGGATTACACACAAATAAATCACATTTAGCTGTATAGTTAATGAACCCAATCTTACTGGAAAGTGTTAACTTTCATGAAAGTAGGACTGTTCCAGGAAACTCAGAACAACTGTTACTCCCTGAGCTGGTGTAGGGCCGCACGCCCAGCTGGGCTAAGGTGGCGGGGCATCTTGCTGAGAGACCGAAGAAACGACCCAGAGACGGCGGGCAAGACACATGGGTTTATTAGGGAGTTACTTACAGGGAAGGTCCGGTGACGGCCAGCTGGACAGGAGATGTGCACCTGCTACGGCCGCCTGAGAGAAGCTTGCTCAAGTGGCAGAGGAACAAAGGCTGCATGCTTGCCAAGGGGGGTCGTCCCTGTAGGACCTGCATTCCAAGGACCAGAGCTCCCCCCAACCCCCACCCCGGGGCCTCCGTGTTCCCTCAGGCCGCGAGGGTCCCTGTGCTAACTCTCCCACGAGAAAACAGCTGGGCTGGCCAAGCCCAGGACTGTTATCATCATGAGTGCTGGCGCCCAGCCCAGACAAGGAGCCTCAAGGACACACGGTTTTGTTCTTTTTGTTGTTTTGTGAGGAAGATCAGCCCTGAGCTAACATCCGATGTCAATCCTCCTCTTTTTGCTGAGGAAGACTGGCCCTGGACTAACATCTGTGCCCATCTTCCTCCACTGTATACGGGACGCCGCCACAGCATGGCTTGACAAGCGGTGCGTTGGTGCGCACCCGGGATCCGAACATGCGAACCCTGGGCCCCTGCAGCGGACCACGCGTACTTAACCGCTGCGCCACCAGGCTGGCCCCAAGGACACGCGGTTTTCAAAGGGGCACACCGGCTAGTGTCCCTACAGCCAGCAAGAGGCTTCCCTGGAGAAACTGGGGAATGTTCATGGGAGGGGCGAGGACGTGGAAGATCTTTAAAACTTGCTGCCGACCTCAGGGAGCCAGCCGCCTCAGCCAGGCACTCCCTCTCTGGTCATTCCCACCACTCCTAACCTTGCCAAACCCCTGTCCCATCTCAAGAGCCTTGGACACGCTGTTCCCACCACTAGAGGCACCCTCCTCTGTCTTCCTGGCCAACTCCTACACATGGTTCCAGCCTCCACCAAAAGTCCCCTCCTCCAGGAAGCTTCTTGGGCCCAGCTGAGCTAGGCATCTTCCTCTGAGACCCCTGGTAATTAGAGATGCCTCTAATCAAATGCTTTGGGGGTGTGAAAATTCTGCGGGGTGCCAGCTGGCGTAATGACTAAGATGATGACGACCCTGGGCCTGTGCTCCGTACAAGCTGTGTGCACCTTGAACAGTTTACTCCACCTCTCTGAGCTTCAGTTTCCTTCTCTGTAAAATGGAGATGACAAATGTGCCTTTCTTTTTTAATAAGGTTGTTGTTAGCATGCCAAGTGCTGAGTACATGCCTAGCACATAATAAATGACGGTAAACATTATCAGAGAAAAAATCACTAAAGGTATCTAAGACTCCCATTTGCAAAAGCTGAAAATATACAACTGAGAAGAAGGGAAAGGTTTTATAGCCCAGGTAGGCGATCATGCCTGGATTTCAGTTCCTCACCACCACCACCCTGTAATTATTCACTGTTCTTCCTGCTGTGTGGATAAAAGAAGGGAGGGACCGGGGGAGAGACTAGAGGGCCAAGCTGATGCCCAAAGAGAGGAACCGTGAGACGGTCAGAAGGGAGACAGCACCAGAATCTATCAAAGAGTGGTTGCTTAACTGGAATGGGAAGCAAATGAAAAAGTGCCGAAATCATAGTCAGATGGAGACGGTTTGGGCTCCAAAATGTCAGCGCTACACATTGCATCTGAAACCTTCTTAAAAGCACAGTTAGATTTGACCTCTGCAGGTAAGAATTTGCTGTTTTTATGGAATCAGCACTCAATCTTCAGGCCCACTCCTCCTGATGGATGCTGGCCTATGAAGGCTCAGCAGACAAGATGGGGAGGGGCCCTAGAGAGCCCTCCTTCCAGCCCAGCCTGTGACCCCCACCCCTTATCCTACCACCCAGGGCATCCCCATAGAAAATGGGGTGCAAGGAGCCAGCAGATGCCCCAGAGAGTCAGACAAGTGAAGATAGAGAGAAATGAAGCTGGGAGATCCAGGTCCCAGTCCTAACCCCACGGCTCACTGTCTGGCCGTTCTCCGATGGTCTCCACTTTGATCATCAGTAAAATGGAGATTAGATTAGATAGATTTGCATACCACATATTTTAACTTTATTTTTGGAAAAGGAATAAATGCAGATGGTTTCAACTTAAAATTAGACAAGGATATTGAGTGATAATCTCTCTCCCACCCCAACCCCACTTGTGCATGTTTCCGGAGGCGTTCATGCATTTGCTAACAAATGCATCATTCGCTTATTTATACAGCCCTCCCACACCTTGCATTTTTCACTCACAACACACCTTGGAGACTGTGCCATGCCAGCTCACAAGTGCTACCTCATTTCTCTTTCTTAAGGCTGTAGAGTCTCCCACTAGGGAAGGCACTATAATTTTCAATAGCTTTTTAGAGTCCCTTTCAGCTCTTAAAATTTAAGTTATCCATTCAAACCTGCTTTCAGCCTGCCCAAACTGGGCAACAGGAAGTTTGCCACACAGGAAGGCTCACCTCTCCTCCCCAAGAGGTGCTCTGGCGAGGACCCCCTCCCACAAACCAGCCCACTCCTCTCATCAGACCTGGGACAGTCATTTTATAGCCAGATGGCATCTTGGCGGCAAATCAGGCCTAAAAAGGCTTTGATACTATGGCTGTGGTACACACGAGGGGTGGGATAAATCTGTTTTTTTCAAAAAGAAAGACAGTACATTAGTTATCTAACACATATAACAGATTATTGCACAACTTAATGGTTTAAAAGGCAGTAATCATTTACTATCTCTCATGGTTTCCGTGGGTCAGGGATTCACAAACAGCTCGGCTGGGCGGTTCTCGTTCAGGGTTTCTCGGGAGGTGCAGTCAGACGCCAGCCTGGGCTGCCAGCATCTGAGGGCTTGACTGGGGCTAGAGGATCCACTCCCACAGTGGCTCCCTCACGTGTCTGTTGAGGTGGTGCTGGCTGTTGGTGTGAGGCCTTAGTGCCTTTCTATGTGGGCCTCTCCATGGGGCCGCTTGAGTGTCCTTAGGCATGGTGGCTGGCTTCCCCCAGCGTGAGCAATCCAAGAGAGCAAGATAGAAGCTGCAGTGCCTTTTCTGAGCCGGCAGTTGGAGGCAGCCTCAATTCAGTGTGGGAAGGACTGCACACAAGTGTGACTCCCAGGAGGCCAGGATTGTCGGCAGTCACCTTAGAGACTGGCTACCATGGACAGAGAGTGACAAGACATTGTATAGAAACAGGGAATTGTAGCGGCCATGTCAAGTTCAAGATATTATGTAACATTGGTAGAGGATGATGAGGATGAAGAATTAGCAAGGAGAAGAGAAAAAATTAAAAGCAAAGCTTCTTGTACTTCCATTGGACAGTGGTACCCAAAACGTTTTTTCTTTTCTCATCTTCCTTGTTATTTTTAATTATTTAAAATGATATCAGTAATGCATGCATATATCTTCATTATAAAATGCCTAACAATGCAGGTGACGAAAAAAGCCCTCCTTGGCCACACTACTTTAATGCCAGCCCCACCCCACCAGAGGCAATCACTGTTACCATAGTGATGTACTATCCCAGAGCTTTCCTTTACGTTTTTCTCTTTACATTTCATGTGTGTGTAGGTATAAAATGGATTTCATTTAATGAGAAATGTAATTTCATTTTGTGGTTTTTTGCATAAATTGTATTATGCAGCATATCATTTCTCTTCAAACTGTTTACATATTTACGTCTGCCTCATTCTTTTTAACTGCTACATGGCATTCCATACTGTGGATGTACCTCGTTGGAACTACTTGCCTGATGAAGGAGATTCAGGTTGTTTGCATTTTTTCTATTACTAACAATGAAAATCCTTGTATATGCATCTTTGCACAACACTTCTATGTAGTTTATCATTTCTGGATATATATATATGTTATCTTCAATTGCCATTTCCTAATTTTATTGTGTGTGATCAGTAAGTGTGACCTATATCATGATTTCTATTTTTTGGATTTTGTTGACAATTTCTTTATGACTTAACACACATGCAATTTCTGTGACAGTGCTATGTATGGTTGAAATAATGTATATTCTCTGATGGGTCAAAAGACCTATTATCTATCATATGAAGCTTGTCATCTGTGTTAGTCAAGAGCTGTACTTATTTTTATCTTCTTGATCTCTGTCAATTTTGAGAGATGTGCATTAAAGATCTCACACATGATAGTGGATTTTTAAATTTTTATTTGTATTTCCATCAGTTTTTATTTTATATATGAAGGTCACTCACATGTCTTTACTGCCTGCTGTGTCAGAGCCTGTGGTGAGGACTTGCATGTACTATCATCTCATCTCATCCTCACCACAGCCCAGGAGGGAGACATTGTTATTGTCCTGTTCACCAGATGAGAAACCCAGACCCAGGGGACTCAAGATCACACACCGAGAAAGCAGCAGAGTCCAGATTTGACCCCTACTCTTTGACGCAAGATGTGCACTCTTACCGCTATAGCTACTGCTTTTCATTGAGCTCTGCCATTACTTCATGTACCAGTAAGGAAAAAAGCTACCAACCTATGACACACTGCTTTCTTATCTATGAGAATTTTTATATTTATTGAAAGAGTTCTTTTAGACTTAATTATAAATCATTTTACCATATATTTCTCTTAAGTATATTGAATAAGGAAAATATAAGTGAAATCGATTGGTTAAGGCATTCCTAAGACTTGTTTTCTTTCAGAACCTGATGCTTCTGAATTGCTTGTCAGGTTAGCTCCATTGCTGTCCATATTTTTCCACACATCTTGTTCTCCGCTCCCTCCGGAGAGCTGGTGACGCAGGATTTCTGTTCAAGTGCTCCACTGCTGTCTCTGGGCTTTCCTCCCGGGTGTTCACACCCACTCACATCAATGCTGCTGCTTTACTGATGTTACCAAAAAGTATCCACAGAGGGTCTCCAGATTATAACCCTCCCCAGATGGCCCTCACATGGCTTGCTGACTGACATGCTGGGGGCTGCAGTCATCCATCTGGCCACCAGGAGTAACAGGCCACTCAATGTGTACACAGGCGGTGACTACCACCCAGCCAGTAGCCACTGGAAGACATGGTGATCATGGCACGTCCAATTTGGCAGCAGTTAAAACGTGAAAAAAACATGTGTCTGAGGCATATATTTCAAGACCATGTGGTTAGGTACATGAAGGTTTGTGAAACATCATCTGGATGGCTTGTGCATTTGTCAGTATGCATTATGCCTTTTCACTGCTTTCTAACTTAAACTCTGAAGAGAAATTATTATTTTAGAAATGCACTCGGGCCGGCTCCGTGGCTTAGCGGTTAAGTGCGTGCGCTCTGATGCTGGCGGCCCGGGTTCGGATCCCGGGCGCGCCCCGAGGCACCACTTCTCCGTCCAACGCGAGGCCGGGTCCCACGTACAGCAACTAGAAGGATGTGAACCTGTGACATACAACTATCTGCTGGGGCTTTGGGGGGAAAAAAATGAATAAATAAAATCTTTAAAAAAAAAAAAAAAAAAAAAAGAAATGCACTGAAGTTTGGTTTCTGTTTTGGTATTCAGCCTAAATCTGATATCTGTACCTAAACCCGACACCTGTAAACTGAAGAGTGGACATGAGGAGTTAACCAGAGAGCTCTTATAAGTTTATCAGTGAAGCTCATTCATGAGGTTCGCACTTTCCTTCTGCTCTCCTGAGTCTCTCACAGCTGACCACTCACTACTCCTGTGTCTGCCTAGTGGATCTGACTGGGAAATATTTGTGGAATGGGAAATGAGACAAGGGAACTGCCATGCCATTGCCGAGGACATGGAAGAAGTATGGCAAAGTTTCTGAGCGAATGAGGAGCCACAGACATACACTGTGCTGCTCTCCCTCTTCAGTTGTGTGTTGAGGGAGCAACTGTAGTGCGTGAGATGTAGGAGAACTGCTGCCATCGACAGGAAGAAGTATGGAGATGCCCACTGTTGGCCAGCCGAGGCCTTGGAGCTGCCGTGTCTGCACCCACACAAGCTGTTCAGACAGGATGGGAAGTTTCTGTGGGATGGCCTATTGTCCCTTTGAGTTGCTGAAAGGATGACAATGATTACGCAAGACTGTGGCAGGACCGGGGACTGACTCCAAGGAAGCTTTACTTACAGCAAACTGAGGCAGGAGCCACATCTGTTTCAGTTCATCGTTCTGTTCCCAGGGCCTAGCACAGTGCAGGAAACAGTGGCAAGAAACAGAAGTGGCGTGAGAGGATGCCCTAGCTGCCCTCATTCTATACATTCCTGCTGCCCAGTGCCCTGATTGAGATAGGGCCTCGCAGAGCTGTTGGGGCCACACGGGCTGGGTTTCATCAAGCAAGTCCATGAGTCCTAGTCCTAGCGGAATAACCAGCCTCGGGGCAGGGGTCTTGAGAGCTTCCCAAACCACCTGTACTTCCGCTTTCTATTTGAGATCCACACTGCAATGGTGCAGTAACTTGATCCCTCTCCAAAGCAAATGGGATATTTATCCTCATGTGATGCGAGTAATGAAGACTCCACAGTGTTTGTGGGTAAAGATTTCAAGTATTTATCAACCTCCAACTTGGAAATTCTTTGTCTGATCTGGTTTCAGCTACCTGGTCTGTCCACGACAGAGATGACTAGGTGAGGGCTTGGCCAGAGACAGGAAGCTCCAGGAATGAATTGCAGAGAAGCTCCTGCTTTGTCATTGCATTTCTTCCCACCCACCAATGCCCAATATAGTCATTTTGCTGAGGAATGAGGGTGCCTCCATCATCAAAGAGATGTCACAGTCATATTTTTAATGTATAACATTCATGCAAAATCATAAATGCACAATCATAAATGTGCAGCTCATTGAATTTTCACAAATGTTTACACCCAAGTCAAGAAATAGAAAATTACTAAGACCCTAGAAGCGCCCTCCCTGCCCCACCAAAGATACCACTCGCCTGACTTCTGCCACCACAGATTAATTTTGTCATTTCTTAAATATTGTATAACTGGAATCATACAATGTGAACTCCTTTTTCTCCTGGCTTGTTTCACTCAGTGTCATGTTTGTGCGTTCGTCCACATTCATGTCGGGAGTTGTACATCATTCATTGCTGTTGCCGTGTAGCATTTCACAATCGACTTATCCATTCTATGTTGGTGGGCTTTTGCGTTCTCTCTAGTTTGGGACTAAACTGGAGTCCCATAGTGCTGCCATGGAGCACTTACACATAGTGCTGCCATGGAGCACTTGGTGAGTGTAGGTCCCAAGTCTTTGCCTAGCTCCCTAGCAGAAGAATCCCTGGGTCATGTGGGATACACATATGGTCAGCTGTCATGGATACCCCCAAACGGTTGCCCAAAGTGCTGTCCAATAGTCCTATTAAATGGTCTTTTGACTTTATATTTAAATAATATTACCGATAGGAGGGAAAACACTCATCTATTGAGCTCCTAATTTATCCGGCCGTGTTCCCAGGCAGAGCCTCCTCACGACAAGCTTTTGACAGGCAGTGCTGGGAGTCATGGCTCACCACACCAGGGGGTTCCAAAGGCTTTGAGTAAAGTAAAACATTCTTGTGTCAAACCTGCTCTTGACTCTCCCTTGGGAAGCCACTATGTGGCTTTATACCATCTTTCAACACACTCAACCGTGAAGAAGACCATATGTCTAAGAATATTGGAATTCCCTCAGCATGTTTCACACACCTAAGAATGTTAGACTCACACGTAGCAATAACACGGGAGCTGAGAATAACCAAGGGGAAAATATCTGTCTGGGGCACATGCTCATGAGGGGGAGTACTGATCGGATGACCACCGCTATTTAAATTGCTGTTTCTGATTCTCTCTTTATGTCTCCCTCTCTCTTTCTCTCTCTCTCTTTCCGCAAACCTGTGTAATTGTATTTACAAAAGTCATATAATGTGAATCCATTTTATTATCCTCTTTTTAAGGATGATGCATCTAAGGCTCAGAGAGGCTACGTAACTTGCCCAAGGTCACACAGTATTCAAACATGACACCATAACACCACAGGGCATGATCTTTCAGCCACACAACCTCCCTTACAAAGCAGCCAGGATCATATTATAAGGAATGTAAAGACTCTTACCACCAGGAAGTCCCGTATATGCAAGCAAATCCCTAGGACACCAGAGGATTTGGTGAGATTTGTGTAGAAATTCTTTGACATTTCAGTTCTCCTCATGACTGAACACCTAGTCCTCAGCCATGAGGCTTTATCCAGTGACCCAAAAGGGGTAGATTATACTTAAGAGTGCCCAGAAGATTTCGTTAAAGAAGATTTAAGCCAGCAGTGCGTTTGTGAAGGTACACTGCTCACAACTTAACTTCTCCTGCATGGTTTACAGGTGAAAAGAACCATGCGTAATACTTATTAGTGTCCAGGCTGTGGCTTTCTGTCAGGTCAAATTCATAACTGTCTATTGTCTTGGTCTGAGTAAAGATGAACCTTTCCGAATATGGAACCGTGAGTAGCTTCTTTCTCCTCTGAGTGGGTCTGGATCCAGACCCAGGCAAGAGTCACCTAGAAGCAAGTACAAATGCCCCCCCATCCTCCCAGTCTTCACAGAAGCTGAGGGGAGGAGCTCAGAGGACCCCTAGCTAAGCTGCTGCTGGGCAAGGCCTCCTGCTGGCTCCTTTGGCCAGGAGAGGAGGTAGCCATTGTTCTCTGGAAGTCAGATGCTCTCTTATGGGGGGTGGCATGGGGATGGCAATTCCACCATCGTGTTCGACAGTGTAAGTGCAATGGCATGAGCCAAGTGGAAGCCTCAAAGAAAGGACAATGGCGTTAAGTGGGTGTGGTCTAGGGTCTTCTCATTGGAAGCCTTCAGGCCTTCAGGGGCTGGGCCTCCTGGTAAGCACCAGCCCTTCCAATCTACTTTACTGAAAGCCTAAGGACGCTCTTGACATTTCAAACACAGAGCTTGCACTTAACTCAAATTGTTGAAATACAATTAAATTGTATACATCTGATTTTAACTTAAGGCTTAGATTTATCAAATAGTTTAGGGGACACTCTATTGGCCAATGGTGGGAGTCTTTTTCACCAAGTGCCATTTGCCTGGGAAATCACAGTTGCCAAAAGAGAATGGCCAGGAAACCTTGCCAATATGTCATCAGCAACATTGGCTGTCCCTTGCTCAACCTTTGCCTCTTCCAAGCTATTTTTCCTCCATGGATCCTGTGACATTCCTCCTCATGGTTTTGAAGGCATTGAAACTGTCCTATCCCGCCCTCTGCAGGCTTCACCCGCCTGGGCAGGTCACGCAGTGTTTACTGCAACTTCAGGAAATTTTTTAATAGGAAAGGAATCTTCCTAAAAGCATTTTCTGATCATTGTTAAAGAATTCAATCCCCTCTTTTAGCTTAGAGATAAATAAAGTCCTGATTACCAGAGCAAAGTACCTTGAGAATTTCACATTTATTCCCCTGATGACATAATCCTCCTGCCAATGAATTGACCATGTGACATACATGATCCTGTAATGCCCACGTGTTAATGTCGAGAACAAAATCACAATCTGATTTGATTTTTTTTTGAGAGAGGAGAACCCAAAACAACATACTGCAGCTACATAATCATCGGACACAGAATAAGCTGTTTATCCGACTTTACATACACACAATTGCATCTTACTTTGGAAATAACTATAATTGCTTTCTAAAATGATTCATTTTTTTCTGATCATAAAAGTCTGCATACCTGTTATAGGAAATAACAATCGCTCTAAGCCTATCATCCAAAAACAAGCCCTGATAACATTTTTGGTATATGTCGTTTAATACTTTTCAATATATACATAACCTTACAACTCAATATTACTGTAGATACAACTTGTACTGATTTTATTTTTCACTTTGTGTTATTTGTGTGCATTTTTAACTATCATTAAAATATTTCAAAATCTGGAGGGATGTATGCTAAGGTATTAACAGTGATGACTTGGGGTGGTAGGAATATGATGTTTTTACTTTCTTTTATGTATTTTTTATCTAAATTTTCTACACTGCAGACTTATGAAGAGATTATTTTTAAATTTTGTTTATTGCAGTAAATTTGAAAAGATTATTTTCCTCAGCAGCTTAATATTCCATCTTATGGATGCACTCTGGTTTACTTAATCTTTACCAAAATGGTGGACACCTGTCCTTTCCCAGGTCTTGGGAGGGGCCCTAGCAATGTGCTCACGTGGTCATGTTTTTATAAAATCTGCAGCAGTAAAGTGCTGTGACCACAGGCACTCGAGGCCGCTCCACCCTGCCAGCTCCTGCCCCTGCGGCCACGTCGCGCTGGGTGGTCAGAGGCAGCGAGGGGCTGAGTGAGGGTGCATGTGCGCAGGTCATGGTCACTTCTGTCGCAGCTAAGTCACTGCAGCCGTCCTGGCATGCGCTGACTTTCAGGAACACACCTAGCGTCATCAAACGCACAAGGATTTTAAGGGGCTTCTGGGGAGATGGCAGCAGCCACAGAGGTTTTGAATCTCCTTGAATGCTACACAAACATGATAGCACAATTAGACAGCAAAAGCAAAGACACGTGGACAAATTGACAACAAAACTAGATGATAGAGCACCCCTCCAGGCCCCAAGTACAAGTGAGTGGGGACAGCCACCATGGCCACGAGCCCTGCACGGTCTCAGCATCTGTGCGCAGAAGGAGAGGGAAGCGAGGGAACAGGAGGAACCGGGAAAAGAGAGGACCCGGGAGAGAACTTGAAACAAAGAGAAATCAGCTGACGATTGAAGACTCCGCTAGAAGGAACAAAAGAGCAAATAGCACAATAGTAAATGCCTTAAGAGAAATAGGAGGAATTTTTTTTAATTATAAAGAGATAAAAGGGATTTTTCTACAAGTGACAAACAGGCAAAGAAGATTCAGCATATGGGCAATAGATGTACCTGAAGAAAATGAAAGTAAAGGAACAGAACTAAAACTGAAATCTGTAATTGCAGAAAAATTTTTCTGAAATAAAGGGAAAAAAACAAGATTTGGAACTATGTATTGAAAGAGCACAGTCTGCACCTGAGAATATCAACCCTGCATGACCAATACCAAGACGTATCCTAGTAAAATTACTGTGCTTTAAAGACGAATAAGTGATTCCTGGGGGCAGCTGGGCAAAAAGGGCATAAAAGGACATAAAAAAAAGGGACAGTAAATCAGGTCACCATCAGTGTTGACAGCAACACTTACTCCAAAAGGAAATGGAGTGATCTATTTAAGATGCAAAAAAAGAAAACATGAGCCCAGGATATTACATCCAGCATCCAGCAAAATGCTTTTAAATAAAAAGGCCACACGGGCTTTTCCTGGTACCTGGGGAACCTTCTCTGCCCTGGCCCAGGGAAGGCCAGGATGCGCCAGGAGCACCTCACCAAGGAGGGCAGGGAGTCCATGGAGAAGGACACAGCTTGCCTGGCCCAGGTGGGCCAAATCTGAATCAGCACTGCTGCAGAGGGCCAGTGTTAATTGGCTGTCCTCCTCCCTGTCTCCCTCTCCGAAGCCTCCTTTGCACTTCCTCGGCCTACATGCTACACAGGAGGCACAGATGGGCCCTGTGCAGGGAAGAAGGTTGAGGAGGTCAAAAGGAACCTTCACACCCAGCCCAGAATGGCCTGGAGCCGCCCCCAGCAGCAGAGTCTCACATCTGCTGAGAGGGAGCCTGACCCAAGAGAGAGTCTCCTGAGAGGGTGATGAACTAAGCCAGGTGGGTGCTGGAGGAGCGAGCCACATCACCACGCTGGACTGCGGATCACTGGGGACTAAAACGCGCCCTTTCTACAGAAGCACAAGCATTCGGGACAACCATCTCCAAACGCTTCCAATTGCCGTCTGTTTTCACAGACGTACCCTTCCAACAACAGCAACAAGAGTGCAGCATGACATTGATTTGAAGCTCTGAGAATGTCACGACACTGGAGGAACCACAGAAGTCCTCAGCTCACATACCAGAATGACCAAAACCATTACTGCGTCTGCACGGTCACAAAACAACCAACCTGATTTTCAGCCAGTTTAGTTTTTAAAAATTAGTAAATACACTGTTGAAATCATGAAAAACAAGGAAATACTGAGACCATCACAAACGGAAGATTAAGGAGATGCAGTAACTAAATGCAACATGGTATCCTGGATTGGATTCTGAAACAAACAAACAAAAAACGACATTCATGGAAAAACTGCTAAAGTTCAAAGTATGTAGTTTAGTAAATAGTATTGTGCAGTAGGAAGCTCCTAGTTTTGATCAATGTAAGGTAGTTATGTCACGCTCCCCACCCCCGGAGCTGCCGAGAGTCCCTCGGACAGGAGCTGCCAATGACCAACAGTGGCTCTGGTGCTGTTTCCACTGTAGCCTCGAATTCCAGGACAATGAGGAAGAATAAAGGGATGACACCTCCCTGAACTTTCTCTGTACCTTGGAAAGCGATGCCCTCCAGCAACGGTGCGCAACACTGTTCCCTCTCTGCCTACTTCTGAACGTGGGGACGTTGTTGACACTTTTGGAGGACTTGACTGTCTCACCAGTTCTTGCTGGCCCTACAGCACAGTGTTGACTGGCTAAACCGCTCAGTCCTCCTGTGGCACTTTCTGACATCCCCACAAAGCCGAGTCCCCGCCCTACCCCGTAAATGTAGAAACTTAAGGTCTCCCTCAGTCTAGCCTCGAGGCCAACAGCTGGTCTTCGGAGGGCAGAGCCAGACCCAGGCTGGCATGCAGGCCTTGTCTGGGGACCCATCCCAGGGAGCAGGTGTGTAGGCTGGGGGGCAGGCTGGAGAGCAGGGGACGATGATGCTGGGGTGCATTAGTGAGCTGCTCACCTTGTCTGTGTGGGGCCTTCAAAGAGGCTTTGGGGAGTGTGTCTGAAAACTGTCCCTGGGGAAGAAAGGCCCTGTGCATCAGCTCCCCATGGGCACCACACAGCCACGTCCAGGGAGCCCCAGGCAGGAAGGCAGAGGCCAAGTTAGGGCAAGGCCAGGGCCTCTGTGGTCAGATTACTCACAGACAAAGCAGAATCGCAGAGGAGCAAGAAGAGGGGGCCTAGAGGATGGGCAGTGAAGGGGGCGGGGTCCAGCACATCCTGAGGACTACGGGAGCAGATGCCCATCCTCTCAGCACTCACTGCTCTGGAAGCTTCCAACCAAAGCGCCTGTGAGGCTCTTACTGAGCCATTCTCTTCCCTGGGACCTGACCACGGCCAGGTGAGGGCAGGCAGAAGGACCAAAGAACTAACATCCCCAGCAGCAGCCCTTAGACAACCACAGACTACTGTTAGTGGATAAAGACCCAGCTTCCCACCAGCCAGGCTGGTCTACACAGGCTCCCAAAGTCCCCAGTAGGCTAGAGCACAAAAGTACCCTGGTCATCAATGTGCCCTGCCTTGGCTGCCTTGTCTTCCCTGCCTCACTTTCCCAGTACCTCACAGTGCTTCCCAGGATCACGTCCCAAATAAACTCCTTGCACCAAATCCTTGTCTCAGGTCTGCAGTGACTGAGCCAGCGTTTGAACCCAGCACTCTCTGATTCGGACCCAATCATCTAACCACTATGCTACCCTCAGCTGATGGGAAAGTCAGTTACTGGTGGGTCCCACTCAGCATGTTGGGTCCTGTCATGGCCACAGGACACTGGCTTGCTGCCCCCAGCATGCTGAGCGCCTCCTTTCTATCCCCTCCAGCTGAGGTGGCCATCCTGGACAAAACAGACACCGGAGATCCTGGACACCTTCTTTGCTTCCCCAGAACCAGGGAGCCACCTAGGAGGGAAATTGTCTTTTCACACTTCCACCCTCCATCTGTCGGTTCACCCACAACTGACTCAGTTCTTCCATGCCACACACCATCCCTGTGGCTCCACACTGCTCGTGGCCCTTGCTTTCTCTATTTCCCCTAAAGAAAACTTATTTGCAGAATTGTTCCATTCACATACAGTTGGATGCAGTGTGACAGCCTAGGGGCACGGTGGGTGTGCAACAGCATCAGGGAAGATGACGCCTAAACTCCAAAGTCGGGAATGGGCGTGTCTTGTATGTGGCCAAGCTAAAGTTCTTCACCATGGGAGTTGGCCTCTGGGACTCTTCCTCCAGCAAGATCTCAGCTTAACCCCCCTCTAGGGACCAACAGGGCAGGGTGGCGAGGGGGCTTGGCATGCCCGGGGACAGGCAGAGAGGAGGTTTCCACAATCCTCCTCTTTGGGCCACGTGGGTGGGACTCCCTCCTCACACCCACTGATGTCCCATTCCAAATTCTCCCCAACCCCCTCAAACAATCCTCTCATTAGACCAACAGGAGAAGTGGCGCAGCTGCTGTGGTGATGGGTAATTTTGATTTTTGTCCAGTGACCTCAGAATTGCACATTCGTGCAGGAGCTAATAGGGCTGACATTGTTCTACGATGCTAAAAGAGGCCACTCTGTGATTCCCACTCCTTGAAAACTGCCACTGTGCACCCTAGATCTGAGATGCTAGCCCCATTGACTCCCCAGGCAGAAAGCTGACCAGTGGTGCTGTAGCCATTGAAAAGCCCAGTGACTGAGGTCCACCAGGGTGAGGCTGGGAGCATAGGTCAGTGAGTCTAAGTACCACATCCAGGTTTTCCTTCACAACTAACTGGGGGTGGGAATATATCCAGAACATCAAAGATGGTGCGCCGGGTGGCCTGGGCATCCAGGCCAGGGTGTCAAGCCCTTCCTTTGGGAGCGTATCCCACCAGCACTTCCACTCATTGTCACGTCCACCTCAGCAGCCCCACCTCTCCACCCAAGCAGATCCCCGTGAAGGACCTGCCCTCTCAAGCTCCTGTCCCACCTCTGCCTTGTCTCCCGAGCTCTGACCCGTGCCATTTCTTCCGAGCTCCATTATCCCAACCCTCTCCTATTTCATCTCATTATTTTTTTTTTTTTTTTGGTGAGGAAGATTAGCCCTGAACTAACATCCATTGCCAATCCTCCTCTTTTTACTGAGGAAGATTGGCCCTGGGCTAACATCTGTGCCCATCTTCCTCTACTTTACATGGGACACCACCAAAGCATGGCTTGACAAGTGGCGTGTAGTTCCGCACCCAGGATCAGAAACCGCAAACCCCGGGCCGCCGAAGCAGAGCGCATGAACTTAACCACTACACCACCGCACCGGGCCGACGCCCCTTCCTTCTTTTTGACAAGACACTCCTGAGACCAAACCTAGTGGGACAGCTCCCTCCACCAGCCCTGTTGGCTGTCAACACTGTCTGTGATATCGCATCCAGGCAACAGTGTGTGGACTTGTGGAGAACTCTTCCTGGCCCCACTGGCTCCTCATTCACGGCCCTCTGCTCGCTGTCCATCAGATGTGGGTCATGTGTGTAGACTGAAACCACACCTGCAGTCATCAAGGATGCTGACCAGTCCTCCATGGCCTGGGCACTGTCCCCCAGAGGAGGCCCGAAGGCCATGCTTGGGACTGCAGCTCCAAGACCTGTCCAGAGAACAGAGGGGTGAAAAGCCAAAGCCGGCAGAGAAGGGAGAAGAGCTGCACCAGGAGGCAGAGGTGGGCCGTGAGCCAGGCTTGGGGAGGGCCACTCTGGGTTTGAGTCCTGTGTCGATGGGCGGGGTACGTAGCCCTTTTAAAGCCCCAGTTCCCTCCTCTCTAAAATGTGGATAATAACATCAATCTACAGGGCTGCTGTGGGGATAAAATGAAATAGGTATAAGCATACAGCATAAGGCCAGGCCTGGCGTAAGCGCTCTGTAATCAGTGCTGTTGTTGTTATCACTCGTGGCCATTTTTCACATCTCTGAACCTCAGAGACAGAAAACCAGCTGTTATTGATGTTCACTTGAGAAAGGAGAGCAGACTTTTAAATCTGCATGATTCAAAGAATTGTCTCCCAGCAATAGCTGTTAAATGCAGGAGGCCTTGGAATTTCTTTTAAAAAAGGGTTCCATATTGTCAGGCTTGGGTGGTTCCCCAGAGAGAAAAGAAAAGACCTAGATCATTTCTCAAGTTCCCCGTGGAGCCCCAATATCTTGATTCTGTGATTCCTCAAATCTCCCTAATTAAATTGTCTGATTAATCCCACTCCTTGAGCCCAACCACCCATCGCAGCCATTCCATGCACACATTCCATGCAGGTGACAACTTACGACTGCCTGTTTGCAGATTCCCCGCCCCTCAACAGTATGCTGCACAGACAGGCTGCCCTGCTCCGCAGCCACCCGCTTTGTGCGATGGCAAACTGATAATGGGCAGTTGGAATGTCTTCTAAGCAGACAAAAGATCCACTCAAGTGTGCAACTATTTAGGGGCAGCCGCCACTCCCTCCCTGGTTGGTTAGAGTCTGCGCTGCCCAGAGCCAGCTGCTGAGTCCTAGGAGAAGAATAGAACAGGCATGTGGGCTGGACAGAAACTGCCGGCCCTGCACCCCGGCCAGCCCACCACACAGGGCACCTTCAGCATGAGGGTCCCCAGAGCCTTCCCTCATCTAACAGTCATGACCTCTCTTTTCGGGAGACAACAATATTTGGAAATCTTAAATGGGCCGTGATACTAAATTAAATTCCCAAGGCAGCCAGAACCAAGATGCTAGCTAATTGGCTTGGCTCATGGTTCTTCCCCTCGTTGAAACAGATTGGCTCATTTTTCAGACGACTATTATTTGAAGCCATGAATAGAAAGAGATGGGAAGAACCTGTCACCTCCTGCTTAGTAAAAGTTAAAGCTTTGTTATTCGCAGGCACAATAGAGAACCAAGGAGCCTGGGTGAGGGGCAAGTCAGGGATCCTGTGTGCACAAACTACGTCGTGTGGTTGCTTTTCCCCTGTAAAACTCGGTGGAGAGGCTGTTTAGGGTGAACTGTCATCAACAGACAAGGTGTATGTGTGTGGGGGGGACAAGGGCCATGTCGTCTTAGGCCTCAACAAATTCAGATTTTGGAGAGATCACTGAAGTTTGTATAAAAGTCTCCATTTTTACAAAACAGAGTGTAATTCTGACTTACACTGTCAGAATTTTAAAATTAAAAAGTCCTTCATACAACTTTTAACTTGTGCCCCATTATGAGACCACACTTTTACAGTATAAGTTAATATTTTCTATAAATTCATCAATTATCTTGTGAAGGCACATCTTCATTGCACTTTATTTTGGTATATTAAAGTATACAACTTGTTAAATGCAAACAACTGAAATATACTATAACTTTTTGGTAACCCATTTTTCCCCCAACATTTTTTTATAAAAAATTTTAAATATGCAGAAAAGTTGAAAGTGAACCCCCATACAGCCACCACGTACATTCTACAATTGTTAAAATTATGCTTCACTTGCCTTGTCACAAATCTATCCCTCTGTCCACCTATCTGTCCACCTAAGTTGGCATCTAAGTTGCCGTCATCAATACCTTCTGCCCTAAACACTTCATCACACACATTATGTACCAGAGGTCAATATGTGTTTATGGGAATTTTTAGGTAAAACATACATATGTCACGCTCGACTCCAAAGTGCACCAATCCATGAGTTTGGACAAACATGTGCACCCATGGCCAGATCCCTATCAAGATGCACAATGTTCCATCACCTCTAAAAGTCCTCTGGCCCCTTCCAGTCAATCCAGTCCCACCCCCAGCTCACCCCTATCTCCACCCGCTAGACAACAACTATTGATTCTTTTCCACCTAGTCACAACCCATTTTTGCCATTTATATTTTACTATTCTTGGAATCTCAATAAATAAAAGTGGTCCAGGACTCTCTCAATTTTTGTGAGGTACAGAGAACTACCTTACTATTCTTAAAAAAAAAAAATCACCAAATTATCAATGCACCCCCTCCAGGTCTAAGAAGGCAGAATGAAAATTCCAAAAAATGAGCAAGTTTTAAGCCCCTGGTTACAAGATATCACTTTCTTTTCTGCAAACAGGGAAAATTAAGCCTATCTGATTTGGCTATTTCTATGGGCCCCTTCAGAACAGGCCAATGCTTGACTGCACAATTTTTAGAGATGAAAGCTCTTTGAATCTTTTGAATCAGGAATATAACCCCACAAAAAAGAAAATTAGGAATTGATATGAGTCCCAATTTTTTCAGGCGAAAACCATCAATGGACACCAAAATGAGTGGAAGTTTGCGGAATATGTTTACGTTGTCTCAAGGTATTTCCCCACAAGATATTTCCTAATTTCACAAGGAAATACAGTAACTTGACAGTGGAGAAACCAAGTAGACACCACCTTAACCCTAACCAAGTGATGAAGATTAACATCACCGTGACACCATGTGCCTTCTGAGAGGATGCATAGCAAAGGCACATCACCACATCTGTAGTATTTGTGACAAGAACGCGTCATCTGAATCTAATCATAAGGAAACATCAGAAGAACCAAACTGAGAAGCATTTTTGAAAAAATTTACAGTTAAAAATGATCAAGATCATGGAAAAAAAGTTTGAGAAATTATTTCGGATTAAAGGAGATGAGACATGACAACTGATTGTAACACATGATCAAAGACTTTCTTTTGCTATAAAGGATATTAATGGAACAAACGGCAACATCTGATTAAGATATATAAATTATAGAATAGTATTATATCAATGTGTGTTAACTCCCTAATTTTAATAATTGCACTCTGGTTGTGCAGAGAACATTCTTGTTATTTTATAACATCTTTATTGAGACATAATTCACAAACCATAAAATTCACCCTATTAAAATGTATAATTCAGTAGTTTTTAGTGAATTTGCAGAGTTATGCAACCATTACCATTATCTAGTTTTATAACACTCTTATTACTCCAAAAAGAAAACCATTAGCAGTCACTTCCCATTCATCCTTCCCCCCAGCCTCTGCAACCACTAATCTGCCTCTTGTCTCTACAGATTTACCTATTCTGGACATTCCATATAAATGGAAACGTCTAAGATGTGGCCTTTTGCGTCTGGCTTCTTTCATTTAACATAATGTGTTCAAGGTTCATCCATGTTGTAGCGTGTCTCAGTACTTCATTCCTTTTTATGGCTGAGTAATATTTCATTATATAGGTATGTCACATTTTTATCCATTTATCAGTTGACGGGCATTTGGGTTGTTCCATGTTTTGGCTATTGTGAACAGTGCTGCTATGAACATTCTTGAACAAATATTTTTTTGAATATGTATTTTCAATTCTTTTGGGTTTATAGCCAGAAATGGAACTGCTGGATCATATGATAATCCTATTTTTAACTTTGAGGAACTGCCAGCCTGTTTTCCACAGCAGCTATACCATTTTACATTTCCACCAGCAACGTACAAGGGTTCTAATTTCTCCACATCCTCACCAACATTTGTTTTTCCTTTCTTTCATTACACCATGCGCTGCATAACAATGTTTTGGTCAACAACAGACTTCATATACAATGGTGGTCCCATAAGATTAGTACCATATATCCTAGGTGTGTACTAGTCTATACCATCTAGGTTTGTGTAGGTAGAATCTATGATGTTCACACAACAAAGAAATCGCCTAACAACACATTTCTCAGAACATATCCCCATCGTAATCTAGGCATGACTATATAGCCGTCCTAATGGAAGTGAAGTGGTACCTCTTTATGGTTTTGATTTGCATTTCCCAATGTCTAATGATGTTGAACATCTTCTTATATGCTGTTGGCCATTTGTATATCTTCTTTGGAGAAATATCTATTCAAGTCCTTTGACCATTTATAATTGGATTGTTTAAGTTGTAAGAGTTATTCATATATTCTGGATGCTAGCTTGTACTTAGTTACGTGATTTACAAATATTTTCCCTCATTTTGTGAGTTTTCTTTTTACTTTCTTGATAGTGAGTCTTTTGATGCATAAAAGTTTTTAATTTTGATGACATCTAATTTAGCTATTTTTTCTTTCTTCTTCTGTGCTTTTGATGTCATATCTAAGAATGCATTGCCAAATTCAAAGTTATGAAGATTTATCCCTATGTTTTCTTCTAAGAGTTTTATAGTTTTACCTCTTACATTTAAGACTTCAATCCATTTTGAGTTAATTTTTGTATATGGTGTGAGGTGAGGGTCCAACTTCATTTTTTCGCATGTGGATACCCAGTTGTCCCAGCACTATTTGTTTTTTTTTTTTTTTTTTTAAGATTTTTTATTTATTTTTATTTTTTCCCCCCAAAGCCCCAGCAGATAGTTGTATGTCATAGCTGCACATCCTTCTAGTTGCGGCATGTGGGACTCGGCCTCAGGATGGACGGAGAAGTGGCGCCTCGATGTGCACCCGGGATCCGAACCCGGGCCGCCAGCATTGCAGCGCGCGCACTTAACCACCAAGCCACAGGGCCGGCCCGGCACTATTTGTTAAAGAGAATTTTCTTTCCCAGTAAACGGTCTTAGCACCCTTGCTGAAAATCAATTGCCCATAGACATATGGGTTAATTTCTGGACTCTCAGTTCTATTCCATGAGTCTATATGTCTGTCCTTATGCTAGTACCATACTGTTTTGATTACAGTAGCTTTGTAGTAAGTTTTGAAAGTGGAACGTGTGAGTCTTCCAACTTCATTCTTTTTTTCAAGATTGTTTTGGCTATTTGGAATCTGTTGCAATTCTAGATGAATTTTAGAATCAGCTTTTTGATTTCTGCAAAAAAGGCCATTGGGCTTTGATAGGGATTGCATTGAATCTGTAGGTCACTTTGGGGAATATTGCCATCTTAACAATATTAAGTCTTCCAATCCACAAAAACAGGATGTCTTTCCATTTATTTAGGTCTTCTTTAATTTCTTTCAACAATGTTTTATAGTTTTTAGTGTACAAATCTCCCACCTCCTTGGTTAAATGTATTCCTAAATATTTTATTCTTTTTGATGTCGTAATTAAAATTTTCTTAATTTACTTCTCAGATTGTTCATTGCTAGTGTATAGAAATACAACCAATTGTGCTGTGTTGATCTTGCAAATTTGCTGAACTGAACTTGCTTATTAGCTTTAGTGGGTGTTTTATGAATTCTTTAGAATTTTCTATGTATAAGACCATTCCATACACAAAGAGTGATAATTTTTCAATTATCCATCTTCCTTTCAATTTAGATACCTTTTATTTATTTTTCTTGTGTAATTTCTCTGGCTGGAATGTCCAGTACAGTGTTTAATAGAAGTGGTGAAAGTGGGCATCATTATTTTGTTCCTGTTGTTATAAAAAAAGCTTTCAGCCTTTTACCTTTGAGTATGAAGTTAGCTGTGGGTTTTTCATAAATACTCTTTATTACGTTGAAGAAGTTACTTTCTATTCCTAGTTTGTTGATTATTTTTATAATGAAAGGAAGTTGAATTTTTTCAAATGCTTTTTTCTGTATCAATGCAGGTGATCATATAGTGTTTTTTTCTTTCATTCTATTAATATGGTGTATTACGTTGATTGGTTTTCATATATTCAACCTTGCATCCCTGGGATAAATCCCACCTGGTCATGGTATATAATCCTTTTGAATTATGCTGTTGAATTAGATTTGCTAGTATTTTGTTAAGGATTTTTGCATTTACTGCTATAGATAGAATTATGCCCCCCCTTCCCAAATTTGTGTGTTGAAGCCCTAACCCCCATTGTGACTATATTTGGAGATAGGACATTTAAGAGGTTATTAAGGTTAAATGAGGTCATGAGAGTTGAGCCTTAATCTGATAGAATTGGTGGCCTTATAAAAAGAGGAAGATTCTCTCCCTCTCTCTTTCTCTCTCTCTCTCCCCTGCTCAGAGGAAAGGCCATGTGAGGACTGCAGTGAGAAGGCAGCCATCTGCAAGCCAGGAAGAGAACATTCTCCAGAAACCAAACTCTGCCAGACCTTCATCTGGGTCTTCTGGCCTCCAGAACTGTGAGAAACAAATTTCTGTTGTTTAAGCTACCCAGTCTGTGGTATTTTGCTATGGCAGCCTAAGCAAATTAAAACATCTGTTCATAAAGAGTATTATCTATTGTTTTGTTAAGAAAAACAATTTGTCTTTGTCTGGCTTCAGTAACAGCATAATGATGGCATCATAGAATAAGTTAGAAAAAGTTCTCTCCTCTTCTATTTTTTGGAGGAGTATGAGAAGGATTGGTGTTAATTCTTCTTTAAATATCTGGTAGAATTCACCAAGGAAGTCAAGTTCCTGGGCTTTTCCTTGTTAGGAGGCTTTTGATTACTGATTCAATCTCTTTCTCATTATAGTTCTGTGCAGATTTCTATTTCTTGAATCAGTTTTGGAAAGTTTGTGTTTCTAGGAAGTTGTCCATTTCAACTAGGTAATCTAATTTATTGGCATATAATTGTTCATAGTGTTCCAATATAATCCTTTTTATTTCTGTAGGTCAGTAGTAATGTCCCCATTTTCATTTCTGATTTTAATAATTTAAGTCTTCTTTCTTCTTAGCAGTCTAGCTAAAGGTTTGTCAGTTTTGTTGGTGTTCCTAAAGAACCCTGTTTTGGTAGCACAGTGGTTAAGTACATGTGCTCCACTTCGGCAGCCCGAAGTTCACAGGTTTGGATCCCGGGCGCGCACCGATGCACCGCTTGTCAGGCCATGCTGTGGCGGCATCCCATATAAAGTAGAGGAAGATGGGCATGGCATGGCATCCCATATAAAGTAGAGGAAGATGGGCATGGATGTTAGCCCAGGGCCAATCTTCCTCAGCAAAAAAGAGGAGGATTGACATCGGATGTTAGCTCAGAGCTGGTCTTCCTCACCAGAAAAAAAACACAAAAAACTCTTTTGGTTTTGTTGGTTTTCTCTACTGTTTTTCTATTCTCTATTTTATTTATCTCCACTCTACTCTCTATTTCCTTCTTTTCTCTAGCTTCCATCTTCTAGCCTTCCTTCCTTCTCCCTTCTTCTAGCTTCTAGTGTTTAGTTTGCTCTTCTTTTTCTATTTCCTATGGTAAAGTTAGGTTATTGGTTTTATATCTTTCTTCTTATTTAAAACATAGGCATTTACAGCTATACATTTTCCTCTGAGCACTGCTTTGCTGCATCTCATAAGCTTTGGTGTGTTGTTTTCATTCATGTCAAAATATTTTCTAATTTCCCTTGTGATTTCTTCTTTGACCCACTTATTGTTTAAGAGTGGTTGCTGTGGTTTCCTCATATTTGTGAATTTTCTTTTTTTTCTTCCACTATTGAAATCTAATTTCATTCCATCATGGTCAGAGATAATACTTTGTGTGATTTCAATCTTTTTAAATTTATTGAGACTTGTTTTGTGGCCTGACGTATGGTCTACACTGGAAAATGTTACCTGTGCGCTTGAGAAGAATGTGTGTTCTGCTGTAGTTGGATGGAGTATTCTGTATATATCTGTTCGATCTAATTGATTTATAGTGTTGTTCAAGTCCTCTATTTACTTATTGCTCTTCTGTCTGGTTGTTCTATTAGTTTTTGACAGTGGTATTGAAGTCTCCCACTATTACTGTAGAATTGTCTATTTCTTCCTTTAATTTTGTCAATTTTTGCTTCATATACTGTGGCACTCTGTTGCCACATGCGTATATGTTTAAAATTCTGACATCTCCTTGATAGATTGAGCCTCTTATTAATCCATTACCTTCTTCTTTGTCTTTTCTAACAATTTTTGACTTAAAGTCTATTTTGTCTGTGATTAGTACAGCCACTTCAACTCTCTTTTGGTTATTACTTGTATGGAATGTCTTTTTCCATCCTTTCACTTTCAACTTGTCTTTAGCTCTAAAGTGAGTCACTTGTAGACATCTTATAGTCGGATCCACTTTTTGTACATTCTTCTAGTCTCTGCATTTTAATTGAAGACTTCATGTCATTTACATTTAAAGTAATTACTGATAAGGAAGGATTTACTTCTGCAATTTTGTGATTTTTCTATATGTCTTTTATCTATTTTATTCATCAATTCCTACATTACAACTTCTTTTGTGTTTAATTGATTTTTATAGTGTACTCTTTTATTCCTTTCTCATTTCCTTTCTATATAATATTCATTTATTTTCTTCATGATTGCCCTGGGGATTACAATTCACATCTTAAACTGATAACAATCTAGATTGAATTAATACCAATTTAGTTTCAATAGTATCCAAAAACTCTACTCCTCTATATAAAGCTTCATCTCTTCTCCTTTGTGTTGTTATTGTCATAAACAACATCTTTATACATTGTGTGCCTATTAACATAGATTTTTAATTATTGTTTTATGCCTTTGTCTTCAAAATCATATAGAAAAAAAGAAGTTACCAACCAAAAATAGAGTAATACTGGCTTTTATATTTACCTATGTTACCTTGGCCAATGTTCTTTATTTCTTCATGGGGCTTTGAGTTACTGTTTAGTGTCCTTTCATTTCAGCTGAAGATCTCCCTACAAACATTTCTTGTAGGGCATGTCTACTAGTGAAAAACTCCATCAGGTTTTGTTTATCTGGAAATGAATTAATTTTGCCTTCAATTTTGAAGGATTGCTTTGCTGGCTATAGAATTCTTCTTTGACAGGTTTTTTCTTTCAGTACTTTGAATATATCATCCCACTGCCTTCTTGCCTCCAGGGTTTCTGATGAGAAATCCACTGTTAGTCTTACTGAGGATTTATGGTAAGTTATAGGATTCAGAGATGATCAAGGAATACACAGATACACAGGACCACAAGATGGCAGTACTGCACAGCAAGCTTTATTGGACAACATTTGGACAGAATTGCATGAGAGGGGAAGTCTCTCACAGCAGGAGACGTTCCAGAGACAGTGGCACAGAACTACCACCCAAAAGGGGAAAAGGGCAAGGGAACTCCCAAGGGGGAGGGGAGTTAGAGAAAGAGGGGTATTGGAGACCTACACGATGTCTAGGTGACGTTGCTCAGCAGTAAGGTGTGGAGTCTCTGGGTCAGAAAGCTCTAAAAAGCAGCAGAAGTTTGGGGTCTTTCATAGCCAAAGAGTTTGTCTTATTGATGGTCAGCAGATATTGGGTGAATTTCATGGGATATGCAAAGCATACAGGCTCTATATAAATGGCTCAATATCTGCATTGGGAACTATGTTTAAAACAATGAATGTGTAAGATTTGAGTTTGGTGCCAGTGGACTTTTAGCTAGTGGTCCTGGCCTGCTGTGAAGAGGTAAACAACATTGAGACAATATACGGGGGCCATCTTTAATCTTTAACCTATTTATATAGCAAGATCCTTTGTACCTCATTACTCACTTCTCTTTTGCTACTTTCAAGATTCTCTCAGCACACTCCTTCATCATGATGGCATGAGAGGCTCCTTTTGTCTCTCCCCTTCAGTCTACAACATGTAAAACATCCATAATTCAATAAAGGCTACATTGCCCAACACACCAGGACACCGGAGAGACCCACACATTGGTACATATGAAAGTGAGTGGATTGGAGCACAAAGAGGAGGCTAAATGAGGCAATAGCAGAGGTGAGGCCCAGGATGCTGGACCCCAGCTGTGGCTGGGTCAACAGCCCCCAGCCCCAGAGAACCCAGTGGGCAGCAGCAAAGGCAAGTGTATGACTCTGGTCAGCCAGCCACAGCAGCACCTGCAGCCATGGGGAGTGAAGTTTCAGCAGAGATGGAGCCTCTTGATCCTGGGTCCCCAGCCACAGCTCAGAGCCTGGTAGCAGCTGCAGAGGTGGGCACAGGACTCTGTTATCCCAACCCCAATAGCATGTGGCCACAAGGTAAAGGGCAACAGCAGAGGCAGTGCCCCATGAACCCAGCTCCTCCCCAACCTCTCCCTACCCCTGCCTTGGCAGAAGAGCTTCTGACCCAGGTGATCCAGATGCAACAGAGGCATCAGCCATCCCTGTACCCCTGGCAGTGAAGCCAGCAACCAGTGACACTGGCAACAGCAAGGCATCGGAGGGTGGACCACGTAGATCCTCAAATATA
This sequence comes from Ceratotherium simum simum, assembly GCF_057802395.1. NCBI lineage: Eukaryota > Metazoa > Chordata > Mammalia > Perissodactyla > Rhinocerotidae > Ceratotherium > Ceratotherium simum. The sequence continues at coordinate 50,516,910 of NC_141920.1, forward strand.
GCCAGAGGCAGCTCAGGTAGGAGAAAGCAAAAACTAGTGCTATAGTACCACCTAATGAAAACATAAGAAAGGCCTCTAATCTCCAACCAGTTGAAAAATTAGAATCAAATAAAACAGAGCTATACCTAAATAAGACAAGTGTTTCCTATGACAAATGCACCAGTAGAGGAAAAAATCAGCAAGGACCACAAAACGCTATGGTCACAAGGCATCACAAAAAGAAAATATCAATTCTCCAGGAACCAAACATTAAGTCATGGAGGATTGTGATCTAACCGATAAAGAATTCAAAATAGCCGTTATGAAGAAACTCAATGTGGTACAAGAAAACTTAGAAAGGCATTTCAACTAGATCAGGAATAAAATCAATGAACAGAAGGAATACTTTACCAAAGAGACTGAAACTCTAAAAAAAGAACCTAACAGAAATTCAGGAGCTGAAGAACTCAATAAATGAGATTTAAAATGCTTTAGAAAGCATTGGAAATACAGCAGATCATCTGGAAGAGAGAATTCGTGAGCTTGAAGACAGAAACCTAGAATGATTCAGGTGGAAGAGGAGAGAGAATTAAGATTTTTTTTAATGTAGAAATTCTACAAGAATTATCTGACTCCATTAGAAGGGGAAACATATGGATAATGGGTATTCCAGAAGGGGAAGAGAGAGAGAGAAGGGACAAGAGAGCTTCTTTAAAGAAATAATAACTGAGAATTTCCCAAATCTGGGGAAGAAACTGGATATACAATCCATGAAGCTAATAGACCACCCAGTTATCACAACACAAAAAGACCTTCCCCAAGACACATGATAGTAAAACTGTAAAAAGTTAATGACAAAGAAAAATATTAAAAGCAGCCAGGCAAAAAAAACAAACCATAACCTGCAAGGGAACTCTCTAGGCTATCAGAAGATTTCTCAGCAAAAGCTCTACAAGCTAAGAGAGAGTAGAATGATATATTCAAAATACTGAAAGATAAAAACTCTCAGCCAAGAATACTCAATCCAGCAAAGTTTTCTTTCAGATATGAAGGAGAAATAAAGGCTTTCCCAGACAAAAAAAAAAAGCTGAGGGATTCATCACCACTAGGCCTGCCTTACAAGAAATGTTGAAAGGAGCTCTCATACCTGAAATGAAATGACAAAGTCTTACAAACCCTTGAGCAAGGAGATAAATAGACAGACAGGATCAGAAAATTGAAACTCTATATCAAAACAGATTAGTAAACACTTCATTGTAACATAAAGGTTAAAGGGAAAGGAAGCATTAAAAACAACTATAACCACTTCAACTTGGTAACAAACTCATAATACAAAAAGATAATTTGTGACAACAAAAACAGACAGGGAAGAGGAAAAGGATGGAACTTGCATAGGCAAATGAGGATAAGATGCTATAAGCAGAAAAAGGACTATCTCATCTACGATAACTTTTATACAAACCTCATGTAACCGCAAAACAAAAAACCAGAGCAGAGTCATGAAACATAAAAAAAGAGGAAACTGAGAAACACATGACATAAAACCACCACACTGAAGTGGGAGTCCAAAACACAAGGGAAAAGCAACAATAGAAATATAGAGCAATCAGAAAACAAAAGATAAAATAGCAACAGTAAGTCCTCAAATATCAATAATCATCCCACATATAAATGGATTGAATGCACCAATTAAAAGACATAGAGTGGCTGGTTGGATTAAAAAACAAAACCCAACAATATGTTGCCTCTAGGCAATCTATCTCAGCTCTAAAGACAAACTTGGGCTCAACATGAAGGGATGGAAGATGGTGCTCCAAGCAAATGGCAATCAAAAGAAAGTGGGAGTAGACAAACTTAGACAAAATAGACTTCAAGCCAAAAAAGATAACAAGAGACAAAGATGGGAGTTATATAATGAGAAAAGGGACAATCCATCAAGTATACATAACATTTATTAATATACATGCACCTAACATAGGAGCACCAAAATATAAAACAACTATTAACAGACCTAAAAGGATAAATTGACAGCAACACAATAATAGTAGGGGACTTCAACACTCCACTTCCATCAATGGAGAGATCATCCAGACAGAAAGTCAACAATGAAACATCAGCCTTAAATGAAACACTAGACCAGATGGACTTAATAGATATATACATATGATTCCATCAAAAAGCAGCAGAATACACATTCTTCTCAAGTGCACGTGGAACATTCTCAAAGATAGACCATATGTTGGGAAACAAAACACAGTCTTAATAAATTAAGAATATGGAAATCATATTAAACATCTTTTCTGACCACAATGGTATGAAACAAGAAATCACCTACAAGAAAAAAACCTGGGAAAGTCACAAATATGTGGAGACTAAACCACATTCTACTGAACAACTGTTGGATCAATGAAGAAATAAAAAAAATACCTGGAAACAAGTGAAAATGAAAACATAACATATCAAAAACAATGGAATGCAGCAAAAGTGGTACTAAGAGGGAAATTTATAGCAATACAGGTCTACCTCAAGAAACAAGAAAAATCTCAAATAATCTAACACTACACCTAAAGGAATGAGAAAAATAAGACAAATGAAGCCCAAGGTCAATAGAAGGAAGGAAATAATAAAATTCAGAACAGAAATAAATGAAATAGAAACTAAAAAGACAATAGAAAGAAACAATGAAAGTTAGAACTGGTTCTTTGAAAAGATAAACAAAATCTATGAGCCTTTAGTTAGAATCACTAAGAAAAGGAGAGAGAAGGCCAAAATAAATTGTCAGAAACAGAAGAGGAGAAATTACACTGGATACCACAGAAATACAAAGGACTATAAGAGAATATTATGAAAAGCTATACACCAAGAAATTTGATAATGTACAAGAAAAGGATAAATTCTTAGAATCATACAACCTTCCAAAACTAAATGAAGAAGAAATAGAGAATATGAATAGACCAATCACTAGTAAAGAGATTGAAACAGTAATCAAAATCCTCCCCCACAAAAAAGTCCAGGACCAGATGGCTTCCCCAGTGAATTCTACCAAACATTCAAAAAAGATTTAATACCTATCCTTCCAAACTCTTCCAAAAAATTGAAGAGGAGAGAATGCTTCCTAACTCATTTTACAAGGCAAGCACTACCCTGATACAAAAACCAAAGACTACAAAAAATTAAATTAAATTAAAGGCCAATATCTCTGATGAAGATAGACGCAAAAATCTTCAACAAAATATTAGCAAATCAAATACAACCATACATTAAAAGGATCATACACTGTGATCAAGTGAGATTTATTCCAGGGATGAAAAGATGATTCACATCCACAAATCAATCAATGTGATACACCACATTGATAAAATGAAGAATAAAAATCACATGATCACCTCAATAGATGTAGAGAAAGCATTTGACAAGATTCAGCATCCATTTATGATAAAAACCCTCAAAAAAATGAGTACAGAAGGAGAGTACCTCAGAATCATAAAGGCCACATATGAAAAGCCCACAGCTAACATCATACTTGATGATGAAAAACTAAAAGTTACCCCATCTAAGAACAGGAATGAGACAAGGATATTCACTCTTGCCACTCCTATTCAACATAGTATTGGAAGTCCAAGCCAGACAAATTAGGCAAAAAAAGAAATAAAGGTTATCCAAATTAGAAAGGAAGAAGTAAAACTATTATTATTTGCAGATGATAGTTTTATACATAGAAAACTCTAAAGAATCCATGAAAAAACTATTAGAAATATTGAATAAATGTAGTAAAGTTGCAGGGTACAAAATCAATACACAAAAATCAGTTGCATTTCTATACATTAACAACAAACTAGCAGAAAGACAAATCAAGAATACAATCCAATTTACAATCACAACAAAAAGAATAAAACACCTAGGAATAAATTTAACCAAGGCAGTGAAAGACCTATACACTGAAAACTATAAGACATTGTTGAAAGAAATTGAAGAGGACACAAAGAAATGGAGAAATATTCCATGCTCATGGATTGGAAGAATTAACATGGTTAAAATGTCCATATTACCTAAAGCAATCTACAGATTCAATCTGATCGCTATCAAAATCTCAACGACATTTTTCACAGAAATACAACAAAGAATCCTAAAATTTACATGGAACAAGAAAAGATCCTGAATAGCCAAAGCAACCCTGAGAAAAAAGAACAAATCCTGATTTCAAAGTATACTACAAAGCTATAGTAATCAAAACAGCATGGTACTGGCACAAAAACAGACACACAGATCAATACAACAGAATCAAGAGCCAAGAAATAAACCTACACATCTATACACAGCTAATTTTCAACAAAGGAGCCAAGAACATACAGTGGAGAGACGAAAGTCTCTTCAATAAATGATGTTGGGAAAACTGGACAGCCACATGCAAAAGAATGAAAGTAAACCATTGTCTTATACTATCCACAAAAATTAACTCAAAATGGATTAAAGACTTGAATGTGAGACCTGAAACCATAAAACTCTTAGAAGAAAACATAGGCAGTATGCTCTTTGACACGGGTCTTGGCAGTATCTTTTTGAGTATCATGTCTCCTCAGACAAGGGAAACAAAAGAAAAAATAAACAAATGGGACTACATCAGACTAAAAATTTCTGCGCAGCAAAGGAAACGATCAAGTAAAACAAAAAGACAACCTAACAACTGGAAGAAGATATTTGCAAATCATGTATCTGATAAAGGGTTAATAAAAAATATATAAAGAACGCATACAACTCAACAACAAAAAAACAAATAATCCAATTAAAAAATGAGCAGAAGATCTGAACAGACATTTTTTCAAAGAAGAAACACAGATGGCCAAACAAGCACATGAAAAGATGTTCAACGTCACTAATTATTAGGGAAATGCAAATCAAAACCACAATGAGGGCCGGCCCTGTGGCTTGGTGGTTAAGTGCGCGCGCTGCGATGCTGGTGGCCCGGGTTCGGATCCCGGGTGCGCATCGAGGCACCACTTCTCCGTTCATCCTGAGGCCGAGTCCCGCATACAGCAACTAGAAGGATGTGCAGCTACGACATACAACTATCCACTGGGGCTTTGGGGGGAAAAAATAAAAATAAATAAAATCTTAAAAAAAAAAAAAAAAAACCACAATGAGATATCACCTCACACCCGTCAGAATGGCTATTACCAAAAAGACAAGAAATAGCAAGCATTAGAGAGGATGTGAAGAAAAGGGAACCCTCATACACTGCGAGTGGGAATGTAAACTGGTGCAGCCACTATGGAAAACAGTATGGAGATTCCTCCAAAAATTAAGAATAGAACAACCATATGATCCAGCTATTCCACTTCTGGGTATTTATCCAAAGAACATGAAAACACTAAGTTGAAAGGATATTTGCACCCCTATGTTCATTGAAGTACTATTTACAATAGCCAAGACTTGAAAACAACCTAAGTGCCCATTGATTGATGAATGGAACAGAAGATGTGAAAAAATACACACACAACACACACACACACACAATGAGATGTTACTCAGCCATACAAAGGATGAAATCTTGCCGTTTGTGACATGAATGGACCTTCAGGATATTATGCTAAGCACAATAAGTCACTCATATGTGGAAGATAAAAAAAAACACATAGATACAGAGAACAGCTTGGTGGTTACCAGAGGGAAAGTGGGTGGAGGGAGGGTGAAAGGGATAAAGGGGGACATTTGTACAGTGACAGATGGAGACTAGACTTTTGGTGATAAACACAATATATTCTATACAGAGCTTGAACTTGATGTACATCTGAAATTTATATAATGTTATAAACCAATGTTACCTCAATAAAAAAATTCTCTCTCAACAATTTGATTATAACATGTCTTGGTGTGGTTCTCTTTGTGTTTATTTTGGAGTTCATTGAGTCTCTTGAATGTGTAGATTAATGTCTTCTATCAAGTTTGTAAAGTTTTAAGCCATTATTTCTTCAACTATTCTTTATGCCTCTTTCTCTCTCTCCTCTCTTTTTGGGACTCTCATTATGCATATGTCGGTATGCTTGATTGTGCCCCATAGGTCTTTTAGGCTCTGCTTATTTTCCTTCACTCTTTTTCCTTTGTACTCTTCAGAATGGATAATGTCAACCGATTCTCCTTCCAGTTCAGTAATTCTTTTGTCTTCCTTTTCGAATGTGCTATTGAAGCTCTCCAGTGAATTTTTCATTTGTTATTACACTTTTCAGCTCCAAAATTTCTATTTGGCTCTTTTTTATAATTTCTATCTCTCCATTGTTATTCTTTATTTGTTTAGACATCATCCTCCTGATTTCCTTTAGTTCCTTGTCAAAGATTTCTTTGAGCTCTTTGAGCATATTTAAGACAGTCAATTTAAAATCTTTCTCTAATAATTTCAATGTCTGTTCTTCCTCAGGGACAGTTTCTGTTAATTTCCTTTTGTCCTGTGAATAGGCCATACTTTCTTGTTTCTTTCATGTCTCATAATTTTTTGTTGAAAAATGAACATTTGCACTTTACAGACTCTGATAACTCTGTAAATCAGTATCTTCCTTCTCCTCAGCATTTATTGTTGCTTGCTGTGTGTCGTAGTTGCTTGTTCATTTAATGACTTTTCTAAACTATTTTCTCTGCAGATTGTGTTCTTTGGCATGTAATGTCTGAAGTCTCCATTTCTTTTGCTTAGTGGCCAGTAGTTTGACAAACATTTCCTTAAATGCTTGCTTCAGTTTCCTTTTTCTTGATTCGGGATTCATTTGGTTGCTGTAACCCTTTGACTATTTTCCAGAGTTCCAACAAATTTGATTCTGATATTTTTGCGTGTTTTTCAGTGGAGAGATGGGCTTTTCAAATTCCCTACTTTCCTTTTTCACTGACATCCCTATGGTCCATTTTGAGTTAATTTTTTTATATAATGTGTAGCAGGGATCCAAATTCACTCTTTCGTATGTGTATATCTAGCTGTATAACACTATATGTTGAAAAGACTATGCTTTCCCCCTTTTGAATTGTCCTGGAACCCTTGTCAAAACTCAACTGATCAGAAATGTAAGTATTTATTTCTGGACTCTTACTTTTTTTTTTTTTTTTTTTTTTGTGAGGAGATCAGCCCTGAGCTAACATCTGCCAATCCTCCTCGTTTTTTTGCTGAGGAAGACGGCCCTGGGCCAACATCCGTGCCCATCTTCCTCCACTTTATATGGGACGCCGCCACAGCATGGCTTGCCAAGCAGTGCATCGGTGCGCGCCCGGGATCCGAACCAGCGAACCCCAGGCCGCCGCAGCGGAGCGCGCGCACTTAACCGCTTGCGCCACCGGGCCGGCCCCCTGGACTCTTACTTTTATTCCTATTAAATTTATCTATACACCTATGCTTATGCCAGTACCATACAGTCATGGTGACTGTAGCTTAGCGGTAAGTTTGAAAATTGAGACGTGTGCGTCCTCAACTTTCTTTTTCAAGAATGTTTTGACTATTCCATGTCCCTTGCATTTCCATATGAATTTTCATATTAGCTTGTTAATTTCTGCAAAAAAAAATGTAGCTAGGCTTTGATAGGGGTTGTGTTGAATCTGTAGATCAATTTGAGAAGTACTGTCATCTTAACAATATTAAATATTTTAATCCATGAACATAGGATGTCTTTCCATTTACTTTGGTCTTTTAAATTTTTTAATTATTGTTTCCTAGTTTTCAGTGTACAAGTCATGCAAATTTTGTTAAATTTATTTCTAAATATTTTATTCTTTTGATGGTATTACAAGTGGAATTGTTTTCTAAATTTCATTTTTGGAATGTTCATAGCTTCTGTATAGAAAGACAATTGGTTTTCCTATATTGATCTTATATTCTACCACTTTGCTGAATTAGTTTATTAGTTCTAATAGCTTTTTGCGTGTGTGTATTCCTTAGGATTTTCTATGTATAATTTCATGTCATCTGCAAATAGAGATAGTTTTAAATCTTCCTTTCCAAGCTGGTTTCTTTTTATTTCTTTTTCCTGCCTAACTACTCCAGCCAGAATCTCCAGTACAATGTTGAATAAAAGTGGTGAGAGTTGGCACTGTTGTCTTATTTTTTATCTTAAGATAAAAGCATTCAGGTTTCCACCATTACATATGATGTTTACTGTGTATTTTTGTGTTGTGATAAAATACACATAACATATAATTTACCATTTTAACCAATTTTTTAAATAACCAATGTCCATACTTGATGAAGATTTCCTTAGTTTTTTTTCAATTACTTTATTGAGATCATTGTTTATAACATTGTGTATTATCAGGTGTACGTTATTATATATCAGTTTCTGTATAGGCTGCATCATGCTCACCACTGATAGTCTAATTTTTATCCTTCACCATACGTAAGTGCCCAGTTACCCCTTTTGCCCACCTCTCCACCCCCCTTCTCCTATAGCAACCACTAATCTGTTCTCTTTGTCCATGTATTTGTTTATCTTCCCTAAGTGACAATATCTTCCCTGAATGAAGTCATATGGTGTTTGTCTTTTTCTATCTGGCTTATTTCACTTAACATAATACCCTCAAAGTCCATCCATGTTGTTGCAAATGGGATAGTTTTGTCTTTTTTTTAATAGCTGAATAATATTCCATTGTATATATACACCACATCTTCTTTATCCATTCATCAGTTGATGGGTACTTCAGTTGCTTGCATGTCTTGGCTATTGTGAATAATGCTGCAATGAACATAGGGGTCCATATATCTTTTTGAATTAACGTTTTCATGTACTTTGGATAAATACCCAGAGGTGGAGTAGCTGGATCCTATAGTAGTCCTATTCTTAATTTTTTGAGGAACCTCCATACTGTTTTCCATAGTGGCTGCACCAGTTTACATTCCCACCCGCAGTATATGTGGTTTCTCTTTTCTCCATGTCCTCTCCAAATGCTTGCTATTTCTTGTCTTTTTGGTAATAGCCATTCTGATGGGTGTGAGGTGATCTCTCCTTGTGGTTTTGATTTGCATTTCCCTAATAATTAGTGATGTTGAACATCTTTTCATGTGCTTGTTGGCCATCTGTGTTTCTTCTTTGAAAAAATGTCTGTTCAGATCTTCTGCTCATTTTTTAATTGGATTGTTTGTTTTTTTGTTGTTGAGTTGTATGAGTTCTTTATATATTTTTATTAACCCTTTATCAGATACATGATTTGCAAATATCTTCTTTTTTTAATATAATTTTATTTATTTATTTATTTTTCCCCCCAAAGCCCCAGTAGATAGTTGTATGTCATAGCTGCACATCCTTCTAGTTGCTGTATGTGGGACGCGGCCTCAGCATGGCTGGAGAAGTGGTGCGTCGGTGCGCGCCCAGGATCCAAACCTGGGCCGCCAGCAGCGGACCACACACACTTAACCGCTAAGCCACAGGGCCGGCCCCGCAAATATCTTCTTCCAGTTGTTAGGTTGTCTTTTTGTTTTACTTGATCATTTCCTTTGCTGTGCAGAAATTTTTAGTCTGATGTAGTCCCATTTGTTTATTTTTTCTTTTGTTTCCCTTGTCTGAGGAGACATGATACTCAAAAAGATACTGCCAAGACCCATGTCAAAGAGCATACTGCCTATGTTTTCTTCTAAGAGTTTTATGGTTTCAGGTCTCACATTCAAGTCTTTAATCCATTTTGAGTTAATTTTTGTGGATAGTATAAGACAATGGTTTACTTTCATTCTTTTGCATGTGGCTGTCCAGTTTTCCCAACACCATTTATTGAAGAGATGTTCGTCTCTCCACTGTATGTTCTTGGCTCCTTTGTTGAAAATTAGCTGTGTATAGATGTGTAGGTTTATTTCTTGGCTCTTGATTCTGTTGTATTGATCTGTGTGTCTGTTTTTGTGCCAGTACCATGCTGTTTTGATTACTATAGCTTTATAGTATATTTTGAAGTCAGGGATTGTGATACCTCCAGCTTTGTTCTTTTTTCTCAGGGTTGCTTTGGCTATTCAGGATCTTTTGTTGTTCCATGTAAATTTTAGGATTCTTTGTTCTATGTCCATGAAGAATGTCATTGGGATTCTTATTGGGATTGCATTAAATCTGTAGATTGCTATAGCTATAGGTAATATGGACATTTTAACTATGTTAATTCTTGAGCATGGAATATTTTTCCATTTCTATATGTCTTCTTCAATGTTTTTCAATAATGCCTTAGTTTTCAGTGTATAGATCTTTCACCTCCTTGGATAAATTTATTCCTAGATATTTTACTCTTTTTGTTGTGATTGTAAATGGAATTGTATGCTTGAGTTCTCTTTCTGTTAGTTCATTATTAGAGTACAGAAATGCAACTGATTTTTGTAAGTTGATTTTCTTACCCTGAAACTTCGCTGTAGTTGTTCATTATTTCTAATAGATTTTTGGTGGATTCTTTAGGGTTTTCTATAGATAGATTCATGTCATCCAGAAATAGTGAGAGTTTCACTTCTTCCTTTCCAGTCTGGATACCTTTATTCCTTTTTCTTGCCTAATTGCTCTGGCAAAATCCTCCAGTACTATGTTGAATAGGAGTGGCAAGAGTGGGTACCCTTGTCTTCTTCCTGTTCTCAGATGGATGGCTTTAAGTTTTTCACCATTAAGTATGATGTTGGCTGTGTATTTGTCATATATGGCCTTTATGATTTTGAGGTACTTTCCTTCTATAGCCAGTTTATTGAGACTTTTTATCATAAATGGATGTTGGATCTTGTCAAATGCTTTCTCTGCATCAATTGAGATGATCATGTGGTTTTTATTCCTCATTTTGTTATGTGGTGTACCACATTGATTGATCTGTGGATGTTGAACCATCCCTGCATCCCTGTAATAAATCCCACTTGATCATGGTGTATGATCCTTTTAATGTATTGCTGTATTTGGTTTGCCAATATTTTGTTGAGGATTTTTGCATCTATGTTCCTCAGCAGTACTGGCCTGTAATTTTCCCTTTATGTTTTGTCCTTGTCTGCTTTTGTTATCAGGCTAATGTTGGCCTCATAGAATGAGTTAGGAAGTATTCCATCTTCTTCAATTTTCTGGAATAGTTTGAGAAGGATAGGCATTAAGTCTTCTTTGAATGTTTGGTAGAATTCTCCAGAGAAGCCATCTGGCCCTGGACTTTTGTTTTTTGGGAGGTTTTGATTACTGTTTCAATGTCTTTACTTGTGATTGGTCTATTCAGATTCTCTATTTCTTTTTGATTCAGTTTGGGGAGGTTGTATGATTCTAAGAACTTATCCATTTCTTCTAGGTTATCCAACTCATTGGCATATAGTTTTTCACCATATTCTCTTATAATCCTTTGTATTTTTGTGGTATCCATTGAAATTTCTCCTCTTAAGAGTAGCAAGGCAGAAGAAAATAACCTACAAAGGAACCCCTATCAGGCTTTCAGTGGATTTCTCAGCAGAAACTTTACAAGCTAGAAGAGAATGGAATGATATATTCAAAATACTGAAAGACAAAACTTTCAGTCAAGAATACTGTATCCAGTGAAACTATCCTCCAGATATGATGAAGAAATAAAAGCTTTCCCAGATAAACAAAAGCTGAGGGACTTTACCACCACTAGACCTGCCCTACAACAAATGATGAAGGAAGCCCTCCTACCTGAAACAAAAAGGCAAAGGTTTACAAAGCCTTGAGCAAGGAGATAAATAGACTGACAAAATCATAAAATTGCAGTTCCCTCTCTGAACAGGTTAGGAAACACTAATTATAACATAAAAGATAAAGAGAAGGAAAGCAGCAAAAATAACTGTGAATAAGTCAATTTAGTCACAAACTCACAACATAATAAAGAAGAATATGTGACAATAACTCAGAAGGGGAAGTGGTAAGGGATAGAACCTGCTTAGGCTAAAGGAGATAAGAGGCTGTCAGAAAATGGACTATCTCATCTATGAGATCTTTTATACAAACCTCATGGTAACCACTAAACAAAGAATCAGAATAGAGCCACAAATCATCAATAAAGAGAAAATTGAGAAAACCGTCACAGAAAACCACCAAACTGAAATGGCAGTCAGAAATACAAAGGAAGGGCCGGCCCCGTGGCTTAGCGGTTAAGTGCGTGCGCTTCGCTGCCGGCGGCCCGGGTTCGGATCCCGGGTGCGCACTGAGGCACCACTCCTCCAGCCATGCTGAGGCCGCGTCCCACATACAGCAACTAGAAGGATGTGCAGCTATGACAGACAACTATGTACTGGGGCTTTGGGGGAAAAATAAATAAATAAATCTTTAAAAAAAAAAAAAAAAAAAAAAAAAAAAAAGAAATACAAAGGAAGAGAAACAATGGAAATATAAAACAACCAGAAAATAAGAGATAAAATGGCAGCATTAAGCCTTCATATATCAATAATCACTCTAAGTGTAAATGGATTAAATTCTCTAATCAAAAGACACAGTGTGGCTGGATGGATTAAAAAATAAGACCCAACAATATGATGCCTCCAAGAAACATATCTCAATTCTAGAGACAAACATAGGCTCAGAGTGAAGGGATGGAAGACAATACTTTAAGAAAATGGCAAGCAAAAAAAAAGCAAGTGTTGCCATACTTATATCAGACAAAGCAGACTTCGAGATGAAAAAGACAATGAGAGACAAAGAGGGGCAGTATATAATGATAAAAGTGACATCCCTCCAAGAGGAAATAACATGAATATGAATTATGAATATGCATTATGAATATATATACACCTAACACAGGAGCACCAAAGTATATAATGCAACTACTAACAGACGTAAAGGGAGAAATTGACAGCAAGACGATAATAGTAGGGGACCTCAACACCCCACTTAGATCAATGGATAGATCATCCAGACAGAAAGTCAACAAGGAAACGGTTGTCTTAAATGAAATACTAGACCAGATGGACTTAATAGATATATATAGAACATTCCATCCAAAAACAGAAGAATACACATTCTTCTCAATTGCACATAGAGCATTCTCAAAGATAGACGATATGTTTGGAGACAAGGCAAGCCTCAATAAATTTAAGAAAACTGAAATCATATCAAGCATCTTTTCTGACCACAATGCCATTTTAACCATTTGTAAGTATACTGTTCTGTGGCATTAAGTACATTAACATTGTTCTGCAGCCATCAACACCACCCACCTCTAAAACTCCCCACACCAAAACTCTGTACCCATTAATCTCTAACTCCCATTCCCCCCTACCCCAGCCCCTAGTAACTACCTTTCTACTTTCTGTATCTATGAATTTGACTACTCTAGGTATCTCATATTAGTGAAATCATACAATTTTTTCCTTTTGTGTGTGGCTTCTTTCACTTGGCATAATATCTTCAAGTTTCATCCATATCATAGCATATGTCAGTACTTCATTCCTGTTTAAGGTTGAATAATTCTCCATTGTGTGGATATGCCACATTTTGTTTATCCATGCATCTGTTGATGAACACTTGAATTGTTTCCACCTTTTGGCTATTGTGAATATTGCTGCTATGGACATGGGTATACAAATATCTCATTGAGTCCTTACTTTCAATTCTTTTGGCTATATACCCAGAAGTGAAATTGCTGGATTATATGGTAATTCTATTTTTAACTTTTTGAGGAACTGCCATACTCTTTTCCACAGAGGTGCATCATTTTACATTCCCATCCACAGTGCTCAAGAGTTCCAGTTTCTCCACATCCTTGTCAACACTTGCTATTTTCTGTTTTGTTTTTTAATAATAGCCATTCTAATGGATGTGAAGTGGTATCTCATTGTGATTTTGATTTGAATTTCCCTAATAATTAGTGATGTTGAGTTTATTTTCATGTGGTTATTATCCATTTGTATATCTTCTTTAGAAAAATGTCTATTCAAGTCTTTTGCCCATTTTTTAATCACGTTATTTTTTGTTGCTGTCGAGTTTTAGGAGTTCTTTATATATTATAGATATTAATCCTGTATCAGATATATGATTTATATTTTTTCTCATTTTGTGTGTTGTCTTTTCACTCTGCTGATAGTGTCCTTTAGTGCACAGGTTTTTAATTTTGATGTAATCCAGTTTATCTATTTTTTCTTCTTTTGCCTGTACTTTTGGTGTGATATTCAAGAAATCATTGCCATATCCAATATCATGAAGCTTTTCCCCTATGTTTTCTTCTAAGAGTTTTATAGTTTTAGCTTTTACATTTAGGTCTTTGATCCATTTTGAGTTACATTTTGTATATGCTGTAAAGTAAAGTAAAAGAACTTCATTCATTTGCATATGGATATCCAGTTTTCCCAACATTTGTTGAAAAGATTGTCCTTTCCTCCATGGAATGATCTTGGCACCTTTGTTGAAAAGTATTTGACATATATATATGGATTTATTTCTAGGGTCTCTGCTCTAGTCCACTGCTCTATGTCTGTCTTTATGCCAGTACAGTCATGGACTTTTTATAGATGCCCTTTAAGAGGTCGAGAAGGTTTCCTTTATTCCTAGTTGTTATCTCAAAAAGGGTGTTGGATTTGATCAAATGCTTCCGTGTCAATTGAGATGATCATGTGTTTTTTTGTCCTTTATTTTATTAATATGGTTTTTTACATTGATTGAATTTCATACAACCAACCTTGCATTCCTTGAATAAATTCCACTTGGTCATGCTACATTATCTTTTTTATACATTGATGGATTTGGTTTGCTAGCATTTTGTTGAGGGTTTTGCAGCTATATTCATATGAGATATTGGTCTGTAGTGTTCTTTTCCTGTGATGTCTTTTTTTTTTTTTTTTTTTTTTTTTTTTTTTTTTTTAAGGTTTTATTTATTCAGTTTTTCCCCCCAAAGCCCCAGTAGATAGTTGTACGTCATAGGTTCACATCCTTCTAGTTGCTGTACGTGGGACTCGGCCTCGCGTTGGACGGAGAAGTGGTGCCTCGGGGCGCTCCCGGGATCCGAACCCGGGCCGCCAGCATCAGAGCGCGCGCACTTAACCGCTAAGCCACAGGGCCGGCCCTCCTGTGATGTCTTTGTCTGGTTTTGGCATCAGGGTAACAATACCCTCGTAGAATGAGTTGGAAAGTGTTCCCTCCTCTTCAATTTTTTTGGATGATATTGCAAAGGATTGTTATTAATTCTTCTGTAAAAGTTGGATTAAAGCCATCTGGATCTGAGCTTTTCTTTAGGGAAGTTTTCTGGTTTGTTTTTTACTTTTGACTGCTAATTCAATCTCCAACTTGTTATAAAGTCTATTCCAATTTTCTACTTCTTAAGTCAGTTTTGGAGTTCATGTCTTTCTTGGAATTTTCCATTTTATTGAGTATCTAATATGTTGGCATACTGTTATTTATAGGATAGTAATTCATAGGATTCCGATAATCCTTTTTATTTCTATAAGTTTGGTCATGATATACCTCTTTCATTTCTAATTTTAGCAATTTGAGTCTTCTCTCTTTTTTTCTTGGCTAATCTAGCTAAATGTTTGTTAATTTTCTTGATCTTTTGAAAGAATCAGCTTTTGGTTTTGTTGATTTTCTCTACTATTTTTCTAATCTCTATTTCATTAATTTCTAATTTAATGTTTATTCATTCCTTCCTTCTGCTTGCTTTGAGTTTGATTTGCTTTTCTTTTTCTAGTTTTTTAAGGTGGATAGTTGTTACTTATATGAGATCTTTTATCTTTTTTAATATAAGGTTTTACAACTATAAATTTCCCTCTAAGCACTGCTTTAGCTCCATCCTGTAAGTTTTAGTATGTTGTGTTTTCATTTTCATTTATCTCTATTTCTAATTTCCTTTGTGATGTCTTCTTTGACTCATTAGTTTTTTAAGAGTGTGCTGTTTGCCTTATACATAATTATTGATTTCTAATTTTATTCCATTATAGTCAGAGAATATACTTTGTATGATTTCAATCCTTTTAAATTCATTGAGGCTTGCTTTATGGTCCAGCATAGATCTATCCTGGAAAATGTTCTATGTGTGTCTGAAAAGAATATGTGCGTTGTGTTGTTCAGTGAAACATTCTACAAATATCTGTTGAGTCTAGATGGTTTATAGTCTTATTCAAATCTTTTATTTCCTTTTTGATCATCTGCTTAAGTGTTCTATTCATTACTGAAAGTTGGATATTGAAGTGTCCAACTATTTTTGTTGAATTGTCTATTTCTCCTTTGAATTATTTCAGCTTTTTCTTCATGTATTTTGAGTTCAATTATTTCAGTTTTGCTTCATTTATTTCTACCTGTTTTTAGGTAGATATATGTTAATAATTGTTACAGCTTCCTGGTGGGCTGACCCTATTATCATTATAAAATGTCATTCTTTGTTTCTAATAAAAATTTTGTCTTAAATTCTGTTTTATCTGATCCTAGAGTAGCCACTCCCACTCTCTTTTGATTACTGTTTAAATGGTATATTATTCTCACCCTTTCATATTCAACTTATTTGTGTCTTTGAATCTAACATGTGTCTCTTGTAGACAGCATACTGTTGGATCATTTTTTCATCCATTCTGGCAATCTTGGCCTTTTTATTGCAATGTTTAGCCCATTTATACTCCAAGTAATTACCAGTAAGGTAGTATTTATGTCTTCTGTTTTGCTATCTGTTTTATATATGTTTTATGTCTTTTTGGTTCTTCTATTCCTCCATAACTGCCTTTTCTATGTTAAGCATTTTCTTGTATGTCATTTTAATTCCCTTGCTGTTTCTTTTATTATATATTTGGGTGATTTCCTAATGGTTGCCCTGTGGATTACAATTAACATATTAACTTAAAATAATCAAGTTCTGACAAGTGCTAATTACTTTTAATAATATACAAAAACTTTGCTCCAATGTTTCTCTGCTCCCTTTCCCCTCTTTTGCTTCTTATTGTCATATAAATTACATCTTTATACCCTATAGGCCCATCAACACAGTTTTATAATTATTGCTTTATGCAATTGTCTTTTAAATCATATCTGAAAGGAAAAGACAAATATGAAAATACAGGATATTGTCTTTTATATTTACCTATATAGTTATCTTTTCATTCTTTACTTTTTCATGTGAATTCAAGTACTGTCTAGTATCCTTGCCTTTCAACCTGAAGGAATCCTTTTAGCATTTCTTATAGGGTGGGTCTACTAGTGGCAAACTCCCTCAGGTTTATCTGGAAATGTCTTAATTTCTCTTTCAGTTTTTAAGGGTGTTTTTGTTGGACATAGAATTTGTGGGAATTTTCTTTTCACACTTTGAATATGTCATCCCACTGCCTTCTGTTTTTCATGGTTTCTGATGAGAAGTAAGCTGTTAATCTTATTGAGAATCCATTACAGGTAATGAGTCACTTTTCTCTTACTGCTTTCAAGATTTTGTCTTTGTTTTTGGCTTTCACAGTCTGATATGATATGTCTTAGTGTGGATCTCCTTGAGTTGATTCTACTTGAAGTTCTTTGAGCTTCTGAAATGTGCATATTAATGTTTTCCTTCAAATTTGGGAAAATTTTGTCCATTGTTCCTTCAAACATTCTTTGTGCCCCTTTCTCTCCTTTCCTTCTGGGACTCCAATTATGCATATGTTTGTATGCTCAATGGTGTCCCACAGGTCTCTTAGCCTCTACTCATTTGTCTTTATTTTTTCTTTCTATTCCTCAGATTGGATAATCTCAGTTGACCTATCTTGAAATTTTATGATTCTTGATTCCATCAGTTCAAATCTGCTACTGAGCCCCTCTAGTAATTTTTTATTTCAATTATTGTCCTTTTCCAACTCTAGAGTTTCTCTTTGGTTCTTTTTCCTTTTTTTCTCTTTATTGGTATTCGCTATTTGGTTAAACATCATTCTCATACTTTCCTTTAATTCTTTAGACATATTTTCATTTAGTTCTTGGAACTTAAATACAGCTGGTTTAAAGCATTTGTCTAGTAAGTCTAATATCTGGGCTTCCTCAGGAATAATTTCTACTGACTGCTTTTTTTTTTTTCCTGTGAATGGGTTACATTTTCCTGTTTCAGGGCTTGTCATTGCTTGTTTATTTGTTTACTGACTTGTCTGTACCTTTTCATTGATGTCTATTTCTCCTTCTATGTGCAACTTATTATGTCACTACTCAGAGGACACAGTGTTTGACATTTGTACAGTCACCCTGACCCCTCCCCTTTCGGGGATGACAATGGTCTTAACTGGGCTCTCTTTGTCTCTTTCCCTGAAGAAGGGACTGTCTCCTTTTATGTTTCTAGATCATCTGCCTCTACTGGTATCATACCCGGATTTAACCTCAACTAATTGCTAGCTGATTGTTCTATTGTTTTTGACGACATCCTGCTCTACAGTTGGATCCAATTAAATTTCGAGCCCCTTTAAAGGAGGAGTCTTTGAAATCAGTTTTTGAGACTTGCTCTGTCCCCAGAAGGGCTCTTCTTAACTGCCTCTTCCCCTGTTAAAAGTTGAAAGTGTAGCTAGCTTACCATTTCTCTTAATGCTATCAGTCTCCTCTTAATTGGTGACCACCAAAATCCCCATTGTTTTTGACCATGTGATTAGACTTGAAATTCTCCATTCTCTGTTCCACATAAAGTCAGTCCCCTTGAGGAGAGCTACAGAACCGTTTGTTATTCTGATGACCTTCCTCTCTCCTTTACAGAACCACTGCTCTTTTTCTGGAGGAAGGGACAGTGGTTCCCTTCTCTCAGAATGATACTGCTGCTTAGTGGCATGGCACTAAGCAGGGATTTAGTTCCTGGTCTTCTCAGCTTGCCTCTTCTGGTATGGAACTTCCATCTTAAGAATGAGCCAGGGTGAGGGCAATCAGGACCCAGCATTCTTGGCATGCCAATAGTGTCTGAGTGCTCCTAGGTGGAGGAAGGGAGCCACAGACCTCTTGGCCACACTTGTCTGGAACAGAGCTTCTGCAACATGGAGCTGGGGGAGATGAGAGATGCCAGCAGTCTTCTTCTAGGATGAATCTGTAGCCCAAGACTGGGAGCTGAGGGGAGAAGGCCTCAGTCTTCTTGATTGCATTCACCCAAAATAGAGCTTCAGGGAGGGACAGAGGGTACATCATGGCTCAATGCCACAAACTCTCACTGTTCTTACCAAGACTTAGTAGAATTTCTTGAATAAATGTTTTTCCATTTGCTGTATGCCCTCAGGATAATTTTCAGAGACTTTAAATGGCTGTTTCTTTTTTAAAATTTTCACCATTTTTGGTTGTTTTCACTTGGGAGAGGGTCTGCAGAGCTCTTCACACCACCATTCCAGAAGTACTCCTCTTGTGTGACCTGAGTTTGGGGATGGTTTGTTACATACCATTACGGAATAACTAACTAGTACAATAAGCCTACTCCTCCTAAAATAACATCTAACATTTCTTGTTTACTCTGTGCTACCCTATGATAGATATTGTTTTTAATTCCCATTTTACACCTGATAAAAGTGAAGCTCAGAGAAATTGAGCTTCATCTCACCATCACAGAGCTAGTAAAGTGCAGAGGTGGGACATGAACCCAGAGCCCATTTAAATACCACATCACACTAAGAGGGTATATTGTTCTCATGTTAGTGTGTGCATGTTGATATTTATTTCACAGGAGGAGAGCCAGTCACTTTCCAAATTTTAAGTGTTTTTAAAACTATACTACTTAGTTGGCCGGCCTGGTGGCATAGCAGTTAAGTTCGCGTGCTCCGCTTCGGTGGCCCGGGGTTCACAGATTTGGATCCCGGGTGCAGACCTACGCACCACTCATCAAGCCATGCTGTGGCAGGCAACCCACATACAAAGTAGAGGAAGATGGGCATGGATGTTAGCCCAGGGTCAACCTTCCTCAGCAAAAAGAGGAGGATTGGCAATGGATGTTAGCTCAGGGCTAATCTTCCTCATAAAAAAGAAAAAAATATATATATACTGCTTAGGGTCATAATGGAGTGAGAGTAAAGTAGTTAAGATATATCAATTATAATAATTATTTCTCTGTATTTTTTTTTTTTTTTTTTTTTTAAAGATTTTTTTTATTTATTTTATTTTTTTCCCTCCAAAGCCCCAGTAGATAGTTGTATGTCATAGCTGCAGATCCTTCTAGTTGCTGTATGTGGGACTCGGCCTCAGGATGGATGGAGAAGTGGTGCCTCGATGCGCACCCGGGATCCGAACCCGGGCCACCAGCATTGCAGCGCGCGCACTTAACCACCAAGCCATAGGGCCGGCCTATTTCTCTGTATTTAATATATAAATGAGACCCTCCCAAACTTACCTAACAATATACACGTATATCAGAGCATAATCTCGCACTCTTGTCAGATTTGGAGGGAAAATGAGGTATGCAGGAAATTTTCCTGAGTTTCTGCTTCATAACTGAGGATGCAATGCTCAAGGAAGCACATCCCTAACTCCTTGGGGGGAGGAGAAGAGAGTGGACTAGATTATCTCAGAACTCCCTTTCTGTTCTAAAACCCTAAGAGTCTATGAACAAGGTTGCCAGTACCCTCACCCATAGCACTTGGACCCTACCTTTCCAGCATTGACTATAGTCAAACTCCAACTGCCAGTATCTGATCTCTGTGCCTGAGGGCTCTTTCCAGAGCTTGCACGTACAACAGGCCAGGTATGCAGGGGAATTAACACTCGACCAATGTCTTACGGGAACTGATGTATAAACATCCCAGTTCCCTCCTGCCGCAGGCTCTGCTTCTGGGGGAACCCAAACTAAGACAGTGTGATTCTCGAAGTATTGCTATGGAGCAGAGGAAACTTGACTGAGTGAAAGCTGGAGCCGTGCCAGGCATAGGAAAGGAGTGCATGGCCAAGTATGTGCCCATCGTGAGGACACAGTGGGGTCAGCAGTGGGGGAGCAAGAGAGCAGATGACTAACAGCCTTTCAAGGGTCAGCAAGGGCTGGGGGTAAAACAGGGGTTGAAAGAATCAGAGGGAAGAACAAAGAACCAGGAGTAGGTCTGCTCAGACAAAGCCTCAGGGTCTGGGAGTCTACAGCCCTAGGTGAGCTTAGATACTAACAGACAGGGACTTATTTGTGAAGCAGGCCTGTAGCTCTTGCTAACGTGGTATTACAAAATATAGATCAACTCTTTTCGTTCATGACTTAGTGATAGCAACTTCTTCACCATGCTTCTACAATGCAAGTCATAAATGCAGCCAAGAAGTCAAGATTTGGGGCTCATCATGACCTCTTAACAGCTACAAGGACCTTTCCCTCAGAATGGGAATTTGGAGTGGTGGCAATTTCAAGCCAGCCCAGCCCTGACACTCCAGAGGAGGGCCAGGTCAGCACAAACCACACCTCGAGCCATCCTCAGCAAAATTATCCATGGAACAACGCTGGAATCCAGGGAGACACCATGCCTCAAGCCAGACACATTGCTAAAGGGACTCCAGGACTAACGTATTACACTTCACCTTTCTGTCCATTAAATATTACCCATCCTCCAAGTGTTCTCCACACGCTGAGCTCACCAAGTCTTCCAACCCAACAAGCTTGGTCCAGTGCGGCACTTAAGAGTGCTGACTCTGGAGCCAGAATGGCTGGGTTAGGATCCTGGCTTACAAGTGTGACTTTGGGCAAGTTATTTATGTCTTCGTGCCTCAGTTTCCTCATCTGTAATTCTCAGGAATTAATTTAAAGAGTGTGTGTATGAAAGAGACGAAACCTAGCAGATACTATCTCAACCAAATGATTAAAGTTAACACCACCAATAATAAGACATCATGGGCTCCTGACATATGCAACAAAAGAATACAACATCAGTTCTTTTGTATTACTACCAAATATACATAACCTGACTTGAATCATGAAAAAACATCAGACAAACCCAAATTGAGCGATATTCTACAAAGTAACTGGCTCATACTCTTCAAAAATGACAAGGTCATGAAACACAAAGAAAGGCTGAGGAACTGTTGTAGATCAAAAAAGACTGAGAGAGACAATGAAATGCAATACATGATCCAGGATTGTAACCTGAAGCAGAAAGGAACAAAAGTAAAGGAAAGAATTTTTTGTTTTGTTTTGTTTTTTCTACAAAAGCCACTATTGGTACAATCGGTGGAAGGTGGTAGTTGTGTGGATTCCACAGTAGTACTGTATCAGTGTTAAGTTCCCGATTTTGATGAGTGCACTGTGCCTGTGTAGGAAAGTGTCTTACTAAGAGCCTGAGTAAGAAGACTAACCATAGCTACTAAACTGAGCAATTAGAGTCTGCTCCACACAGTCTATTACATATAGTTTTATTGCCTAACTATTTAGCAGACAGATGTTTGATCCTTGAGGGCATTACGTATTTGTAACACTCATAAGGTCTAATATTTTGGCATACAAATTCATTTATCCAACAGACATGGAATTAGATCTGCATTTGGCGGCCACTGCACCAAGCACAGGAATGCAAAGACGTGAGTCCCAGGCCTCAGGATGTGTCTATTCTAGTGCAAGAGGCTGCAAGACCCCTTAACGGTAAGAGCAAGGGGCTGGTGGTGTGTACTGATTGGCAAGATGAGGAAAACAATAGGCATTCAAAGGAGGGAAAGGAATCTACACAGAATAAAGATAGAAATGACAGGAAGAAGTAGCAAGACCTAAAAGGCCCTGTTTAAAATTACTTTTTATGTGTTTTCTATGAGATGAGTTTGGGCTTGCCTATAAAGGTGAGAAGATAAGAGGTGGCAGATATTCAAGGATAGTCAGTGTATCACCATTTGTCATACCAAAAGATTGGAAATATATGGCTAAATAAGTCACATCTGTACATCAGAATACTATGCAGCCATTAAAAAGAGTTGATCTTCTCTCTGTAAGTCAAGTCGTGGTTAGTTGCATGGGGTTGTGACCACGAGGGGGCACGAGAGGCCTTATGGGAGCTGGACATGCTCTACATCATTAGGGATTGGTGATGACACAGGTGTGAACACCTGCAAAAACTCATCACAACCCACACTTAAGATTTGTGCACTTTACCGTATGTAAGTTATAGTTCAATTTTTTAAAAGCTTTAAAAAAAATTATTCTCTTTGTATTGATAAGGAATTATCTCCAGGGTATTTTGTTAAATTAAAAATGCATATAGAACAATGCATATAGAATGCAATCTTTGATAGGGGAAGGGGTTTCAATAAAAGAAATAAATACAGCTCTATCTTTACCTATGCCTAGAGCTTCACTAGAAAGAAACAGGAGAAATGGGTCAGGCGTTGCTGCCAAGAGAGAAGAGAACTGCATGGCTGTGGGCCTGGGGCAGGGAGCACGTGTGGGAAAAGGAGTAATTTAGAGGAGATCTAAAGCACGGAGCTAGTAAGAGTGATTTCACGTTACGTTAACACCACAGATTATATTTGTTGTATGGTTTAAGTCACTTGAAGCTAACCATTCTGAGGGATGAGGCATATGCAAATACATGATCTAGGAAGGCTAGTCAGGAAGCCTCGATTGGGAGCGGCTTTAAAATTGTGTTTTTCTCAATAAACTAAACACAACTGAGTCCCACATCAGATCCTACAGCTCAATTTTTTAATGGATTTTAAACTCAACCAAGTACTCATTAATTTATTAAAATTGAGTAGGCATTTACCTACACACATACACAGACACACATGGCCACGAGAGCTCGAGAGACCTGTTATGCCAAGGAAAACCATGAGAAATCGCTACTGAATTTTTGGAAAGACACCCCCACCCCGCCTCGTGGCCTCCGTCTTCTGGTAGTATACTGCCACCTAGTGTCCCATCAACAAACTGACACCAAACAAATTCTAGAAATGTGAACTCAGAAATAACGGAATAAATAAGGTTGAGGATGAGCCATTTATAATTTAGAAGTTAGTCCATACATATGCACAGATGCTTGTGTATATATAAAATACCTCTGGAGAATACAAACAAGCTGTTAACAGTAGTTGACACCGGGAAGGAGAAGTGGGTGGCTGGGAAAACTATCACTATATATTATTTTGTACCTTTTAAATTTTGAACCATAACAATGTATTCCTAACTGAAAAAAATAAGTAAAGTTTAAAAAGAAAAAAATAGGCTTATTAAAATTTGCTGGTATGTTGACTAGGGGCCATCTTTTCTTCCTTCATTGATTCATGCACTTAACAAACACTTAACTGAATGTTTCCTGTGTGCTGGGCACTGTCTGGAGGAACAGGATGGAGAAGACACACACCCCTGCCCTCCTGGAGGTGAGACTCCTGAGAGGATGGCCTTGGACAGCACGTGTTAAAGGTGAACCTGGGTCCTATGACAACTGACTGTGGAGCACAGCCCCCAGCCTCGGGTCAACGAGATAGGGAGCAATCATCCTCCATTTGCTTCAGACCCATGCTGGGGTCTCCTCTTAGAACCTTAGCTTTATCTTAATTAACATGACACTTCACAAGGCTTATCTAATGGGTATTTTATTCACCCAAGAGCTGAAACACACATTCTTCTCAAATACACATGGTAAATTTACAAAAAGTAGCCAAAGCAGGGCTACAAAGCCAGTCTCAACAAATTTCAAAGAATGGGTATTACAGAGATTACATCCCTAGACCACAATGCAATCAAGTGAGAATTTACTAAGTAAAAGGTTAATTTAAGAAATTAATTCAAAATTTTTAAAACACGTTTCTAAATAATTCATGGGACAGAGAAACATTATAATAATGGGATTTGTAAAATGTTTCAAAGTGACATTTATAAAAAGACAATATAGGGGCGGCCTGGTGGCATACTGGTTAAGTTCAGCATGCTTCGTTTCAGCAGCCCAGGTTCATAGGTTCAGATCCCAGGTGCAGACCTACACCACTCATCAAGCCATGCTGTGGTGGCGACCCACATACAAAATAGAGGAAGACTGGCACAGATGACAGATGTTAGCTCAGGGCCAATCATCCTCAAGCAAAAAAAAAAAAAAAGAGGAAGATTGGCAACAGATGTTAGCTCAGGGCCCAGGTTCCTCACCAAAAACAAACAAAAAGACAATATAGCAATACTTGTGGGATAGAGATAAAGTGGTACTTAGAAGGAAATTTAAATTCTTTAAATTAAAATGCATTTACTAGAAGAGGCTGAAAATTAATTAGATAATTAATTAGAAAAAGAAAAAAACAGAATACACTCAAAGCAGAAAGAAATAAATAACAAAGATAAGAGAAATTTAAAAATATAAAAACAAAGATAAAATGGAGGTGTTCAACAAAGCCAGAAATTAGTTCTCAGGGGAGAAAAAGTAACAAAATTTTTAAATTTCTGGGAATGTTGATCAAGAAAAAAAAGAGAGGGCAGAAATAAATAATATTATGAGTGAAAAGGAGGCTATAACTACAATATAAATATTATAATATAATTATATAATTATAAACGCTAAGAAGATAAGATATGAACAGTGTTATGCCAATAAAGTTGAAAACTTAGGTGAAATGGGCAAATTTCACTAGAAATATACTAAAATTGCCAGAAAAAGAAACAGAAAATTTGAATGAGTAGAAATGGAATCAGCAATTTAAAATGTTTTACATAGAAAACAGGCATATTCCCTTAAACATGCAAGAACAAGAAAATTCAAACCTTACACAAACACTTTCACAAGATTTAAAAACAAAATCTCCAGGCTGGCCCTGTGGCTTAGCGGTTAAGCGCGCGTGCTCCGCTGCTGGCGGCCCGGGTTCGGATCCCGGACGCGCACCGACACACCATTTCTCCTCCGGCCATGCTGAGGCCACGTCCCACGTACAGCAACTAGAAGGATGTGCATCTATGACATACAACTATCTACTGGGGCTTTGGGGGAAAAAAAAAATAAAATTTTATTTATTTTTTTTTAAAGATTTTATTTTATTTTATTTTTTCCCCCCAAAGCCCCAGTGGATAATTGTATGTCGTAGCTGCACATCCTTCTAGTTGCTGTATGCGGGACTCGGCCTCAGGATGAACGGAGAAGTGGTGCCTCGATGCGCACCCGGGATCCAAACCCGGGCCACCAGCATCGCAGCGCGCGCACTTAACCACCAAGCCACAGGGCCGGCCCAAAATAAAATTTTAAAAAAAATTTTAAAACAAAATCTCCAAATCCTTTTGTAAGGTTACTATAACCTTGATAGTATATCCATAAAGTACAATATAAGAAAGAAAATTAGAAGCTAATCTCGCTCATGAACATAGAAACAAAGAGCCTAAACACGATGCTAGCAAATCAGATCCGGCCACATATTAAAAAAGTGCTTTCTATTGGGAATCAGAAGTTATCCAGCATTAGAATTTACTTTACCACATTTACAAATTAATGGAGAAAACCTATATGATCGTCTCAACAGATGAATAAAATGCACAAAAGAAAAGTAAACATCCATTAATGACTTTTTAAAACTTAAACTAGAAAGAGAAGAAAATTTCTTAATCTGATACAGGGCACCTTCATATTGAGTGGTAAAATGTTAAGGGCCTCCATGGAGGCCAGCAAATAGACAGCTACTCGAGGAATGAAGCGCGACAGTCACCCGCAGCGGTCTGTGTCTGCTCTGACAGTTACCCGATCACGGAGAACATTACTTACCCTTGTTACAGCTGCGCGCGTCCCAACTCAGTGGACACTACGGTGCAGGCGGCCTCTGCTGACCATCCTTCAGGAAGCCAAAAGAGATCCTGCAGCAGGCAGGAATAATGAAAGCCCACCTCCCTTAGGAAAGAGTAAGAGTTCCCTCACATCTCTCATGTGTATACTAGATTGTGGAAAATGGAAGGCTAGATATGAGTGCAGAGGGTCTGGCTTTTCTGGGAAGTTAAAGAGAAAGAATTTGAATCAGAAGACAATTTGTGGTTACAGACTTCATAATATCAGAGGAAGAAATGAGGGAGGTCACTAAGTTATTTTATTTGGTATTATTATCAAAATGACCTATGAAGCAAGGGATGTCTTAAGTTGAATTCCCCCAAAAACAAATCTTGAAAAAGGATTTGAGTGCAAGTAGTTTATTTGGGAGGTGACGCCAAGAAACACCAGTAGCGTGAGGAAGTGAGAAAGGGAAAGGGAGAAAGCCAATACGGGTTACCACTTTGGGCAACTGGGGCTCCATTCCGCTGTAGAACATGCCAAGAGTTGTCCCACTCGAGGGCCAAGGGAGAGAGAGGCAAGGTATGTAGGGTGTTCACACCTATCGCTGGCTGAGGGCTGCTCCCTGGAGCACTACCTTCCTGGCACTTCCAGCTGTTGGGCGTGCTCAGGCCAAAAGAAAGCCTCCATGGAGAGAATCATAGGTGCTTGCAGTGGGACAGACATGCGCAGGGAGGGCGCTGGCACTATCTGCTACCAGGGCACTGTGGAGTCCACATTATACTGCTTCATGTAACAGACAGATCGGCAGCTGTCTTCCTGGTCTGGCGTGAGTAGATGGGCAAATCTGAGCAAACACCTGCACAAAATAGTGGGCTTCCTCCACTCTGTCCTTAGTCACAGTTGGGTAAACTGAGGCAACTTTGTAACTCATCTACCTCTTCTAAAACTTCTAAAACTTTCTCACCCCCTAAAAGCAAGGCCAGGCACTCCTCTCTGCTGTCAGAGCTCTCGCACACATGCTCTGCCCATAGCCTATATCTCAAATACCTCTTCCAGCTCCTGCATTTCCAGGGTAGGTGCTAATTGACTTCCATCATCTTCCACCCACAGGACTGAGCTGCTGCTTCTGGCTGACTAGTGAAAACTGCAGAAGCACCATAATTAATCCATCCACTTCTTCACCAAATATTTATTGACCATTGTTTTAGTTTGGGTTTCCCCAAAGGCAGTCTGAGACAAGAGCTTGGATGCAAGTAGTTTATTTGGGCGAGGGGGCCAAGGAAGCAGAGAAAGCCAACCCAAGGGGCTAGCATGACTGAGTGGTTACCACTGTAGGCAACTGAAGCTGACTGAGTCCTGCTCCCATGAAGCATGGAAGGCTGAGGTATTCATCCTTAACTCGTTAAGGGTTAACTTCCCTGAACTTCCAAGCTATGTCTGCTCCCAGGGCTTCCAGAGAAAGTTCTAAGGTAAACCCTAAAGGGAACAGCAAAGAGCTGCTCGAGGTGGCAGCATTCATGGGAACTTTACACCATCACTGGAGAGCTGAAGTCTAAAGTGGGATGCGGGGATATGGGCACAATGTGTTTGCTACGGGCATCTACCATGTGCCAGACAGAGTGCCAGGTGCTGTGTGTGCACCATCTTCAGGACAAACCACTTCCTTGCTCTCATGGAGCTTACCTTTCAGTAGTGGAACAAAGAATATACCAACACACAAATCAACAAATAAATACTGATGGGTGTGATAAGTGCTGTAAGTGAAGAAAACAACAGAAAGGGTGAAAAAATATCTAGAACCACTCTAGATAAAACCATTTGAAGAGGTAACATTTGAGCTAAGTCTTAAAGGACAAAAAAGAATCTATGTCTCAGTCCGTTTGGGCTGCTATAACAAAAATACCATAAGCTGGGTGGCTTACAAATAACAAACATTTATTTCTCACAGTTCTGAAGGCTGGTAAGTTCAAGATCAAGGCGTCTGCAGAGTCCATGTCTGGTAAGGGCTGGCTTCCTCAGAGTACTGTTTTCTCACTGTAACCTCACATGGCTGAAGTGGCGAGGGATCTCTCTAGGGCCTCTTTTATAAGGGCACTAATCCCATTCATCTCCCAGGGACCCCATCTCCTTATACCATCACCTTGAGTGTTATTAGGATTTAAACATATGAATGGGGGGAGGGGGGACAAACATTCAGACTATAGTAGTTTACTAATGACAGACCTGGGGAAAGAGCTTTCCAAGCAAAAGCCCATGTCAGTAAAACTGACAAATCTTAGAAACTTTAAGAATGAAATATGGTGAAAGAGATGTTGTGAGTGAGGTAGACAGAAGCAGGGCCCTCACAGTTCCATGAAAAAAGATTTCAAAATATTAGAATAAATATAAATGAAAACTGTACTTGAGATAGAATTTTGTAACAACTGGATTGGCAAAGATCCAAAGGTTTGGAAAGACTCCACTGGTGAAAACGTGAGGAAACCCACACTCCTATACATTACTGTGGGGTGTCAGTTAGTACAAAGTCTAAGGAGCAATTTAGCCATATGTATCCAATATTTAAAAGAAAAAAAGGGAGAGTGGGGAACATTACTGTAGCAATTCCTCTTCTAAGAATTTTTCCTACAGATATACCTACACGTGTGCACAAAGATAGTCCTCGGGATCCTGTAGCATTATTCATAATAGCAAACATCCTGAACAATGGACCGTATGGGCTAACTGCTGCATAAACAACCAAATCTCAGCCGTTTGATTTGACCTGGTAAAGGAAGAGACTGTCCAGTCAGGTGCTGGCAATGATGACATGCCCGTCTGCACAGTCCTGGTCTACTACACACGTTGTCCCTACATCCCATCTGTTTAGCGCACTCTCAAAAGTGTCACCATCTTAACAAACTTAGGATCACTGTGTGATTCAGGAACCTACTAACAGCTCTCCCAGGACCTCCCCCTGAGAGGGAACAGGTTTTCTGGGCCAGGCCTGGAAGGGGCGCACCCACACCTCGTCGGCCAGAGGCCCTCACCTGGGCAGCCCCACAGCAAGGGGAGCTGGGAAGGGGGCTCCAATTCTGTTGGGAAGAAAAGGAGACTGATTGAGGGGACATCCGGGCAGCCCCTGCCACCAGGGTCCGTAAGTAAAGGGGGGGGCCCGCATCGACGACAAACCCAAATCAGGAGTTGTCAACCTTGGCGGCTTCTAGGTAGAGATTTTTTAAATGTCCGTCAAGAATAGGAAGGATTTGATCGCACTGCCTATTCTGCTGTGGTTGCATTTTCTATCATGTATTACCTTAAAAAAAAAAAAAAGGAACTTGAGATGTGGAGGGACCCAAGGAAAATTCAAACATGCCACAGGCCGGTCGAGGCAGAGGTTGCGAGGGTGCGCAATAACCAGCGGGCCAGGCACGACGAAGGCCTGCTCCGCTTTGCCGTGAGGAACCCCTATACGCCAGGCCAGGGGGTGACTCTGGCGGCGAGGGCCACCCGGGGACGCTGGAGGCCACACGCGCCGAGACCCCTCCCAGGCCGACGATAGACCGGCTCCGCCTGGCAAAGAACCACAAAAGCAAACCACGCCAGGAGGCTGCCGCGCCTGCGCACTGGGCCCGCGGCGCCCCGGCTCCACGCCGCGCCTGCGCACTGGGCCCGCGGCGCCGGGCTTCACGCCGCGCCAGCGCACTGGGCTCGCGGCGACCGACCCGCGGGACGTGCGCGGGGGTGGGGCCCGGGCTTCGGGGTCGGCCGCGTCGCGCCGTGGGTGGGGGCTCCGGTGACGCCGGCGGGAGCAGGGAGCAGCGTCCGTCGCCCGCCGGCTGCCCGGGGACCGGTACCGCCGTCCACGGCTGGGGCGGAGGGAGCCTCGCAGGGTAAGCGGCGGGCCGGGCGCGTGCGGGGCCAGCGGGGTCGGCCGAGCCCGAAAGGAGTGAGTGCACGTGGGCCTCTGGCGCGCCGGTGCGCTGCGCCCTGGGTCAGAGTGGAGGAGAGTCGGGTCCCCAGGCTGAGACCCACGCTTCTGGCAGCTCCCGGGGCTCGAGCGGCAGCGCCTGGAGGCGGCCTCAGGGTCACTCTCACCCCAGTCTTTTGCCGCCTTCTTGTTCGGTTTTATTAGCCCTCAGTGAACTCGACTCCGCTGACCCGGGAAGGGCGCGATTAGGGTTCTGGCAACTGAGTGGGGCAGACCGCAGAGGTGTCTCTCCCCTTGGGGCCTATAGCCCTGCTGCGTTCATTCATTCAGCCAGCATTTGCTGAGCCGCTTCCCAGCTCTGTGCCAGGTGCCGGAGATCCAACAGGGGCAGGACAGGCAGGCCCCTTCCCTCCTGGGCCTCACAGCCCGGTTGGGAAGCCCGGGGAACTGGCAAGATCTTGCAATCAGACGGTACTGAGGATGTGAGGAATTAACTCGGGCCTTGGAGTGGTGACCAGGAGAAGAGCTCGTGAGGTGGTCAGGGTGGTTCTGCCTGAGCTGACCTGTCAGCCAGGAGTGCTCCAGGCTGCAGGAGGGAGAAGGCCTGAGGTGGACAGAGCTGGACACCAGGCTGGGCTCTGTTCAGTAGAAAGCATTGAACAGCCAGGAGTGTGGAAGAGGACAGAGTGTGGAAGAGGTCAGGGGTCCATGGAAGGGAAGAATGGCTTTTATTTTAAGTATGGCCAGGAGCCATAGAATGGTTTTAAGGGTTGGAGGAAAGCCTGAATTTCTCCGTAGGTTATGGTGGGCACAGCCCCTCATCCTGGGTCCACCCAAAGGAATCAGTCACCTGGAAGTGCTTAGGCAGTTCCAGGTGTTCCTCCAGGCACCTGTATTCCAGGATGATGTGTATCAAGCCTCACATCCTACATCCTTCAGGATGCTGTGGAGGTCCTAGCTCTATAGCCCCCCAGTGAGGGAATCTGAAACTTCTAGAAGGGAGGTTCCTTGGGCATAGGTGGATGGCAGTTGTGATTACAAGGGCTCTCTGACCCGCTGGGCAAGAGCCATGATGGATGGGGGGATTAGGGTTTGTCTAAAGGAGGTTTTCCTGTTGGTGTTACAAATGCGTTAACAAGGTTCGTGACAAGTCTGGCAAGCATAATCGTACAAATCCAGAAACTGGTTTTTCTCCCTCCACTCCTGCTCTCAGAAGCATCAATTGGCTAATACGGTGTGTGTCCGTCTCCTCGTGGAACCTCATGTGAAGAACCAGAGAGGTGGACAGTGGTGTAAAGAGGTCTGGATGTGTCTCCCCTCCCACCGTCCTATGACGAGGAAACAACAGGTGGTGTTGGCAGGGCTGATTCATGTATGTATAGGTTTTCTAGAAAAGGGGAGAAAAGTCTGTTTAAACCTACCAGGAGAATAAGTAATGGTTTGTTAAAATGCTTTAATTTTGGATAGGTTTTCAGCATGTGTGGCAGTCATTTGCACGAATGGCCATTTTGTGTACTTTAACTGAAAACCTTGAAGAAACTGGTCAACAGATCAGGCAGCCAGCAGTCCAAATCAGATAGGGTTTGTATTTCCGAGAGCCAGCCTGCCATCCGCAGCTCCTAGAAAGCTAGCCAGGGGATGGGGCAGGAGCCTGCCTCTGACACCACTGCTCCACACCCAGGCAGTGGCCCCTTCTCCCCCTGAGGAGTGTGGTCCCCGGCAGGAGCCAGCTGGGAGCAAAGTTTGCTCAGCCACACCTCTCTGTTTGCCTTTGTGCAGCCTACATCCTGCTCCACCCCCCAGCCTTCTCATTCCCCACTTGGATTATCTTCCTTACAGCCTTGTTTTAGACTCTCTGTCCTTTAAAGAGCAAAACTAAACTAAAATGGAATTGTTTTCCTCCATGAACCTCTGGGGAGGGCCTGATGAACACATTTACACTACAATGTTAGTGGTGCCCACCGAAATGTGATTTGCCCCTCCTGCAGGTGTCTTAGCTCTGGACAAGCACCTTAACTCAATGGAATGAAATTGCCTTTTAGGTTTGGGCCTCAGGGATGTGGAGGTGCCTGTGGGCCAGGCTGTGCCTGGCTCTGTGCTCCTTCAATGTTGTGTTCTATTTGGACTCCATTTATGTCACCCTGAACTTGTTGGTGTGTAACTTTAATGATTATGTGTTTGTAATTTTATGTGAATGTTTTTGGGTTGTCTAAAGTAGACTCTTGTGTGAATAGGGAAAGTGAAATGATGAAGGACATTTGATTTGGAGACAGAAGCCAGAAACTCTCACCTGTGCCTCCCCACGTGCCAGCTGTGTGATTCCAGGCAAGTCTGTTCACAAACGTTCCTGGGGCCTTGGTACTGTCATATGGAAATAAGTCATCATATGTCATGTCATATAAGTGCCCCAGCCTTGTGGGCCTCTGATAAAAGGATATACCATATGTAAACAGGTATTTTTTTAATGGGTAGACAAATTTAATAAAGAGCAGCCTTTGTCTCGAAATTTGATATACCGCCTGTTAATCTGATCAGGTCGATCAAGTCTAGGTTTTTAGACTAACTTAGGACATGATAAAATTTGATTATGTAAAAGGGTTTTATAAAATACTTTCAGGGCTGTAAGATGTTTGTACTGCTTTTGTGTCCTCACTGTTCATCCTTAGAAATAGCTGCTTTAGAACTTTATAAATACTTTTTTGTTTAATGATCACTTAGCAACGGGAAACTTTGGGTAACAGTGACCTAATGAAAGGAGGCATTGAGCCATTGAGAAGGCCAGTTGTAGGATGAGTGCTGGCTGCCTGGGGATGGGCATTCCCCAGGTCTGGTCCCAGCCTCTGCTTGTTCCTAGGTCTTCTCTCCGTAGTTGATTTCCTCACTCCCGATCTCAGCTAATATCCCCTTAATGCAGATCATTCCCTAGGCCCCAACCCCAAACCTGTCATCTCTCACAAGGATCAGTTCCATTTCTGACTGTGTCCTGCTGTCATTTCAAACTTGACATGCAGAAAACCTGGTCACTGCTGTCTCCTGCCTTAACAGCCCCTTCCCAAATGGCCTACTTCTGTTGGTGGCCATCACTCGTCAGTGCCTCCGTCTTTCCCAGACTACTGGTGAACTGCTAAGCTGTCAGCCAGCCTCCTTCACCAGTGAGTGTTAGCTGAGCAGCTGCTGGGCTCTGGCCTTGTGTTGGGGGTAGGAGATCCAGGAGGAGTGGGCTGGTCCTTGTGTCCAGAGCGGCACTAACTAACCGGAGGGAGGGAAGAGAGGCAGAAATGAATCGCCCCGCATACAGCTTAACTCAGGGAGTGGAAGTATGCAGAGCACCCAGGAGCTATTCAGGTCCTTGGCCCATTTTTAAATCGGGTCGTTTGTTTTTTTTGTTGTTGAGTTTTAGGAGTTCTCTCTATATTTCGGATATTATTCCCTTATCAGATATGTGATTTGCAAATATTTTCTCTCATTCTGTGGGTTGCCTTTTTTCTCTGTTGTTACTCTCCCTTGATGCAGGTGCCTAATATTGATGTAGTCTCATTTGTCTGTTTTTGCTTTTGGTGTCTTTTCCAAGAAATCATTGCCAAATTCAATGTCATGAAGTTTTTCTCCTATGTTTTCTTCTAGCAGTTTTGTAGTTTTAGGTTTTACATTTAAGTTTTAATCCATTTTGAGTAATTTCTGTATATGGTGTAAGGTAAGGATCCAACTCTGTTCTTTTGTATGTGGATATCCAATTTTCCCAATATCATTTATTAAAGAGACTGTCTTTTCCCCAATGAATGGTCTTGGTACCCTTGTTGAATATCATTTTGACTATATACATGAGGGTTTGTTTTGGGCTCTCTATTCTGTTCCATTGGTCTTTGTGTCTGTCTTTATACCACTAGGACAATATCTTAATTACTTTGTTATATGTTTTGTAATATATGATATATAATATGCTTTGTAATATGTTTTGAAATCAAGAAGTATGAGGCTTCCAACTTCGTTCTTTTTTCAAGATTGTTTTGGCAATTTGGGGTCCCTTGAGATTCCATATGAATTTTAGGATGCTTTTTTCTGTTTCTGCAAAAAAAAAAAAAGTTGTTGAGATTTTGATAAGGATTGCATTTGTGGATCGCTTTGGATAGTATTGACATTTTTTTGTGTGTGTGTGAGGAAGATCAGCCCTGAGCTAACATCCATGCCAATCCTCCTCTTTTTGCTGAGGAAGACTGGCCTTGAGCTAACATCCGTGCTGATCTTCCTCCACTTTATGTGGGATGCCACCACAGCGTGGCTTGACAAGCTATGTGTCGGTGTGTGCCTGGGATCCGAACCTGGGCTGCCAGCGGCAGAGCACGCACACTTAACCACTGTGCCACGGGGCCAGCCCCAGTATTGACATCTTAACAATATTAAGTCTTCCAATCCATGAACATGGGATATCTTTCTATTTATTTGACTCTTATTTAATTTCTTTTAGCAACATTTTGTAGTGTTCAAGGTACAGGTCTTTCGTGTCCTTGGTTAACTTTATTCCTAAGTATTTTATTCTTTTTGGTGGTATTGTAAAAAGAATTGTTTGATGGTATTGTAAATGAAATTATTCAATGCTATTGTAAATGGAATTGTTTTCTTAATTTCCTTTTCAGATTATTCATGGTAGTGTATAGAAACAGCTGATTTTTGTATGTTGATTTTGTGTCCTGTAACCTTGCTGAATTTATTTATTGGTTCTAACAGTGATCCTCATGGAGTCTGTAGGGTTTTCTACATATAAGACCATGTCATCTACAAATAGAGATAAGTTTACTTCTTCCTTCCTGGTTTGAATGCCTTTTATTTTTTTCTTTCTTAATTGGTCTGGCTAGAACTTCCAATACTATGTTGAATAGAAGTGGTGAAAACAGACATCTTTTCTGGCTCCTAATCTTAGAGTAGAAGTTTTCAGTCTTTCACCTTTGAGTATGATGTTAGCTGTGGGTTTTTCATATATGGCCTTTATTATGTTGAAGTAGTTTCCTTCTATTCCTAGTTTTTCGGTTGTTTTTGTTATGAAAAGGTGTTGAATTTTATTAAACATTTTTTCTGCATTAATTGAAATAATGTGGGTTTTTTTCCCCATTTTATTCTGTTAATGTCGTACGTTACCTTGATGGGTTTTCATATGTTGAACCATCCTTGCATTCCAGGAATAAATCCCACTTGGTCATGGTGTATAATCCTTTTACTATGCTCTTGAATTCAGTTTGGTAGTATTTGTTGAGGATTTTTGCATCAATATTCATAAGGAATATTGGTCTTTCTTTTCTTGTAGTGTCTTTGTCTGGCTTTGGTATTAGGGTAAGGCTGCCCTCATAGAATGAGTTAAGAAGTGGTCCTTCCTCTTCAGTTTCTGGGAAGATTATGAAAAGTGTTGTTGTTAATTTTTCTTTAAGTTTGGTAGAATCAGTAGTGAAGCCATCTGGTCCAGAGCTTTTCTTTGTTGGGATGTTTTTGATTACTAATTCAGTCTCCTCACTAGTTATAGGTCTATTCAGATTTTCTATTTCTTCATGATTCATTTTGGTAGATTGTGTGTTTCTAGGAATTTGTCGATTTCATCCAGGTTATCCAATTTATTGGCATACAATTGTTCATAATACTCTTTTATAATCATTTTTATTCTATAAAATCAGTAGAAATGTTCCCTCTTTTGTTTCTGATTTTAACCGAGTTTTCCTTCTTTATTCCTTTGTTTATCTAGCTAAAGGTTTATCAGTTACATTGATCTTTTCAAAGAACCAGCCTTTGGGTTCATGGATCTTTCTCTCTTGTCCTTCTATTCCCTATTTTATTTATCCTGCTCTAGTTTTTATTGTTTATTTCATTCAAGCCTTTTGTTTAGTTTATTCTTTTTCTAGTTCCTAAGGTGTAAAATCAGGTTGTTGGTTTGAGATCTTTTCTCTCACTTAACATAGCGTTCACAGCTATAAATTTCCCTCCTGGCACTGCTTTTGCTGCATCCCGTAAGTTTTGGTGTGTTTTGTTTTCATTTTCACTTGTCACAAGATATTTTCTTATCTCTCTTTTGATTTCTTTTTTGGCCCGTTTGTTGTTTAAGAGTGTGTTGTTTGGGGCTGGCCTGGTGGCGTAGTGGTTAAGTTTGCACACTCCGCTTCTGCAGCCCAGGGTTCGCGGGTTCAGATGCCGGGCACAGACCTACACACCTCTCACCAAGCCATGCTGTGGCGGCATCCTGTACACAAAGTACAGAAACATTGGCAGAGATGTTAGCTCAGGGCCAATCTTCCACATCAAAAAAAAAAGAGTGTTTTGTATAATTTTCACACATTTGGGAATTTTCCAGTTTTCCTTCTGCTATTGATTTCTAGTTTCATTCTATTGTGATTGGAAAAGATGCTTTGTTTGATTTTGATCATTTTTAAGTTTATTAAGACATGTTCTGTAGCCTAATATATCGTCTCTCCAGGAGGATGTTTCGTGTGCGTTTGGGAAGAATGTGTATTCTGCTCATGTTGGGTAGAGTGTTTTGTGTATGTCAGGTCCAGTTGATCTATAGTTTTGTTCAAATCCTCTATTTCCTTATTGATCCTCTATCTGATTTTTCTATCCTTTATTGAAAGTTGGATATTGAAGTTTCCTACTATTATCATACAGTTCCTATTTCTGTTTTCAATCTGTAAGTTTTTGCTTCATATATTTAGAAGATCTGGTGTATATGTTATAATTGTTATATCTTCTTGGTGAATTGGCCCTTTTTTATCGTTATATAATGTCTTTCTTTGTATCCCATGACAGTTTTTGACTTAAAGTCTGTTTTGTCTCATATAGTATAGCCATCCCTGCTCTGTTTTGGTTACTATTTTCGTGGAATCTTTTCCCATTCTTTTACTTCTGGTCTATATGTACTCTTAGATTTAAAGTAAGTTTCTTGTAGAAGCATAGAGTTGGATCTTGTTTTTTTTATCCATTTAGCTACTCTGTGTCTCTTGACTGGGGTGTTTAATCCATTCACATTTAAAGTGATTACTGATGAGAAAGAACTTACTTTTGCCATTTTGTTATTTTCTGCATGTCTTATAGCGTTTTTTTATCCCTCATTTCCTCCATTATTGCTTTCCTTTGTGTTTAATTGATTTTTTGTAGGGACAATTTTGATTCCCCTCTTATTTCCTTTTGTGCATATAGTCATGCTACGTTTCAGGCAATGATGGACCACATATATGACAGTTGTCCCATAAGATTAGTATCATATAGCCTAGTTGTGTAGTAGACTGTACCATCTGGGTTTGTGTAAGTACACTCTGTGATGTTCCCACAATGACGAAATCGCCTAACCACGCATTTCTCAGAATGTATCCCCATTGTTAAGTGACGCATGACAGTATTCTATAGATATTTTCTTTGTGGTTACCGTGGGAATTACGTATAACATGGTAAAGTTATAACAATTTTTCTAAAATTTGATACCAACTTAACTTGAATCTGATATAATAACTTCACTCCCTTACATCTCCACCTCTCCCACTTTGTTTTTGATGTCACAGATTACCTCTTTGTGTACCCATCAATATAGACTTATAATTATTTTTTTAATGCATTTGTCTTTTAATTCCTTTAGAAAATAAAAATGGGAGTTGCAAACCAAATGTACAGTAATACTGGTTTTTATATTTGTGCATGTGTTACCTTTACTGTATGGTAAAGGTACACTTATGGTGTCCCATAAGTCCCTTAGGCTCTGTTCACTTTTCTTCAGTCTTGTTTCTTTCGCCCCTCTGACTCAATAATTTCATTGTCCTGTGTTCAAGTTCACTGATTCTTCTGCCTGGTCAAATCTGCTATTGAGACCCAATTAAAAAATGTGCAGAGGATCTGAATAGACATTTTAACAAAGAAGGCATACAGATAGACAACAGGCACATGAAAAGATGTTCAACATGATTAATTATTAGGGAAATACGATTCAAAACCACAAGGAGATATCACCTCATGCCAGTTAGAATGGCTATTATCAAAAAGACAAGAAATAACAAGTGTTGGCGAGGATATAGAGAAAAGTGAACCCTTGTACACTGTTGCTGGGAATGTAAGTTGATGTAGCCACTATGGAAAACAGTATGGAGATTTCTCAAAACATTAAGAATAGAACTGCTGTATGATCCAGCTATTCCACTTCTGGGTATTTTCCCAAAGACTAGGAAAACATTAATTCGAAAAGATATATGTACCCACTCTGTTCATGGCAGCATTATTTACAATAGCCAAGATATGGAAAAAACCTGAGTTCCCATTAGTGTAGGAGTGGATAAAGATGTGGTATGTAAAGACACAATGGAATACCGCTCAGCAATATAAAACGATGAAATATTGCCATTTGCAACAACATGGATAGACCTTGAGGGTATTATGCTAAGTGAAATAAGTCAGGTGGAAAAAAGACAAATACCATATGATTTTACTCTTATTTGGAAGATGAACAAAAAATTAAAAAATGTACAAAGAAAAAATAAAAATAAATAACATAGATATAGAGAAGAGATTGGTGGTTACTAGAGGGGAAGGGGTTGAGGGGAGGGCGAAATGAAAATGGACAAAGGGGCTCAATTGTATGTGACGGAAGGAGACTAGATTTTGGTGGTGAGCACGCTGTAGTGTATACAGAAATTGAATTATGATGTTGTACACATGAAACTTATATAATGTTATCAACCAATGTTAGCTCAATTTAAAAAAGAAAAAAACCTGCTGTTGAACCCCTCGAGTGAATTTTTCAATTCAGTTATTGTATTTTTTAGCTCCACAATTTCTGTTTGGTTCCTTTTTATAATTCCTGTCTCTTTGTTGATAGTCTCATTTTGTTGTCATATGTTGTTTTCCTGATTCCTTTTGGTTCTTTGTGTTTTCCTTTAGCTCTTTCAGCATATTAAAGTCTGTTGTTTTAAAGTCTTTATCTGATACTTCCTTTGCCTTTGTTTCTTCAGGGACAATTTCTACCACTTTTTCTTCCATTGAATGGGCCATGTTTTCCTATTTCTCTGTGTGCCTTATGATTTTTTTTTTTTCCTGAAAAATTGGGCATTGAAAAAATAGCCACCTCTCCCAGTCTTCGCGTACTGGCTCTGTGCCGTGAAAGACCTTCACTAATTAATGAGATGTGTCTGAGCCTTGGGGTCAGCCCCGGGGTGAAGGCTTAAGGTCTTCTCAGGGGTTTTTCTGAGCGTGTATCTTTCCTGGGCCTGTGTGTGTGCTGTTTTCAATTTTCCCATATACCTGGCTGCTTTTAAATGTCTTAATTTCCCAAAGAGTCTCACTCAAGCTGGTCCTTGGGCCTTAGATGTTCTGTTGTATCTCCCCCACCCCCACCCTCTGGCCCCAGGCGTGGGCGGGTCTGCAGTGACCTTGTGGTTTTCACAGCTGCTTTCCACAGCTTCCCCCCCCACCCCCACCCGAGCTCTGAGCCCCAAGGCAGGCTAACAGAGACCCAAACCTCGGCAGCCCCACGCCTGGTTCTGGTTCGGTGTTGCCTAGAGGTCTGCTCTATTCCCTCCTGTTTGAGGAAAGGAACTCGGAGCCAGGCTGCTGCTTTCAGACCATTTCGCGCGGGAGTTGGGCAGGAATGAGTAAACCCACAAAACATCCTACTATCCTGAATGTGACTTGCTCTTGATTGGGCATTTGCTTGGTGGCTGTAAATCTTTGTTTTCCAGAACTCCCATAAAATATTTTAGCCAGTTCAATTTTTTTTTAACATTTCCTTGGGAAAACGAGGGCTGAGAGCTCCCTATTCCACCATCTTGCTCATGTCCTCTCCCCATTAAAGGATTTTAAATGGGGAGGTTTTTGTGTGTCTGGTGACAGTATGGAAGGTGGATGGAGGTGGAGGAGTATCCTCCACCATTCTAGATAAGGGCCTGTGTTCCAAGCTGGGCTGCAGTGGCACAAGACAGGCTAAGTCCCTGCCCTTGGGGCTCATGCCGTAGAGGGGACACAGACCTTCAGGAACTAATCCCACAAACACTGGCATCATTACAGATTATGGTAGTGCTGGGTCAGAAGGGGGCAAGGAGCTCAGAGAGAGCATAACAGGGGTGGGGGGTGTTCAAGTTGGGGGCAGTCGGGGAAGGTGGGGACAATAATGTTTCAGCTGAGGCTTAGGGATAAGGACAAGGAAGCCAGGTTGGTGGATGAGCATTCTGGGAATGGGTAACTGTGTGTGCAAAGGGCCTGAGGCAGGGAAGAGCTGAGTTCTAGGGCCAGAGAGACACACTGGGTTCTTGGAGCACCATGAGCAAGGGCAAGAGAGGTATGCGATTAAGCTGCAGAGGCCGATAGGGGCCATGCCCTGGCGGGGGGTGTGACATGATTCTGAGAGCAGTGGGCAGCTCCCGAGTGCAGTAAGACCCAAGAGAGGCCCCAACTCAGGCAGGAGCAGGGGCCGAGGAGGGAGAGTCTTAGCAGGGGGAGGCTTGCTCCTCCGTGCCTGCCAAGAGAGCCTTTCCCACAGTCCTGCGTGTGGTAGATGCTCAGAGAGGGTGATTTGTCCTGTGCCTGCTCAGGCTTGGGTGGCGGGCCACTGGCGAGGCCTCTCCCCTAGGCAGGGGCGCAGAGAAAGCCATAGGTGTAGACAGTGCTGGTCTGACCTGAGCTCTGGGGGCTTGAAGGCATCCAGGTGTGGCTGCAGGGTGAGACCAGAAAGGAGGGACCACGGAAGGCCTGGACTCCGTGCTCCCCTGCCAAAGGCCACTTTTTTTCCATTTCTCCTCCACCCCGACGGCCTCGAGTTTGGCGTGGGGGCCACCACAGGCTTGCCCCCTGCACTTCTAGCCCTGGCCCCTACTTTTCCCCTTCCTAGACAGTGTAGTCACTCTGTCCTCCAGCACTCTTGTCCATCACTGTCCCTGGTTCCAAGGGGACATTACCTCCTGCTGTCCTCTGTAAAGCCAGCATTCGGTATGGATGCTCTCTGTGTCCTGCTCTGAGCGCATCGCACACGACATTGTATCCCCAAACAGCAGCATGAGGCTTTCCTGTGAGTGGCCCCACCTTACAGATGAGGAAGGAGGCCAGCCTCCTGCAAGGGGGTAACTTGCGCACGGTCACACGCTGCTGCAGGCGGAGCCGGCACCGCCTCCTGCTTTCACCCCGGCCCTTCCCTGTCTTCTTCCCCACGAGTGTCCACTCCGCCTACCACGACTGAC
Source organism: Ceratotherium simum simum (assembly GCF_057802395.1). Lineage (NCBI taxonomy): Eukaryota > Metazoa > Chordata > Mammalia > Perissodactyla > Rhinocerotidae > Ceratotherium > Ceratotherium simum. Next base: position 50,558,455 of record NC_141920.1, read on the forward strand.
AGAGATTGAGAGATGGACAGATGGGTGGGCAGTTCCTGAGGGCGGGGGGAGCCCTGAAGACCAGGCATTTCGGTCTCCTCCTTTGAGCCTCAGGTTCCTACATGGTGCCTTGCACTAGAAGCTGCTAATAAAACTTGAGCAAATGCTTCCATTTTGGGGGTGCATTGAACCAAAAATAATGATGCTGAATTAATTTATTTTGCTACTTGGGTAGAGTTTTTATAGGCTTTGAGAGCACACAGGCATTATTTCCTCCTTGGCAGCAGTGTGCTATATGAGTGAAAAGAGATGTCTGTTGTGGAAATTCCAGGACAATGAGCTGTGTTTCTCCTGTTTGTCTGGGGCCCTCTGTAGTTCCCAAGGGACAGGATTTTAAACCTTTTGAAAAGTAAATTACCTACATGAGAGAAAAAGTGAGAATTGAAAGAATCGATTGGATACACGTTTCTGATACCTTGAAAGGCTTGGGACACATTTACACGTGGCTTTTTAAAATAGCAACTAGTCCAAAGCCATTTGCCTGGAGCAGCACTTAGAGGGGAGCCCGCTTAGCCTGTGGGTCTGTGTCCAGGTCAGCCCCTGAGGACCTGCAGCCTTGGACAGGTGACCTTGTCTTTATAAACCTCAGTTCCTCTTCTGTAAAATGGGAATCACACCTTCCAGAGTCATTTTGAGGATCAAATGAAGCTTCTGATTCCACAGGAAAGAAGGCAGACCAGTTTCTGATTGAACGTCTTGTCCCTGAGCACAGGGGTTTCTCACTTACCCTGGAACCACGGAGCCTAATGTGTTTTCCTGCCTCTCCTCCCTTTCTGCCAGTATCTGTGGCACAGTCCTCAGCACACCAAGAAATGAGAAAAATACCAAGTAATGGGAATCTGAAGATGACGAAGGTGGCGTACCCCCTGGGACTGTTTGTGTGCCTGTTCATCTATGTCGCCTACATCACGTGGCACTGGGCCTCCGCCACCCAGGCTTTCTTCAGCATCACCAAGGCGGCCACAGGGCCCTGGAGGGGCCAGCAGGCCCGCAGTCCGCTGGGGACGGCTGCACATGGTCACGAGGTCTTCTACGGTGTCATGTTTGACGCAGGAAGCACTGGCACCCGCGTGCACATCTTCCACTTTACCAGGCGGCCCGGAGGTATCCCGGGGCAAAAAGCCCTGGCCATGCATGCTTTGTTCTCCGTCTCTCACAGCAGAGCTCTTGGGACCTCCTCCCCCAGGGTGGTTTCTCAGGGTGTGGGATGGACCCCCTGCCTTGGACTCACCTGGGAGCTTGTCAAAACTGCAGGTTCTCAGAGATGCTGGCTCAGGGTGTGGGTTAAGGCCCAGGAATCCAAATTTCCCGGGAGTCCCAGATTGTCCTTACTTGTACCAGTGTCTGGTGACCACCTAAGGGCAGCTGAGATCCCAGAGGGTGTTTGGTGGCCTGTCCCCAACCAGTGTTCACTGGCAGGTCAGGTGGCTGGGACCATGACTTAGGCCAGAGGTCAAGTTGGGTTAGTTTAAGGCATGAAGTAACTCCAGATTCACGCCAGTGGGAGCAGGAGTCCAGGAAAGTGAGATAAATTAGTAAAGACCCGGAGCCCAGGCTGACGCAGAGCTGGTGGGGCGGGGGGTGGGTGACAGACGCCAGAGACCTCAGCAGTGAGCTGGGAGCTGGAGCCAGAACAGGTCAGCTTTGCTTCCTGGGGTGGAAGTTTGGGCATCTTCACCTGCTGGCTTCCCCTGTGGGGGGACCCCCATCACTGCCCAGTTCTTCACCCTGTTCCTCCTCCCTGTGATCTCCTTCCCTGGCCTCTCTTTTGTGCCTGTTGGCTCTGAGGGTCGCCTCTCCAACCTCCAGCCAGTGAGTGGTTTCCGCCGAATGCTCAGCAGGCCCACTGCTCATGGCTGGTGTTCCCTCCTCTCTGGTTCTTTGCTGACCCTCGAGATGTTTTGAGTTGACACCATTCTGGGCATTTAACTGAGCTGGTGGCGCCAGACACTTTTAGTAGCTCGCTCCAAAACTATCGTGGCATATTTTATGTACTTTTCATCTGCTTTATTTTTAAACTTATTCAAGTAGTTAAATATTTATATGTCGGACCTAACTACCTCCAAAAATGGTTTTGAAGCTAAGTTTAAGATAACACATGTCAGCATGTAATCCTTTAATAGCCATATTCCAGTGTTTTATCTTTGGACAGAAGTCCTTACAAAAAGTTTTGTCCCTGGTTTCTCTTCCTGGATCTTCGTGTCTGAATTCGGACAAGCATCCCTTGGCATCGTGTGCCTCTGAACACTCTCCCTTGCTGTATGCACATGAGTCACCGCTCCTAATAATTTAAAACATTCGATTTTTTAAAAAGAAGAAGAAAAATATTCTTTAGAACCTAGAACGCATCCATCCTAGAACCGAGGAAATGGCTCTCCTGTTTGCAGTTTGGAATCATTGGCCCTGCTCCTCTCTTGGTTGAATCAGCAAGAATTAACTATGTTAAAATTTAACACTTTAAATGGATAGTTTTTTTGTATGTAAATTATACCTCAATAAAGTTGATCATTTTTAAAAAAGTAAAGTTCTGGCCAAAACATTATCTTAATATTCATCTTGTTGAGCTGCACTGAAGAGGCACAATTTAGAGGAGAAACAGTGAAGGGGTCATGTCCCTCTGGGATTGGTCTGTTTTCAGATGTCTGCCTTTGAAAAGTGTGGCTAGTCATAATTGTATAGGTTCATATATTTGTGTATATATTCATAATTGTACCCTTTTTAAAACATGTTTTTTCCCTTAGAAACTCCTATCTTGACCCATGAAACCTTCAAAGCACTGAAGCCAGGTCTTTCTGCTTATGCTGATGACGTTGAAAAGGTGACAGTTTTCTCTCGTGTCTGTTCATCGCGTTTGTCTTCTGACTGCGGTTGTTGAAGCCAGCTCCGCTTCTCTTGAGTGTAGTAGGGCTGTGTTCACAGAATAGCCTCCGGTGGTGCTGGCCCGGGACACTGCATACTGCTTAGGCCAGTCAGATGAGGAAACTGGTAGAGGACAGAGGCCAAAGGAGGACCATGCCCCCTGCCTGCTCCCCACACACACCCACATCCACACCTACACCCTGGCCACCCTTCCACCAACCAGCACACAGGCCACTCGGTGCAGTTCAAAAGCACAAATGCTACAAACTTACAAAAAGCATTATTTGAAAATTTAATTTTTTTGTGTTTTAGTTCCTCTGACTGAAGATGACTAACGTAGACTAAAACAAAAAATTAATTGTATTATGCAAAATCCACAAAACTGAATAAGTGTAAAAGAAATTTAATTAAACTGTCAAATAATGATTTTTGTAAGTTTGTAGCATTTTTGCTTCTAAAGTCCTTAAAGCTTACAACTGTGTGAGTGCAGACACCTGTATTTCTGCTAAGGCACTCCTGAAACTGGTCACTGATACAGCTGAAGTTCCTTTTGGTTAGAGCATGTCTTAAATCAAGAGCTAATATATGATGCTTGCCCACAGACATGTCCTGATCCAAGACAGTGAAGTCACAGCCTTGCTTTCCTGTCACTTAGTTTGAAAACAAATTGAAAACAAAAGTCGAAATTAGTGGTTCTAGAGTGACCATAAGGTTAAACCTGATTAAATTAGATGTCTTTACAGGAAACTCACAGGGTTTTTTAAATCTTCCTTGTTTGAGTAGGCAGCACACATTCAAGTGGGACAAATTTCACCGCTCCCCAGGGCAGACAGCAAAAACTGCCCTTCCACTCCAGTCTCCCCCCGGGTCCCTGGTTTCTTATGTGTCCTTCAAGAGCGAGTTTAGGTGTACATGAGAAGATGGATCTGTGTTCTTCTCCTGTCTTTGTTTACATACACAGTAGGTTGGCATTCACTTGTTATGCACTTTGCTTTTGTCACTGAACGGTATAGCTTGCAGATCATTTACTGTCAGGATGTGAAGAGCTTGCTTGATTTTTCTGGCTGAATGATATTGCAATGTATGCGTGCACGTTGAATTTACGGACTCAGTTCCCTCCTAAAGGACATTTAGATAATGTCCACTCTTTTGCTCTTAACAGTATAAGAAAAGCTGCAGTTTGTCACTTTATATGCACTTCGTAACCCACACGTGCAAAGGCATCTCTCAGATAAATTCTTAGAGTGGGATTTCTGACCAAGAGGGATGTCTGTTTTCCCTGTGGACAGACATTGCCAACTGTCCCCAGGGCATTGTACTTTCTGATAGGCCTAGGTCCTATCAAAGTCCTCTACTAAGGTTGTTCCCCTCCCCATCCCCTCACTGACATAGGCCTTTATCTGACTTTTGGACCTCAGGTATTCTGGCAGATGAAAATGATTCCTCGATGTGGTTATTCATGGGGTCTTAGCGCCATGAGGGAGCCCGGAATTCATTCATGATGTCCAGGGGAGTCACGACTCGTCTGACGTCACCCAGGGAGGTGGCGACGAGGCCGGCTGGGGTGTTGGTTGAGGCGTGGTAGTGTAGTAGGAGCCCCTCTCGTGTGCCTCACCCCATTGTGCTCTGCTGCCGAGGGCGATGCTCTGTGCTTCCCAGGTCCCTGGGCCCCACACCCACCAGCACCACTTGAGTCGCTATTTTCTGCCTATTTGGAAAATTAGAAAAAAATACATTTATAAATTAATAAAACCGGAAGGGTAGGGGGAGCATCTGTAACCCTGTGTGCTGAGCTTTGACAGACCCTTCTTTACTTTTACTACACAGAGCACTCTGGGAATTCAGGAATTACTGGATGTTGCTAAACAAGACATTCCTTTTAACTTCTGGAAGGCCACCCCCTTGGTCCTCAAGGCCACAGCCGGTTTACGCCTGTTACCAGGAGAAAAGGCTCAGAAATTACTGCAAAAGGTGATCTTACCCATTTCCCCCTTGGGAGTGCCTTATGAAAACACTAAATATTCAGCCAGTGTTGGAGCAATCAGACAGGCTACATAGAAGCTTCCTGAAGAGGGAAACACATCAAAATGTTAACAGCATCACCTTTATGTGGAGGGATTGTGGATGAATGATGTTTTCTTCCTCATGACATTTAAAGCTATTCATGTTTATAGAATGAATCTGTTTATAATAAGAACAACTTTGTTTTAAAATACATTGTGCTTTTGAAGGGCTTTCTTCCATCCAAGGACTTGGCACGTGTCAGAGGCTGTGGAGCTGAATTCCTGACATGTCAGCTCAGGCAGGCTAGTTCTCATGGAAAGCACTGTTCTCTCCTGCTCTGATACTCAGATGTAACTATGGAGGAGGCCCTTTAGCCTTCTGCCCAGGTCCAGCTCCCACACTGCCAGAGTGTCCCCAGGCCCTGCACCACCCCTGAGGGGCCCAGGAGCCTGTGTTTAACAGGTACTTGGAGGTTTCTTATCATCAGGCAAGTTAGGGAAACTGTTATAAGCAAAATGGTCCTCCTCGTCCTCTACACTGTTTCTGAAGTATTTAGCTGCTAAGTGATGGATTGCTGCATATCTGTCAAGGTCCCTTTACGTGTCAGGTCGGATTGTGGCCACCAGTGCAGTGGGGTGTCAGATGCACTGACGTTTGTCTGTATCACACTTGCTAAAACATGGAGAAGGCGGTGCACTCAGACGCAGCTGCGCACTGCCATCTCCTCCCTCTGCCGGCCCGCCTCCTGGGAGCAGTGCCCACCAGGCCTTGCGAGGTCCCAGGTCTGAGCTCCACCTCCTAGGGCTTCCTCCCCTTCATCTCCTGTCCTAAAGCTGGGCAGTGTTTTGGGGCCCAGCAGGCTCAGTGCACGCTGAGCTCTTCAAGTCCAGAGTAGCTTAAGATGGGGCTCTCAGGGCAGCAGCCGCCTCCGCTAGCCCCGGGAGTAGATTAAGAAGGAAACCGCTTGCGGGGGATTAGGGAAGCTTGAAACAAGACCTGAGCTCCGTCTTTTGGCAGCACCAGCTGCCACCCTCCGGTGTTTGTTAGCACTGCTGAAAGCACAGCGCGACTGGGGCTGTGAGTGTAGATTCTAAAGGATAAAGACGTGTCTCTCTTTACATTTAGGTGAAAGAAGTGTTTAAGGCATCGCCTTTCTTTGTGGAGGATGACTGTGTGTCCATCATGAACGGAACGGATGAAGGTAAAGTTGCCAGAAGCGCTCTGTGAGGAGGCTGGCCCGGAGAGAGGGCTGTGTGCAGGGCTCTGTCAGACACACGGGTGAACAAGAGCTGAAGTGACGGTCCTATTCCAGTGCACAGTTTAATTATCTCAGAGGATCTGCTTAATGCCCCTATTAGAGACAGATTCTCATCTTGACTGGCTCCAAACCTGGCACAGATGGAGTTTCTGAAAACAAATCATCTTTTCAGTTTGAAGAACATTTAGAAAGAATTGCCAATTGCCACCATTTTTAGAATGTCGCTGTTGTGTTGTTCATTCTAAGAGAGAGACGCTTAATCAAGTTCCTTCCCAGCCCCTGATTTTAAATATGACCTGAAGAGTTTGCATGGGGGAAGGAGGAAGAGGACATTCAGTTCTCTCCCTGTCACTTCCAAAAAGAGGAAGGTGATGATAAAGAATAGGAGCGAGAGATGTGACACTTGGCAGAGTATTCTAGTTTTTTAGTATGGTATCTTCTAGAACAGTCTGCAGAAGCTGCTGGAGGACCTTATGAGTAATGCTCCTTTCTATAGCTGGTCTGAAGGCTGAGAGTAGTGAGGAAGTGGTCACTTGGTGCTCCTGAAATCTGAAAGTAGTCGTTTGAGCGCTGTGTGTCATTTACAGCATCTCAAGTGATTCACCTGCTCTTTCCGACCCTCTCTTGTAGGCGTTGCAGCCTGGATCACCATCAACTTCCTGACAGGTGCCTTGACTTCATAAAGGCTAACAGTGCACAGATGCCGTTCTTGAGAGCGGGGCCTCGTGTCTGCTCTTTAAAATAACCCCTCCGGGTTTCGCAGTGTTGCTGGCCCACAGTGGAGTGTGGGGATGGGCAGGGCTGTACACCCGGCTCATGGGGTGAGCGTCGCGCCTGCAGGTGCGAATGTCGGGGAGGCTGTTTCTCTGCAGTCCTGGGACTTTTCACCAGCGTGGTTCCTGCCCCTCCTGCCACCATCCACCAGGGCCCGTCCTCCATTTCTGAGAGAAGTCATGAGTCAAACCAGCCGTGTCTTCAGATGTGAAGTGTGATGATGGCAGTGCTGATCCCCTTACAGTTGAATTCCTCTGCTGCACGGGGAACAGAAACACCTGTTCTGGGAAACAGGTGGCAAGGAGTAATTTTTCTTAGGTTATGCTCAGTACATGTGGATTTTTGTCACTTTATTGTAATTATTGAAAAGACCAGTGTGTCTGGCTCGTGTATATAAAAGAAAGAAGTTTCCAGCAGATTTAGCCCTTGGAAGATAGAAAACCGCATTAGGCCTCAGGAGTGCGAGGTCAGGGAGGCGTGCCTTGGGGCCTGAGGGAATATGAAAGAGGTCGGTGTCTCTGAGAGGTGAGCGGCAGATACGGCAGGCCCAGCATCTCTGCTGAAGGTCAGTGTCGTCCTGTCACTCTTCACATCAAAGCCATAGCCGGTGGAGCCACCATTCGTGTCCCTTAGACAATAGTGCGTCCTTCCGTGGAGGTTTGTAAACAGCCACAGCTGCTTCTCTGTCTTGTGTTTCTTTCCCCTGGCTTCTAACCTCTTTGCTTTTTCTACTGTTCTCATCTATTTACTGACACAACAGTGCTGTGTTCGTCTTTACTCACTGTGCTCCAGGCAGTTTGAAAACCCCAGGAAGGAGCAGTGTGGGCATGCTGGATTTGGGCGGAGGGTCCACTCAGATCACCTTCCTTCCGAGAGTTGAGGTAACCAGCCCCTGCCGGCCTGCTGCCCCCCGCTCTCCAAGGCCGCCTGCTCCGTGGGGGCTGTCGCAGATCCCCGGGTGGCCGGGAGGCCTGTAGACCTGGTGCCTCTGGCCCCTGCGATCAGTAGTTCTCCTGAGGGCCAGGTTCAGTCACAGTTAATGCTTCTTAGTTTGATTTTAACTCTGCCTGGAAAAAAAATTGTGTTCAGTGGTGATAAATTAGATGATACCAGGAACTCTTTGGGCCAGAGAATGTGAAGTGGGCCTTCCCTCCCCTGAGGGCTTCCAGGAAAGGGGCTGTAGTTAGTCTGACTCACGGAGGAGGGAGAGCTCCCACACTTTTCAGGATAGACGTTCTGAAGGAGTTGAAAATGCTTCCACTTAAGACCAGTGCTTTAAAGACACTACCTTCCTCACCTACCATTTTTTATTATTATTTGAAGTTTTAAATGGAGGAGCACTTAAATTTACTCATGACTGTCTGGGTTGGACCCTATTTGTCAGAATGGGTAAATGTTACTCATAAGAAGGAAAAACATGTTTTTTCGTTTTGGACACTATTTTTCATTGCAAGCTCTTTCACAACACGTGACTCAGTGGAAGGCTAATTTAATTGAACACATCTATGAAGATCCGTGTTCTTTCAAATGAATTGAGGGAGTAGGGGACAAACAGGAGAGAGAGTAACCCTTGCACTCTCCCCCAGAGCACCCTCCAGACCGCCCCGCCTGGCCACCGGACGTCGCTCCAGATGTTCAACAGAACCTACAAGCTCTATTCCTACAGGTTGGTGTTCAGGAGTGAGCATGGGGAGGGGACAGTCCCCGCGCGGAGCCCAGTGAGCCCTGCAGGCCCCCCCTTGGCTCTGATGCCTGCCTTGTAGAGTGACTGGAGTGTTCAGTCACACACACCAGGTCCCAGAAACCCCTGCTGTGTGCCCCCCTGGACCCTCTTCCTCCCCCACTCCTCCCTTCTCTCCTTCCTCCTCCCTTCTCTCCCTCTTCCTCCTCCTCCTCCTCTTTCCTGCCACCTCCTCCTCTCCCGCCTCCGCCTCCCTTCTCTCGCTCCTCCTCCTCCTCTTCTCTCCCTCCTCCTCCTCCTCTTCTCTCCCTCCTCCTCCTCCTCTTCTCTCCCTCCTCCTCCTCCTCCTCTTCTTCCTCCTCCTCCCTTCTCTCCTTCCTCCTCTCTTCTCCTCCTGCCTTCGTTTTTCAGTTTACCTACAGTAAATTACACTTCTTCTCTTGTGCTCTTTCTGTCCTGCTTTGGAGGAGGCTTTAGAAAAGTGGGGAAGAGCCGTGGTGGTGCAGGAATTTTCTGGGCATCTCTTTGGCACATGGCACCTTCAGTGAATTCTTTCCATAAAGCACATGTGCACCATAAAGATGGGGGTCAAGTCTGTTACGTTTAGCAGTATCCGCAGCTCCCAGACATGCTCCTGTCAAGCCACGGGCCTTCATTTGTTGAACTAAGTAGCTGGATGCCCTAAACTTTACAAAGAGCGGCTTCTAGAAGAAGCAGAAAAGCCTGCCAACTGCCTTGCCACACGTTTCCTCCCTTTCCCACTCATTTTGGACGCAGACCAGGTGGATGTACTGGATGTGGAGTGGAGGACGGCACCCAGCGCTTCCCGTGGCGTGCCAGCCACTAACCCAGGACTTTCTCTCCACAGCTACCTGGGGCTCGGATTGATGTCTGCGCGGCTGGCGATTCTGGGCGGCATGGAGGGGACCCCTGGTGAGTGAGGTGGTGTCCAGGGCCCTCCTTGCTCAGCAGGCCTGACAAGTCCTTCTTCTGCCCCTCCCTGCCCCTCCACTGTCACAGCAGCCGCTGGCCCTGGCCTGCCCAACGTGCCAGGAGGACTTGAGACCCAGGAGGGACGTGTGTAGAAGGGTGGGCCCCACACCTCATCGGGGGGCACGTGATGGTGACAAAGGGTGAGGTGTTTTACCTGTGTACATTCTAAGTTATCGTCAAAAGGAAAGAAGTGCTAGTGAAGCCGTTTCTGAAGCACTGAGCTGGGGGATTTCAGGAACCTGAGTGACTGTGCAGTCATCACCTGCATTTGGAGTTGAGTTGTTTTTAAGGATTTGAAGAGAGAACCTTCTTCTTCAGGACGGTCCAGGAAGGGGCTGTGAGGAGGTGATTCTGGGGCGGTTCTGGGGATGTGCTCTCATTCACAGTGATTCTAGCCTTGTGAGCACCTCCCGCCATTTTCTCTTGCTCTATGAAGGGTCATAGAACACGGGCTTGGCCCTTCCTCCAGGCCTGGTGTTTGATTGGCGATGGAGCCTGTGTCTGGTGAGGTTATTAAAGGTGTGTCTACTCCCACGCCTTCTCTGCTCCTTCCTGACGGGCCGGGCTGAGGGAAGCCTGGCACTGGCTGCAGTGCACATGAACTCTTAGGAGATCTTAGGGCATCACCACATCCCGATTCAAGTGTAAGGGACTCTGCTCTGAGGCTGGCATTGGGCAGTCTTTCCAGTGGCATTGATTGGGGCCCAAAGGCCTTGTCCTGTGCCTCTGGTCCAGATGTGCACGTGTTTTTTCCAGCCACGTGCCCTTCCCTCGGCTCTGCTCTCGGTGCCCCCTCTCCTCCCCTGGCCCAGCACTTCTGCCCACCTCCTCCAAGGGCCTGGTTGTTCTGACAGGGTGTGAATGTTCAACTGGAATTTTTGTTTGTCCATATACATCCGATTTCCATTTTTCTTTCAAATCCTGGTGTCCCCTTTGTTGCAAACCAAACGTACCCACATCTCGGAAACTCCTGCAACCCTCACTCTGCGGCCAAAAAACACCTATTTAGCCAGTGAGAAGAAGGCAGGCACCTGTTTGCCTGTCCATGGCTAGACTGAAAGTGCCCAACTGGGACACGTGGGGCTGTGATGCCTGCCAAGAGGGATGTGGACCACTCCCTGCCCTGGAGGAGCCACCTCCCTGAGGCATCGTCTGTTGTTGCATGGCAGATCGCCCACCGAACTCAGTGGTTGGAAACAGCGAACAGCAGTTATTTAATATTGTATCTCGTGATTCCACAGGCTTCATCTGGGTGATGCCTCTTCTGGAGTCCCTGGGGTCTCGTGTGGTGGGGTGGGGTGGCTGGGCTAGGTGTCCATGCCTCGGCGCTCCTCCACGTGGCCTCTCCCCACAGCAGAGCAGCCAGCACTTCTCCCTGGTAACTCAGAGGAAGAGAGACTGCTCGAAGTCACATGACGTCATGTCCTGCACATTCCTTCAGTGAAAGCAGGCCTGGGCCAGAGTCAAGGGCAGGGACAGGGACCCCCTTCTCAGTGGGAGAAGCTGACCCACTTCTCAGCATGCATGTCCTCGAGGGGTGGCATCATGGGGCCAGAGCAGCACAGATTCGTGGTGTGGGGGTACTTGGTGGCATCGCCCTGGCCCTGCCAGCTTACTCGCAGCCTCAGTCTGTAAAATTGGGTGGTGATGCCTCCCCTCCTATTAGGATCGTTGTGACAGTGGACTGAACAGTGCTTGGCCTGGTGCCTGGGACCCTGAAGGCCCTCAGTGAGCTGGGAGGGACCATGTTTCCAGGCAGATGGGGCTTTGCTGCAGCTTCTGTGACAGAGAAAGGCCTTGCCCCCCCAACTGACCTGGAACACTTCCACGAATCAGGTTTCATCTGGCAAAAAGGAAGCGTGTTCCCTTGACCCTCCAATGCCTTTGTTACCAGCCTAAAATAGTTTCTGCTTCAGGCCTCCTCTCAGCAGAATCCAGGTCTCTCAGCTCCATGCATGCCAGTCTTACCGTGGTCATGTGCCTTTCTTTTCTTTTCTCTTTTTATCTTTTTATTTCAGCTGAGGATGGAAAGGAGTTGGTCAGCCCTTGCCTGTCTCCTGGTTTCAGAGGAGAGTGGGAACATGCTGAAATAACATACAGGATCTCAGGACAGAAGGCAGGTATGGTGGATTTATAAGGGTTAAGAATGACAGCCTGCCGCCCCTACCCCGTACCTTCCAGACACCTCTGAGAAGCAGGGAAACTGCTGCCAAACCTCTTTCACAGACAAGCCTTACTTGGCCGCAGAATGGAAGCTGCCCAGTGAGTGTCGTCAGGGCTCCAGGGGGCCCTTGCCAGCGCGCTGGGAACCACTGACTCCTGCAGGATCTCTGCACAAGGCTTCCTTGTCCGTCGCCAAAAGCTTTCTTCCAAAGAGCCCAATGTCCTAACAAGCCTCCAGTGAGGAGGGGCCTGAACGTCTCTCGGCTCTGAGACAAACAGCCCCATCCAGGCTGTTGGCCAGCAGCTCTGTGAGTGCGTCCCTGGGTAGAGGGAGAAATGGCTTCCCCTTGGGCAGAGTCAGCTTCCCTGTCAACTGGGAAGGACAGCAGAGGCTGCTCTCCTTGACAGTGGGTATAGTGTCCAGCCTGCCTGGCCCCTCTCACCCCACATGGGTTTTGTTGGTCTGTGCTCTTTTAGTTTCTTCTAAAAGAAATATTGGCATGTTTCCAGGCTGGACACAGGAGCATGAGGTTTGTCTGCTTTTGGTGACAAAGCTGTCTCTACTCACAACACTTCTGACACCAAATGTGTGGGTATTCCCCTACACCAGCCAGTTCTCCAAACACCAGCAGTTCTGTTCTGACACTGACTGCCTGGGGTTAGCACAGACCCCAGGGGTTAAGGGCTCAGCCCCACAAGACTGTCCCTCACTTCAGGTGCCGATAGCAAGTCCTGGGCCACCTTCTGGCTAACTGGCTACAAATAGGGAGTTCCCATGACCCCCGCCTCAGATAATTTGCTAGAACAGCTCACAGAACTCAGGGAAACAATTTACTTAGACGGTTACCGGTTTATGATAAAGGATACAACTTAAGAATAGCCAAATGGAAGAGACGCACAGGACAAGGTGTGGAAGAAGGGGCACGGAACTTCCATGCTCTCTCTGGGCACACCACCTCCCGGCATCTCTCTGTGTTCAACAACCCGGAAGCTCTCTGAATCCCATCGATTAAGGGGTTTTATGGAGGTTCATTTTGTAGGCATGATTAATTAAATCATTGGCCATTGGTGATTAGCTCAATCTCCAGCCCCTCTCCACTCTTGGGAGGTTCGAGGACTGGGCTGAGTTCCAACACTCTTAACACAAGGTTGATTCCTCTGACAACCAGCCCCTATCCTGAAGTCATCAAGGGACCCAGGAAGAGTCACCCCATGAGCATAAACTCAAGTATGCTTATTATATTATTATAAAGAAGCTGGTTATGAATAACAGAAGATGACCCTTTCGCCTTTATCACTCAGGAAATTCCAAGGATTTTAGAAGCTCTGTGTCAGGAGCCAGGAACAAAGACCAAATATGTGTTACTTATTATCCATGACTGTGCAGGGCACTGTGACTCGGTCACCGACTTGTTCACATGCCATGTGCTAGGCCCTGCTGCAGGCACTGGGCACACAGCAGTGCACAGTGCAGACAAGATCCGCACCTACGTGGAGCTGACATTCTGGTGGAAGGGGTCAGGCAGTAAAACACACGAGAAAGTGCTTTGAAGAAAAATAAAAGGGAAGGGGGGGGAAAGGGGGTGTTGAGGGGGAGATTGCAGTTTTAAATAGGATGGCCAAGGAAGGCCTCGTGGGGTGATATTTGAGCCAAGACATGAAGAGATGTGGAATGAGCCACTCAGATCTAAAGCAGCAGTTCTCTAAACCGCGAGAGCAGCACGTGCAAAGGCCCTGAGGCAGTTGCTGTGTTTAAGGAACTAGGAGGAAGTAGTGTCCCTCCCTGACAAGGGACAGGGGAGGGAAATGAGATCCGAAGGGCAGGGCGTGGCTCTGAGCCATGGTGAGACCTGGTTGGAGCTCCTGGCAGACGGCGGGGAGGTCTAGGATAAGATGGGAAGCTGGATCCAGGCTGTGGGACATCCATGTCCATTACCCTCCAGTGCCTGTGTTGTTCTCCTTCCAAGCAAGGAGTTAACGACCTGCTCTGTGAGCTTGGGAAGCTGCCCATTAGGCCTCAGTTTCCTCATGTGTGACACAAGGAGGGCCCTGGCCCCACCTCCAAGGTGGCTCGTGAGATAGAGCAAGACACAGCACGTGCAGAGGGCGAGTGCGGGCCACACAGTGCAGACGAGCCACTGGGCTGCGGCAGGACGGCTGCGTGGGCCTGGCTGGGGCTGGTGTCGCTCCGGCTCAGGGGTTCTCTCCCTGGACCTGGGCTAGCAGTGCCGTGGCTCCCGAAAGGTTGCTGGTGACTTGCACTGGGCAGCCTCTCGACTTGGGGTGGGGTCTGTGCAGGCTTCCAGTCCCACCTCACCCTCTGGGTCAGGGTCTTGAGTCACTGGGAAAGGGCCCCAGGGGCTGCCTGGCCCGGTGTTCGGAGCCCACTGACCACTGGCTCTGTGCTATTCTTCTGCCCAGCAGTGAACCTCCACGAGCTGTGCGCCAGCAGAGTGTCAGAAATCCTTCGAAGTCAAGTGCACAGGACATCAGAAGTGAAGGGTGTGGATTTCTATGCTTTTTCCTACTACTACGACCTTGCAGCAAACGTTGGCCTCATAGGTAAGGGTGGGACCCAGCTGGGCTGTGCCGGGACCGCCAGTCTGGTCCCCCGGGCAGGGGGCCTGTGGCAGGAGTAACTGTGTTGTCAGTCACCCTGATGGTGAGAGAAGTAGACTTAGAAGGGCAGGTGTCTTGTCATCTGAATAGGAAGTAGTAAGACCTCTTTTCCTAAGTAAATCAGTTCTTTGAGCCACTTAGTGAAGTTGCGTTGTCATTGCAGGAACAGTCACTTGCTGTAGACTTACTCTGCTCTGAGGCAGAGCTGGGTTAGCTTTGGAACTCGAAGACCCTCAGCCGAGTCTCTGGCTGAGGGAGCCGTTTGTGACGCAGCCACATGGCCGGCATGGGGAGGGGTCTGCCCTCCCCACACATCTCCCTCAGGAGCTTACGGAGCCTCACTCGGACTCCTTCATGGCACACGAGTGTGGTCATGGCAGAAGCTGGTGTTAGGAGTTTGCCAAAGCTGGTGGTGGTCCAACTCAGGGTGGGAACTCTGGAGAGCGTTGTGAAGTCACTTTAGTGGGTTGTGACCAGAATTTTTATTTATTTATTTTTTTTTGTGGGGAGGATCAGCCCTAACCTAACATCCAACGCCAATCCTCCTCTTTTTGCTGAGGAAGACTGGCCCTGGGCTAACATCCGTGCCCATTTTCCTCCACTTTATATGGGACGCCGCCACAGCATGGCTTGATGAGATGAGCCCCGGGATCCGAACCCATGAACCCCGGGCTACTGTAGCAGAGTGCGTGCACTTAACTGCTACGCCACCGGGTGGGCACCCCAGAATTTTTTTTAATGAAATAGATTGAGAATATCAAAATACATTGCCTGTAGTAAGGATAAGAACATTAATGTAAATAAAAAGCCACCCAGAAGAAACCGATGATGTTAGAATCTGTCTGGCCCCTGGGACCCGGGAGCCTCCTGCAGTATCTCCAAGCTCATTGAGCGCCCCACTGCCTGGGCCCAGTGTGGAAGGCAGCCAGTGGAAGGTGACCTCTCTCACTCCTCTCTGTGGCACAGAACGAGATCCCTGGCATGCCCCAGCAGCTGTCCTCGTGGCTCCGTGTCCTGTGCCCTGTGGGCTTCCCGTAGCTGAAGCAAGGGGGAGCGCGTCCACGTTCTCCTGACTGTGCCCCTGCCTGTGGAGATCGCGGTGCCCAGAGTCCACCACACCCCAGCTTGGCCTGGCAGCCTGCTGGGGCCCTGCCCTGTCAGGTTGGCTGTGCAGAGCCCCACCCCAGGATCACCTCATCAATTTGGGGTCCCTCACTCTGGCTGCAAGCTACCCTTTCCCTAGGGGACTGACGTCTTCCCGAGGTGACCTCGGGAGATGCTTGGCTGTTCAGAGAGGCTGTCTGACTCCCCTCTTGGTCACACACGGCTCTGAAGGAGTGGCTGGGTCTGTTTTCAGAAATGGAATCCACCCTCAGCGGTGACTGCCTTAGCAGACGCCGAAGGTCAAGGAAAAGTCAGGAGGAGGTTTCCTTCATCAGAACATTGAGTAGGTGCCTTATACCAAACAAACGTGTGGACACCTCAGGGACCCTCTATCAAACGTATAGGTTTTGGGGAGCGTTGAAGAAACAGTTGTCATCTTTGAGAACTGGGGACACAGCTCTTTGTGCCTTCCTCCCTGGGAATGGCAGGGGCCTGGGGCCACTCCCTTCTAGAGAACCTCATAAAGGCTCTGCACATTTGTTCTAAGACCTAACAAACCACTCCTTTTTTTTTTTTTTTTTTACGGAATTTTTTTTCACACTCAGGAAATGGATACCAGAATGCCATTGTTGAGCTCAGGGCCACAGCTTCAGGAAACAGTTCTAATTCTGTGTTTTTTATTTTTTTTTTAACTTAAAATTAAGAGTTTGCTCAATCTTTGGGGTCCAGGGATCCTGATGAGCTTCCTCTGGGGGACCCTCTAAGGCCCCTGACCATGCTGACCGACCCCATAAGGTCCTGTGTGGAGCACCTGCCCATCCCAAACCGTGTCACCTCAGGAGCCATGGTCAGTGCGTGTGGGGCCGCTGCCCTGCTTACAGCCAGGCTTGCAGCCAGCCAGGACGTAGCCCTGCCTCTGCCTCTCCGGGCTCCCCAGGTGCCAGCTTTGGAGCCGCAGTGGCATTGCAGCTCCTGCGAGGCTGGTGCAGATGGGGCACTTGGTCTCGTCCCACAGATGCAGAGAAGGGAGGCAGCCTCATCGTCGGAGACTTTGAGATTGCAGCCAAGTACGGTGAGTGGTGGCTGCACTGCCCAGGTGAGGAGGGCCAGGGTAGAGATGGGGGCGCTGCCCCAGCACGTGGCAGGCTTGCTGCGGTGCTCGCGAGGCAGGCAGTGGCATCGAGTTCTCGGGTTTGGTTCCTGGTTCTGTCAACCAGACGAGAGTTCAGAGGTGTGAGAATGTGGAGTTCAGAGTGTACGCAGGGTTGCCATGCTGGGCCCTGACCACAGGTCCACTGCATCCTAAGTGGGCACAGGTTGGGGGGTCTCTGTCCCCAGCAGTGAGGGCCTATTCCCAGTCCCAGGGTTGCGAGGAACGGACTCCCTTGATTTCACTTTTCACTTCGACTCAGGTAACCGTAAGAGTGATTTCCCCTGAAAATTTTCCAGCAGAGTCACAATTGTTACACAAACCCGAAGAAGCTGGGAACCCCTGCACAGCAGAGTCTGGCATGCAGGGAGTGAAGAGCTGCACCCTGGGGTGTTGCAAGAAGTTGACCCAGCAGCCCTGGGCCACCCTTGCCCGTCTCCCTTCCCCTTCCTCCTCGTCCCTTTCCCACTCGCCCCAGCCGCCTGGATGTGAAGTGAAGGCTTGTCGTAAATATTCTGCTCTTTTGGTTGCCAGTCCCAATTGCAGATCAAGAGTTAAACTTTGTGTGTTTCCCCATAGAAAATCCTCTCTCCCTCCTCACAAAAGTGGCTTTTTTTAAGCTTTCTTGTCACTTCTGAGCTTATCCTGGGGACACTGGGTGTCTATGACTCTTCAACAGGAAAAAGTTCAGAGCAGAATTCTGGGAAGGCTGTTGGTGGGTTTGCCCATCCCCCTTGAGAACAAGAGTGGATTGTTCTGAGCCAGCTTCGTTGGTGTTTTCATTGCCCAGAAAACCCAGGTCTGCATCTGGGAGAGGTGTCTAGGATCATGGATGCAGAGATGTGGCCCATGAGACTGTGGCTTTCTGCAAGTGGCACTAGCATATGACGTTCAAGTCCCTCTTTCGAGCCCGGTGGAGACTGGGTTGGCCTCGAGCCCCTGCCTCCTGTTGTGCTCTTGGCGGATCGCCTTCCCACTCTGAGCTGTAATCTCGTCTAAATCAAGAGCGAGGACCTGGGGCTGGCCCAGTGGTAGCGGGTGGGGGCTGGAGTGGGTGGAGCAGGGTCTGCACATACCCTCCCCACCCCAGGGAGTGAACCACCTGGAACCTGATGGAAGCTGGTCGTCTTGCCCACAGTGTGCCGGACGGCGCAGACCCAGCCACAGAGCAACCCCTTCCTGTGCATGGATCTCACCTACGTCAGCTTGCTGCTCCAAGAATTCGGCTTCCCAGGAAACAAGGTTCTGAAGGTAAAGACTCACTTCTTGGGGGCCCTCGCGCCCTTTATGGTGTGTGAGGCCGGATGGCTGCTTCCGGCCTCCCAAGCAGGCCTGCCTTTCACATGTGCGCGGTGGTCCCCTCTGCCCCTCCCTTTATCTTTTCAAGCTGACTCGGAAAATCGACAATGTTGAGACCAGCTGGGCTCTGGGGGCCATTTTTCATTACATCGACTCCCTGAACAGACGGAAGAGTCCGGTCTCCTAGCAGCCGAGCTGCCCTGGCGGTCCTTACAGAAGCGGTTTCATCTCCATAACAGACCCCTTTGGGGTCCCTGGACGTGTTAGGAGGAGGCCACAGTTGGGCTGCAACCTCCCTCCCCTCGGCCCTGCAGACCTGCCCTGGATGGGCAGAGGGCTGGAGCACGGCCCAGGCCCAGTACCGCCTCCTACGTGTTGGCTCCAGGTGGGCAGTGAACCAGACAGGGCAGAGGGCACACGCAAGGCCCGGGCAGCGCGGGCCCGCTGTCCCCCGCTGTCACTGTCTACAGTGTTGAGGCGTCCGTGACAGGCGTCCCTGTGACGGGCACCTTGTTTTGTCTCCCTGCTCCTGTCTCCCCCGCCCCCACGGCAGCCCTCCACCTTCTCCCCTAGAATCAGTCAGGAGGTTGCCCAGGCTGTTGTGGCTGCTCTCAGGGTGGGCCGAGTGGGAACCACTGCACCTTCTGGGAGGGGGTTGGGCGGGACACTGAACTCTGGACTTGAGCCTGTTTGTCTCTTCCTTGGGTGTGGATATGCGAAGTCATCCAGAGGCCTGTTTCCTCAGTCCTGGGTGGCTCAGGCTAACTGTTGGCGTGGACACTAGGACTAGGAAGAGGGGCCAGGGAAAATACCTCTCTGTGGCCTTTGTGTGCCCTGGCTCTTCAAAGAAAGTCTAAACATGAGCTGAACTGCTGTTAACTGTTGGTGGCTGTGCTGCATGAGTGACGTCTCTGTGTGGTGCTGAGTGTTTGCGTCGAGCTGTGTTCTGAGCCCCATTTAATGTATCGCTGCCTTGAGGAGTTGACAACCAAGCAGTGTCAGAAGACACAGCCCCCCGCAGGTCAGCCAGGCCCTGGAACTGCCATCTCGTGGCTCCACTGGTGGTAGGGCCACAGCTTGTCCGCTGGGGGCTCCACAGGACACCGACTCAACCCTCTTGCCTCAGCGGTGCAAGCTCTGGCAGACGGGGCCGTGCGCTAGGCTCAGGTACACTCGGCTCAGGTACGCTGGGCTCAGGTTCAGATCCCGGGTCCACAGTCGTTCCTGCCGAAATTGTATGGTACACAGAATAAACTGAACCTCATGTGTTCCACTCATAGTAAAGGGTTTACCAGAGTGTCTGCCGTCGGTGATTCCTCTCAGTGAGCAGCAGCACTCGCCTACCCCAGCACCAGCAGGGAAGTACCTGAGGTCCCTGGGCACCAAAATTTAAACAAAAAACTACGCAAGTGGGGTGACAGAGGTGCTGGCACTATTAAGTCTTGTCAGTGTGTCTGAAGCAGACATACTCGTGAGGAGACAACAGCAGGAGGGCACACAGGGTCTGCCCCTGGCCCTCTGGCATCCCCCACTGGTAACTGGCTTGTGGAGGCCCAGGCTGCTGTAGGCATCTAGTCGGGGAGCCACACACCTTCCCAGTGGTCTGTCAGAGCTCCCTGTCCTCCCTGGGGCTGTGAGCAGCAGCACATTCCAGGGAAGGCATGGTGCTCTCGAGCAAGCACTGAGCCCAGGTTGCAGTGTGTTCAGCCAAGATCTGGCTTTAATCTGGGACAGTTGGGAAGGGGTAGCATGCCAGACAAAACTGGGCAGACCCTTGCCACAAGGACTCTGGGCTCACAGCCTCCACGCGTATCTCAGGACTGATAGAAGGGAGCACGGGGTCTGGCCCCTCGACTTCCCAGGGCCGCGATGGGACCAGAGCAGACTGACTGCTGGATATGCCCTCGTAATGGAGGCTTATGGGGAGAGAAGAGGACTCTGCAGAAAAAAGTAAGAGGCGGATTTTACTCCTCACCTCTCAGAGCCTTAACCTCCCTGTGGGGGAGGCAGGAGAGAGATCCAAATGTAAAACCTTCGATGTTTGAGAAAGTGCTGTGCCAGCAAAATGTTCAAACAGAGGAGGGCTTCCACCCTTTTCTGTGTGTCCCCAGCTGGTCTGAGTGAGGTGACCGTTACAACCCCAGCTCCAGGAGGCAAACCATGGACAGAACTGGAGCCAGCTCTCCTCTGCCCAGTGGTTTCCCCAAAACATAAACCTTGGGGCAGAGGCCTGGAGACCTGCGTGTGACACAGCAGGAAAAGGCAAAGCAGGAAGGATGCTTCCTCCAAAGAAGAAGCCACATTAGGACTAAAGCTAGGAGGCTTCCACTGGACAAGGGCACGAAAGCCCAGCTTCTCCCACACACCTCACCACCCTCCTTGGTCTCCCAGCCCCTCTCCTTCCATAATATCTGACAGTCTAAATATTTAAAGAACTCCGGAGGCAAGGAATCAAAGATGCATGAAGGTAAAAGTGAAGATGGATTTGGTCCCTTTATAGGTCAGTGATCTCACATCTGAAAAAGTGTAAACAACTGGAAGTTTCCCAAAAGATTGCCAAATAAGTCATGGAATATTTTGAGCCCAGCAAAATATGCAAGTCATTTCACTCTGAGTGTCTTTTGTGATAATCAAGTAGGGTTCTTGTTTTTTCAAAAATAGCTACATATGCACATCCCAACATGTAAAAGATGCAAACTTGGGACACATTGAGAATTTTGTTCCCTCCCATGTGTCCCACCTCACAGAGGACATGGTTGTCTATGTGCTCATCTTCCTGACACACCCCACACACTACCTCCTGCCCACATGTCCCACACCATCCTGTTCCTTCTTGGTGCACACCGAGCTGCCTTGGTCCTGCAGTGGCTGCTGGCATTCCCATGTCTGGATGATGGGACCCACAGCCCCCCCATCAAGTGGTTCCTGGGCCCACATCCACGTGCATGAACCATCCTGACACTGCCGCATCCAAGGGCAGGGACGTTGTTTTGTTTTAGAGTGCTGCTTAGAAGCATATGTTAATAGGGAATTTAAAATCTGTGTTAAATTGCAGCCTAAATTGAATGATGATAGAGAAGAATGCAGCGATAGAAATTAGAAAATAATGGAATTAAACTGATTCTTACTCTCTAACATGAAATGAAATGTACTCTCTGATATTCAGGAGAGTTCAGCTTGCTTCCCCTTCATCTTCGCAGGGATGGATCATTAAGCATCTTGAGAAAATAGAAAAAGTGCCAATGAGCTCTCTATCTTAGGTTGAGTTGCTGAGGCGTCCCAGTGGGAGACCTTGTCTTGACTTCTGGGGTTAGGTTCTGAGAAGTTGTTGTGTGGCCTAGGGCATCTATGTTTCCCTGCCCTAATGAAGAGCGAGGATGAAGTCTCAACAATGAGATAATGAAGCGGTCAAAATGGCAGCCTTGCCAGTCCAGAGAACCACGATTGCTCTAGGCAGGTGGAGGTAATGAAAAACCTGTGGAGCTAGGGGCCCTTGTGGGAGTTAAGAACCCTTTTAAAAGGCTACACTTTTTCCGGAAAACAAAGTGTTGAGACTGCCAGAAGAGTTTAGGGAAGGAATTCACTTGAAACACTCCCAACGGTTTACTTGCTGTTCTTACCCAACCTCAGAACAGAAACAAATTCACCCAGTGAAGACGTGAGATCACATCTTGAAGTCTCAGTGACTTTTTTTAAATTGTATAATTGACGTGCAACGTTATATTAGTTTCAGGTGTACAACATAATGACTCAATATTTGTATACATTGCGAAACGATCACCACAATAAGTCTAGTTACCATCCATACATAGGTACAAATTTTTTGTGTGTGATGAGGAGTTTTAAGATCTACTCTCTTAGCAACTTTCAAATAGGCAATACAGTATTGTCAACTATAGTCACCATGCTGTACATTATATCCTCATGACTTATTTATTTTATAACTGGAAGTTTGTACCTTTTGACCATCTTCACCCATTTTTGCCCACCCCCATTCGCCTGCCTCCAGCAACCATCAATGTGTTCTCTGTATCTGTGAGCTTGGTTTTTTGTTTGTTTTGCTTTTTAGATTCCACATATAAGTGAGATCATATGGTATTTGTATTTCTCTAACTTATTTCACTTAGCGTGATGCACTCAAGGTCCATCCGTGTTGTTGCAGATGGCAAGACTCCATTCTTTTTTATGGCTGAGTTGTATTCCATTGTATATATACCTCATCATCTTTATCAGTTTATCCATCAACAGACACTTAGGTTTGTATTTTGGCTGTTGTAAATAGTGCTGCAATGAGAGAGGGGTGTGTATATCTTTTTGAATTAGTGTTTTCAATTTCTTTGGATAAATACCCAAGTGGAATTTGCTGGATCATATGGTAGTTCTATTTTAAACTTTTTGAGGAACTTGCATACTGTTTTCCATAGTGGTTGCACCAGTTTACATTCCCACCGTCAGTGCACATCCCTTTCTCCACATCCTTGCCAACATTGGTATTTCTTGTCTTTTTGATAATAGCCATCCTAACAGGTGTGAAATGACATCTCATTGTGGTCTTGATTTGATCACTAATCTGATGATTAGTGATGTTGAGCATCTTTTCATGTACCTGTTGACCATCTGTATGTCTTCTTTGAAAAAATGTGTATTCAGATCCTCTGCCCATTTTTTAAATCAGAGTGTTAGTTTTTTTGCTATTGAGTTATATGAGTTCTTTATATATTTTAGATATTAACTCCTTATCAGATATCTGATTTGCAAATGTTTTCTCCCATTCAGTAGGTTGCCTTTTCATTTTGTTGATGATTTCTTTTGCTGTCCAGAAGCTTTTGAAAGACCTATACACTGAAAACTATAAGACATTGATGAAGGAAATTGAAGAATACACAAATAAATGGAAAGATATTTCATGCTCATGGATTGGAAGAATTAATGTTAAAATGTCCATACTACCCAAAGCAATATACAGTACAATCCCTATCAAAATTCCAATGGCATTTTTCACAGAACTAGAAAAAACAATCCTAAAAATTTGTATGGAACCACAAAAGACACCAAATAGCCAAAACAATCTTCAGAAAGAAGAACAAAGCTAGAGGCATCATGCTCCCTGATTTCAAACTATACCACAAAGCTACAGTAACTAAAACAATATGGTATTGGCATAAAAATAGACACAAGGATCAATGGAACAGAATAGAGAGCCCAGAAATAAACACACATATATGGTCAATTAATTTACGACAAAGGAGGCAAGACTACACGATGGGGAAAGGACAGTACTTCAATAAATGGTGCTGGGAAAACTGGATAGTCACATGGAAAAGAATGAAAGTAGACCACCATCTTACACCATACATAAAAATTAACTGAAAGTGGATTAGAGACTTGAATGCAAGACCTGAAACCATAAAACTCCTAGAAGAAAACAGGCAGTATGCTCCTTGACATTGGTCTTGGCAATGATTTTTTTGGATCTGACTCCGAAAGAAAAGGCAACAAAAGCAAAATTAAATAAGTGGGACTACTTCAAACTAAAAAGCTTCTGCACAGCAAACAAAATCATCAACAAAATGAAAAGGCCACCCTTAGCCTTTTTTCACTCTCATCATGGTCTCCCCTTAGACCTGTGGGCTGAGAGAAGATCCCCTCCCTGGAGGCGGGGTCAGGTCTGCTCCTTCCTGGTGAACCCCTGGGTCCTGCAGGTACTGGGCTCATGGGGAAGGGCCCTCAATTGCCTACTGAATAATGAAAGGTTGCCTAAAAGAAAACAGGAGAATTGAAAACCCTGAGGATAGGGACACTGAGCTTCCCTCCCCACCCCCCACATTTCATTGTGGAGCCATCGATTCTCTTGTTTTCTCAATGAGAGTGCCTGGCCAGGACTCCACCCAAAGCAAACAGCTAGCTTAAGCGGTTAGCAGAGCAAATAGGTTTTCTGCAGGAAGCTTTCCTTCACTTCCCTCTTGGATGGACTCTTCACAGTTGGCTCAGAGCTTCAGCTGGAATTCCTCTGCACAAAATGAATCTCAGAGGGAACTTGGTGCTGCTTCCTAGAGGCCTAGATTTGCAAAGGCTGCCTGTTTGATGGAGGCTGTGTTTGGCAGTTAAGATCTTTCTAGCTTTTACTTCTGACTTAGTGAAATTTGTTTTTTTTCCCCCGGGGAAAGATTCACTCTGAGCTAACATCTGTTGCCAATCTTCCTCTCTCTCTTTTTTTTTTTTCTCCCCAAAGCCCCAATACATAGTTGTATATTTCAGTTGTGATTCCTTCTAGTTCTTCTATGTGAGCTGCTGGCACAGCCTGGCTCCTGACAGACGAGTGGTGTGGTTCCATGGGCCGCTGAAGCGGAGTGCTCCAAACTTTAACCACTAGGCCATCAGGGCTGGCTCGTGAATTTTTTTTAAGAATATTTTTATTGAGGTATTTTCATATAGTCAAATGTACAGATCTTAAGTATACAGTTCAACCAATTTTCACAAGTACACACACCCTTGTAGGCCATACCCCTATTCTGTCACCCCAGAAAGTCCCTAGACAATCTCCCCACACTTGGCCCCTGGCAGCCACTGTTCTGATTTCCATTACGACACATTACCTGTGCCAGTTCTGGAACTTTATATAAATAGAATCGTATGGTATGTGCTCTTTTGTGTCTGGCTTTCAGTTGAGCATAATGTTTGTGAGATTGACCCATGTCAATGTGCATATTGGTAGTTCATTCCTTTTTATTGTTGAGTAATATTCCATTATTTCAATGTATACACTTTGCTTCTTCATTTTCTGTTGATAGTCACTTGGGCTGTTTCCAGTTTGGGGCTTTAATGATAAGGGTCCTGTGAACATTCTTGCATAAGTCATTTTGTGGACATATGTTTTTATTTCTCTTGGATGAATACCTAAGAGTGGAGTGGCTGGGTCATATGATAGGTGTATGTTGAACTATTTTTTTTTTCTTTTTGAGGAAGATTAGCCCTGAGCTAACATCTGATGCCAATCCTCCTCTTTTTGCTGAGGAAGATTGGCCCTGGGCTCACATCCGTGCCCATCTTCCTCCACTTTATATGGGATGCAGCCTGGCCTGACAAGCAGTTCATCGGTGTGCGCCAGGATCCGAACCTGTGAACCCCAGGCGCCGAAGCAGAGCACACACTTAACCAACGCGCCACCGGGACAGCCTGTGTGTTGAACTATTTTATAAGAACCTACCAGGCCTGCCTGGTGGCGTAGCGGTTAAGTGTGTGTGCTCTGCTTCAGCGGCCCAGGGTTCTCGGGTTCAGATCCCGGGCACGCACCGTCGCACCGCTTGTCAAGCCGTGCTGTGGCGGCGTCCCATATAAAGTAGGGGAAGATGGGCACAGATGTTAGCCCAGGGCCAATCTTCCTCAGCAAAAAGAGGAGGATTGGCGACGGATGTTAGCTCAGGGCTGATCTTCCTCCCCCCCCCAAAAAAACAACCAAACTATTTTCCATTGTGGCTCTACCATTCTACTCTCTCATTAGCGGGGCTCTGCGCTCTCACCAACACTTGCTGCTGCCAGTCATTTTAATGTGAACCATTCAGCAGGTGAGTTCTGGCACCCCGTTGTGGTTTAACATGCACTTCCCTCGTGTGATCTAGTGATTTTTAAAGAGGCTTCAAGAATCCTGCCCAGGCCAGCCACCTCCCCAACCCCCTGTCCACCCTTGCCTGGCAGGCTGCATGGAGAACCACTGGGATCGACTTTATCCAGTGTTCACTCGTGGGGCCTGTGCGTGGAAGGCAGTGCTAGGGACATAGGAGTCCCTCCCCACAGGGTGCACACTCCAGGTTGGGGGTGGCAAATTCTTCCTATAAAGGGCAGATAGTAGGGCCGGCTCTGTGGCTTAGCGGTTAAGTGCGCGCGCTCTGATGCTGGCGGCCCGGGTTCGGATCCCGGGCACGCCCCAAGGCACCACTTCTCCGTCCAACGCGAGGCCGAGTCCCAAGTACAGCAACTAGAAGGATGTGAACCTATGACATACAACTATCTACTGGGGCTTTGGGGGGAAAAAATGAATAAATAAAATCTTTAAAGGGCAGATAGTAAATACTTTAGGCTTTGCAGGCCACATGGTCTCTGTCACAGGTGCTCAGCTCTCCTGTGGAAGTGTGACAGCAGCCTGAGACAAAATGTAAATGAATGACTGTGGCTGTGTTCCAATCACATTGGGTTTATGGACACTGAAATTTGAATTTCATATAATTTTCACATATCATGAATTCTTTCGATTTCTTTTCAATCATTTAAAAGTGGGTGGGGGCCGGCCCCGTGGCTTAGCGGTTAAGTGCGCGCGCTCTGCTGCTGGCGGCCTGGGTTCGGATCCCGGGCGAGCACCGACGCACCGCTTCTCCGGCCATGCTGAGGCCGCGTCCCACATACAGCAACTAGAAGGATGTGCAACTACGACATACAACTATCTACTGGGGCTTTGGGGGAAAATAAATAAAATCTTTAAAAGTGGGTGGGTGCCCACCTTCACCTACCACCTCCTCAAGTCCCCCTTTGTCCAGCCCCAGGCCCAGCCTGAGGACCTGCCAGGGAGGGGTTGAGACTGGCCTAGGAAGCTAGCCTGATAGGGTAGTAGTTTGTAGGACCAGTGCTGGGCTCAGCCCTCTGCTGAGGGAGTGTCCAGTCTGAGCCCGTGTAGGATGGTCCTCGGGAGTGTCTGAGAGGCAGGGGAGCCCATGAGGAAACTACTGGAGGACTTCCAGCAAGAGGACCCAACAGAGCAGCTGAGGATGGATGAAGGGGAGACTAGAGCCACAGGGAACAAAACGGCTAGAGGCCCCAGACTTCCGCCTAAGACGAGCGGCTGCTGAGACAGAGTCCTTGGGAGCCTGGAGGAGGAGGTGGGACCACCAGGCCTCTGTGTCATTGGCTTCTGATCTGGAAGCAGGCAGGAAGCCACTGGCCTAAAGAAGGATCTGGAGCCCTGTTGGATGTAGGTGGTGGGCAAGGAGCCAGGATAAGTAGGGGAGGAAGATGGGGGAAGGCCATAGGCTGCACAGTGTGAACCCCAGGCCCTGCCCCAGTGGCTTCCACCACACACACAGATGCTCCCCACAGGGGCGGCTCCTAAGTGTGTGTGTGATACACCACACTGCAATAAAGAGCTTTCCCAGACCCCACAGGCTCACTTACACCCACCTACCCCCAATTATATCTACGCCTAACGTTCAACCATCATCCTTAGGTCTGGCAGCCTAGAGGTCTGCCTGTCCTTGAACTTCATGTAAACGGAACCCTTCAGGATGTGCTCATCAGTGCTGACTTCTCTCACCCAGCATTATTCATCTGTCTTATTGGGTGTGGTTGATCATTCACATGGCTGCAGATTATTCAACTGTGGGAACATGCCACGATTTATTTATCCACTCCAGTGTTGATGGACATTTGCATGGTTTCCAGTTTGGGACTGTTTTGGATAGGGCTGTTAGGAGCATTTTTGTACATGCCTTTTGGTTGGCATGAGCATTCATTTCTGTTGGATATTTTCTTTGGAGTAGAATTGCTGGGTCAGAGCTAGGTGTTTGCTTAGCTATAGTGAATACTGTCAGTTTTTCAAAGTGGTGAAAGGTCCCTACCTGTAAGGACTCTTGTAGATGTAGAAATGACAGAGGCCAAGATGAGATGAGGGTCGGTGGGAGCAGGACTGAAGCCAGGGACCCAAAGACGGCCCTGAGGAACACGAGCGGTGATGACAGTGGGTGCAGACCTGATGGTTGCTGGCGAGAAAGAGCAAGGGGGCTCCCAAGCCCAGGGCCTGCAGGTAGGAAGCAGGTGTCCCTGGCTTTGGAAGGGGAAAGGGTGCTGAGACAGAATCTCATGCGTGGAGAGGGAGAGAGAGGTAGGCGGGAGTGGAGCACAAGTCCAGGACCTCATTCTCAGCTCTGCATGTTGGGAAACTCAGCTTCATTCATTCATCCAGGCGTAAGCACGTGGCAGGAAATTGTCATGTAGCAAGTCTCAGGAGATACCAGTTAATAAAAAGAAAGAAAGAATTTGATGTATTTATGGTGTGGCATACCTGGTCCCCAAAAAGGCATTAATTGTCCCTCATAGCCCAGGGGTCAGCTGACCCAGAATCACAGCACAGTCTGGAAACTCCAGGTCAGAAGAGAGCTATGTGTACTGGGGGGACCCCGCTGTCCGGCCCAGCTGCCTTGAGGAGCTGCCTGCTCCCCTCCCCTCTCAGGACTCTGCAGCAGGGAGTATGGATTCTTCAACACCTCCTTTCCAATAATCTTCATCGTTAAAAACTTCTGTCCGGGGCTTGCACCTTAAAGCCTTGGCTCTTAAGATGCTCCCAGGACCTGGGGGATTGTTTGAAATGCAAAATGTGGCCCCACCTCAGACCTGCTGAATCAGAATCAGCTTCCTAACCAGACCCCCAGGTGATTCTTACAGGAAGCACCATCTAAGGGACCTGCTGTAACTGTAACCCAGGTGAAGCTGGGCCTCCTGGAGGCTTGACCCTACCTGAAGATGCTTCCAAGAAGGTAGAAATCTGACTCAAGGAGCCTTAAAGGATAATGGAGCTCTTTACCCTGGCTTTCTTATGGGATTTTTACACAGCTCATCACACAGAAAGCATCCTGAAGTTCCTCTTTGACGGTCTCGCCGTCTTGTAACAGCCCTTCTCTCTTTCCCGCCCACTGTCTTTGTGTCTCCTGTGCATGTGGAGCATAGCACGTGGCCCAGAGTCGTGCAGAGCAAGTGTTGGATGAATGCTGAAGACTTTGGGAGCTCACAGGCCAGAGGAGCAGGTGCTGTGGACCAAGCACCTCCTCTTCCAGCCTGAGGGGCGTCTCAGCCTCACTCAGCCCCACCTCACAGGGCTGCTGACCCCACCAGGGCACACAGCAAGCACAAGTCCCCACTCCTCCCCAGCCCTCTGAGGGGATGTGCAGGCACACTTGGATAGCACAGCCAACCAATTCAGAGACTCGTGCTTTCCAGGGTGACTTCCACAGGCGGTGGTTATCATTCATTTACATTAATATAAGCTGTGCAAAGACTGAGACTTTCTCACTGTGAGCTTAACAAACTCCTGGAGAGACAGGCAGTGCTACAACCAGGGCTGCCTGCTGATTGGAACCTTCTGCTCCATGCGATGCCAGGAGGTTTCTGCTGAGTGACAGAGCGATATTGAAGACCCCTGTTCCTCTAGGTGCTGCTTTCCTCACGGGGGCCTGACCTTGAATGAGCAGGAGATGGTAGGTGCAGGCATGCACATCAGAGTTCTGCTGCGCCTGGCCCCCTGAGCCCTCCAGGCTGTCGGTTCGCCCTGCCCCTTGGATGAAACCGTGGTCCCCCAGGTCACTCTGGAGCAGCAGAAAGTCCAGTCTAATATTCAACTCCAGGGTAATCATCAAAACTCCAAGGGCTTGTCCAGTTCAATCCCCCAAAGCAGGGGAATGTTTCTGGCTTGGAGGATGGCAGGGTGATGGCCCTGAGGTATGACCACCACCTTCTTTCTTTAGCATGTTCATCGCCCCTGTCCCTCACCAACTGCTGTTTGCGCCACCCTCCCTTCTGGAGGAGGAGGGAAGCACCTGAGTGAGTCCATGAGGTGGACATCTCAGGCTTACTCTTGCCACCTGGCTTTAGAACTAGTCTCACAATCACTTAAGAAGTAGGAACCTTAGGCCTGGGTCACAGACATTGGCCTCAAGGCCCAGCTGAGCATGATGAGACGGTGTCCCTCCAGCCGCACACTGGGCAACTCCATGGTGCATTTACAGTGGTCCCCCCTTATCCGTGGTTTCACTCTCCACTGTTTCAGTTACCCATGGTCAACTGTGGTCTGAAAATATTACGTGGAAAATTTCAGAAATAAACAATTCGTAAGTTTTAAATTGCACACCGTCGTGAGTAGTGTGATGAAATCTCACACTGTCCTGCTGCATTCCACCCAGGACGTGAATCATCCCTTTGTCCTGCTTATCCATGCTGTATATGCCACCTGCCCGTTAGTCATTTGGTAGCTGTCTGGGTTATCAGATCGCAGTACTTGCGTTCAAGTAACCCTTGTTTTACTTAACAATGGCCCCAAGGTGCAAGAGGAGTGATGCTGGCCATTCGGATATGCCAAAGAGAAGCCGTACTTCCTTTAAGTGAAAAGGTGAGAGTGCTGGACTTCATAAGAAAGGACAAAAAATCATATGCTGAGGTCGCTAAGACCTACAGTGACTTTTATTACAGTATATTATTATAATTTTTCTATTAATTATTGTTAATCTCTTACTGTGTCTAATTTATAAATTAAACTTTATCATAGGTATGGATTATAGAAAAAAAGCATATATGTAGGGTTCGGTACTATCCACGGTTTCAGGCATCCACTGCAGGTCTTGGAACATGTCCCCTGTGGATAAGGGGGGACATCTGTACTAGCCTTCCTACTAGAACCAGGACCTGGGTGCTGGGTTATAAAGGCTGCCTGGGGCAAAGATTCCCACATTTGCACAGTAAAAAGAATGCCCTTGGAATTCTGGATTTGGGGCTTTGCTTGTAACAAGCCCTACAGAGAGTTCTTATCAGCAAGTTTGGGAAACTGCCCTAGTTGGTTATTATCTGCACGTCTGTAGGCTGGGTCCTAGGAGTCTTTACTATATTACTATGGTATATATAGTAAACTGTATTATAATTCTATACTATAAGTGATGTTGTGTCCTTCCCAGTGCCTTGAATCAGGAGGCACAAGTCTCGGTTTGTCCCCTTATTGGTGATGCTAGGTTGAATCACTTCATGAGGCTGGAGTCTGTCATCTCTCTCCATTGTAAAATGCCTTTTCCTCTTTATAACTAATAAGGTGATCTGTGGGGTGATACTTTGAGACTGAATGAAAATCGTGTTCCCCTGCAGCCACTGTCCACTCCTACGTTTACCTGGCATCTTTCTGTAGAGAAGAGCTTGCTTCCTTCCTCCTTACTCCTGTTTTATTTCCTTTTAGTATCACTCTGGTCTGAAGGATTTTTTTTTTAACATCAATGTGTATACATTGTCACTAAGAATATCTGTTTACCTACCCCAGTGAAGGGAGAGACCCAATTCTACAATGTCATTCTAGCTGGGTAATCTTCATTCTACTGAGCTTTACAATTACCTACCTCTCAAAAATAATGCATTTGTTGTTTGCCTCCCATTTCCTGAAAGGCCAGGTCTGTGTTCATTTGCAAACACTAACATTACTGTCATTTCTGCATCACATCCTTCTTATTCCTGTCTTTTCATTTATCATTATTGTATCATCCTTTACACCTTCCTAGTTGGTTATGAAAATTGTCATTCCCTTTAGCAACACAATAGTTTATGATATTAATTTTGAGTATAGAGAAATTGTGTGGGCTCACGCAGTGGAGCAGGACTTGGCCCTGGGGGTGAATCTTGGTGGTTTCCCTTACTAGCTGTTTGAGTTTAGGGAAGCATCTTAACTTCTCTGCAGTTCTGCTTCTGCATAGTCAAGTGGTGGTCACAGAAGGCTATCTGTGGGAACCATGAGTTAGTACATGCATGGAGCACAGTAGGAAGCAATAACCGTTAGCTCTCCCATTCCTTACCCAGCCTGCTCCATGGTTCAGTGGTTGAACCTTTACCAGCTTTTAAGTATAACCTACAGCATAACAGAAAACATCCTTGGACAACTTGTTTTTTGTTTTTTTGAACTTTTCCTTGAAATCTGTGCCCCAGAGTGGTACAGCTCGTCATAGGGCACAATAATTTTTATGACTCCTTTCATGAATTTCCAGATAACTCTCAGAGAGATTGCATCAGTCTGCAGATACAATCTGCATCTCATAGTCCTGCCATCAGTGACTGAAGTTCCACCTTGTTGGCTTAAATCCCGAGGGAATAGCTAGTGCAGGACTGAATTCAAGAGCTGAAGCAGGTGGGTATGTGACTAGGTGGGGCAAGAGTGCAGTTCAGATTTATTGTCCCCTGAGAAGTCTGCAGCTGGAAGAGGGTCCAGGTGAGAAGATAACTTGGAAAGTGTCACACCAGGAAAACTCCTGCACCTGGACCTTCATGATATCTCCTGCGGGCAATTTGGACCTCCGTGTAAGTCAGGAACTTTTGCAGCCCATCAGC
The DNA here is from genome assembly GCF_057802395.1 of Ceratotherium simum simum. Classification (NCBI taxonomy): domain Eukaryota; kingdom Metazoa; phylum Chordata; class Mammalia; order Perissodactyla; family Rhinocerotidae; genus Ceratotherium; species Ceratotherium simum. The sequence continues at coordinate 50,590,510 of NC_141920.1, forward strand.
CTTAGACCACCAGGAGCAAATCTGCAGTCCCACAAAATTGGGTTTACTGACCCACCGCAGTGAGAGAGCAGGCACGTGGTGGGACCGTGGGGCTTCCTGAGAACAGAGGAAAAGGCAGAGTTCCTGTGGGGTTTGGGGAAACTGACATGAAGCAGCGTTCCCACAGGCTCAAAGCAAAGCAGGGCTGTGTGCAAGTGGACTGGGCCCTATTTCCTTCGGAACCACCGCGTTAAGCAGATGTGGGAAGCTGCACCTGGGGTGGAATGGAGGAGGCTGCGTCTCTGTCAGAGTGACCCAGATCCTTCTTCCTGCCCTAATTTAAAGGGGAAAGTGCCTGAGGGCCTGTGATTTATGGAACAAGGTTTCTCAGTGAGTGAGGAAGCAGTGGTCCCTCAAGGAAGGGTTGTGATACTTCAGGGCCACAGCGTGCCCTGGGGAAAGCTGTCCCCTGTTCACGAACAGTGTCTGTCATCTCAGTCTGGAGATCACAGGCAGGGTGGAGCTTTCTCAGTATAAACTAAGTTTTACTTTAACTGGTATTTTGAGAGCCACCCCAGCCCACAACGCAGGTGACCAGGCCCACCAGGCGTTGGTGGTTGCCTTTCAACCTGTACTCTTTCCCCTAACGTTAACTAGGCCTTGGCCACACCCGGCACCAGGGCACTCGGGTGGAGGGCAACTGGTGACCTTGGGCAGGCGATGGACACCGCCCGGAAATCCCAAAAGCCCCGAGGGCAGGGTCCTGCCTCCTGACTACCTTGGGGGGCAGGGGCATCGCGGAGCTCGCGCTTCGATTCCCGAGCCGTCCAGCTCCTCTAGTCGCCCCCCACTTCTGCCGGTCTCGGCCAACTTGGGGTCAGATCTCAGCTCTTCGGTGGCCGTGGGCGGTCACCTCGCCTTTCTCATCTATAAAACAGGACGCCACTCCCAACGTCCAAGGACTAAAGCCACTCCCCGCGGCGCCTTCCCTCCAGGAGGCCCCACCCCTTCCTTCCAGAGGCCCCGCCTCTCCCGGAGGCTCCGCCCCCGGCGCAGCGCGCAGGCGCGGCGCGCGCTAGCCGGCGTCGCCGCGGTCCCTGGTGCCAGAGTCGTCGCAGCATCCTCTTGTTTGCGTGTCCTCGCTGCTCTCCTCCAGCTGTTTTTCCTGCTCCTCGGCCGGCGCGATGGCGAAGCCGCTGACGGACAGCGAGAAGCGGAAGCAGATCAGCGTGCGCGGGATCGCGGGGCTGGGCGACGTGGCCGAGGTGCGGAAGAGCTTCAACCGGCACCTGCACTTCACGCTGGTCAAGGACCGCAACGTGGCCACGCCCCGCGACTACTTCTTCGCTCTAGCGCACACGGTGCGCGACCACCTCGTGGGCCGCTGGATCCGCACGCAGCAGCACTACTACGAGCGCGACCCCAAGGTGAGGCGGCCGAGGGCGGGCGCGGGCCGCGCCTCTGCCCCGCCCGGAGGAGGGCGGCGGCCCGCAGCCCCTGCTGTTGCGGCGATCGTGCTCTCTGCCCCGAGAGACGCGCGCGGGGACCCCGCGGCAGAGTGTGTTTGGGTTGAGCGTGGGCCCCGTCGGCCCCCGCAGCTCCCCGGTGGTCCACGCTCTGGCCCCTGGCCGAGGAGAATAGCCTCGGGTGGGGCCCCTGCCTCCCCCACCGTATTTTCCCGGGGGGCAGCCGGCTTTGCACGGGCCTGACCCGGTCCTTCCCGCCCCGCCACCCAGGGCTCAGAGCGGATTCGGGCTGTCGTCTACAGCCGTGGGAGTCGGGCCCCGGGGGTCTGGCCTTGGCTCCCTCTGCTCAGGGCGGAGCCCGAAGGACCCTTGCGTGAGGAGCCCGGCTTTGCAGGGCTGCGCTGCTCCTCGAAATTTCCGAGCCCTGGAATCCTGGCGGAATTTTCCAGGATTTGTTGACCGATCGTGTGCTTCCGTGATGGCTGCACCGTCGGTGCCCCCCAACCCCACCCCCGCCTTTGTTTTTCTGCAGCAGCGTGTGGGAGAAAAGGGTACTGGAACCGGGCCTGGGCAGTGTTTGAAGGGGGTGAGCTCAGTCATCTGCAGGGAATTGTGGGGCTTTTTTTGGCTAAGCAGTGATTAGAGGAAAATCGTTGAGGATGCCCGCTAAAGCAGGAGGGGGCAGAAGCTCCCAGAAGGAGCCCTCAAAGAAGGCTTTATCTTTGAGGTACCCAAACCTTCCTTGAAGAACTTTACTATGTTAAAATTCACGGAGATTGAGTACTTGTTACTTCTCTGTATATCTTGCAAAAATACATGTTTACAGCAGAAAAATACAAAACACACAAAAGAAAAGTAACTGAAGTGTCTCCATTACTCTTAACCGTGTTAGAATATAGGTGTATGTCCTTTCGGATCTTTTTCTACTCCTAAATATACCTACACATTTAAAAAGAGATATTTTGCATATACAGTTTTGTGGCTTTTCTGTTTCATTTATTGACATTTGTAACTTTTTCAACAGCTTTCCAAGTCAGTGAATATCCTTCTCCAATATCATTGGTCATTTTCAATTTGACAGGTATATCATAGTCTTGCCCAGCCCCCTGCTGCCAGTTTTTTTTTTTTTTTGGCTCTTGACCATGGAGAATTTTCTCCTTTCTACTATACTAAGATAAAGAGTGAAAACTGATGAGGAAAGGACACGCTTGCAGGCCTGAAGCCAGTTTGCAAAGATCTGATTTGTAGTCTATACCTGGGCACTGGGTAGTTGCATTGTTGATAGTATTTTAGAGTATTTTTGTGAGGCATTAAGAAATGTTTAATAATTACTAAGAGTGATGTTGATTGCTTTTCCAAACTTATTCTGGGGCACTCTGTTTTTTATTTTTTTTATTTATTTTTTGAGGAAGACTAGCCCTGAGCTAACATCCATTGCCAATCCTCTTTTTTTGCCAAGGAAGATCGGCCCTGAGCTAACATCCGTGCCCATCTTCCTCTACTTTATATGGGACGCCGCCTCAGCATGGCCCGACAAGCCGTGTGTCGGTGTGCGCCCGGGATCCGAACCTGCAAACCCTGGGCCACCAAAGCAGAACGAAAGCATTTAACCGCTTGCGCCACCGTGCCCGCCTCGTAGGGCACTCTGTGTTTTAAAAGAGAGATGGTAAAAAGGACAGATTTGGTAGAATACTAACTGGGCCTCTTCATATTTAGTACGCAAGACAGCACAGAGAGAAGTGGCACCGAATGGCTAAAACAGGTTCTTACAACAAGGACTTGGGATGACTTTGCCAGGGAAACTGCCCAAGAGGCAGTGGCTGCCCCAGAACTCCCTGCTGATGGCAGAGCTCTGATTCACGACATCATTTTTATTGTCTGGGTAGTAGACGACAAGGGCATGTTCAAGGGTATTTCCCTGGAGCTGGACCAGGACATACCCCCACACCTGTTAGAGTGTTTATGTATGTTTAGATCCTGAAAAGGCTAGTGATGGGCTCAGGGATTATGGAAATGGGCTTTCGTAAACAGAATTAATCCCTCTGACAAAACAGGTTTGCTAATCCTCAGTGAGAGGTCTGAGTTTTGATTGTTTACTGTGGTGGCTACAGGCAGAAGCCTTTCTCTTGTAAAGAAACCACACAGCCCATAAATGGAAGATTGTTTGCCTATTCTGGATAGAAAGCCATTTAAAAATGGAAAATTGGAATATAAGTGCTGGCTAATTAATTAGCCAGTCTGGCTAATTCATGTTGAAAATGAGCTTGTCATCTCCTTTTTCTGCAAAAGTTGTATGTTTGCTTGTAATGGACCGGCAACAAGCCCATGAGGGTCAGAACCTGCGAGGGGAGGGGAGCTCCCAGTAAAAATCCCACGGAGCCACACCCTCACCCCTAGGAATGGCCTCAGGGACTCGTACCACAGAACTTCAGGCTGGGGTAGCCTGATCTATATTTAATAAACTAGAGTGCTTTTATTTATTATTTTTGTTTTTTAAACAATTATGCAAGTCCTTATGATTGTTGGAGGAAAAATTAGAAAACACAGATAAGCCAAAAGAAAAAATTAACTGTCATCTCACCACCTAGTAATAACCCTATAAATGCTATAAACATTTTGTATTCTAGGTCTTTTTTTCTATACTGGTAGGAATATTTGTTTTCATTACACATAATAGTATCGTGCTGTACCTATTGTTTTATAACTCTTTTAACTCTGCTTTTGGTAGCAGCGGACACAGTTGAAACTCGAGTGCTCAGAGGAAGAGATTTAAAGCAACCTGCCTGGCAGATCAGCAAGTCAAAAAATCTGGCTAAAATTGAGAGGTTTGCGCTTGGCAGTAGGCAGCACTTAGTTCTAAAGATGGTTCAAGGATTCTCTGAAGTGATGGCAAGGCTGGGACTCCACTCCAGACTCAGGAACACAGAACTGGATGGCGAGGGATGGCTTGCAGGAGTCCAAGCTCCTTTGTCCTGGCTTTACTGTTCCGCCTGTGCAACCTGGGGCTTGGATGGATTTCTTAACCTTTCTTGGCCTCAGTTTTTTCACCTGTAAAATGAAGGGGGATTGAGCTAGGTGATCCATTTCTGAGGTCCTAAACTGTTCTAAAACGTTATGGTTTTAAGTTTGCTTATAAAATGTTCCCATTTTATATTGATGTTCCATCTCTATCCAAAAAGAATCTGAGAGTGCTGAAGTAAGATATGACACAAAAGGTTCAAATTAATAGAAGACCTCAAAGAGAAAGTTGGGGAGGGACAGTAAGGTTAAATTCAGGTGCAAGGTCAGGACCAAAATGCAGACATAAGTTCTGGCAACTAAAGCAAATGGCAGATCATGCCCAGTGATGGGAGTCGTGGAGTCTCTGCAATAACTTCTAGAATGAGCAGGTGTGAGATTTCTTCCATGGGTCGTTAAAGCAGATGCTGGATAATGTGGACAGCTGGCCTACTGCATCCCTGCCCTGAGTGGATGGAATAGCCAGTTTACTGTGCCTGGCCTACTGCATCCCTGCTGTGGATAAAATAATCAGTTTACTATGGCTCTTTGCCATAAGCTCATGGCATAACCACAGTGGTAGATTAAGGAAAAGCAGCTCTGCCGCAGAATGGTATTACGTCTTTCTAATAAGATAATCATGATGAATAGAATTCATCTTATGATTTGGCTGGACCCGAGAGTTAAAGGAAGAGGACCTAGGGCAGTGTTTTGCAGCCTGGCTGCCTGTAACCCCCACTTCTGGGGTTTTGTTTTAATTGGTCAGTGGTGGGACCAGCCGCTGGAATCTTTTTAACACACCCAGTTGTTCTGATGTGTTGCCACCTGTCTGTGTGAAGTGGACCTTGCGTCCCGTGGGCAGGCTTCCCTGATAGCAGATAGCTCAGTTATTCTCTCTGGCTAGGAGCTGATGATGGGCAGATGTTCTGTGCTGACAGTTACCCTGACAGCTTGCCAAGTGGAAGGTAGGGTTAAGCCATCATTTTGTGAGATTAAGAAGCCTCCCGGAGCGCATGCCATGAATTTTTGTGGACGAGTTTGGCCTCTTCTCTTACAGGCTGTGATAGTTAATTTTTTGTGTTAGCTTGGCTGGGCCATGATGCCCAGATATTTAGTCAGATATTCTGGATATTTCTGTGAAGGTGCTTTTTTGGATGAGATTAACCTTTAAATCAGTGGACTTTGAGTAAAAACAGATTACCCTCCATAATGTGGGTGCACCTCCCATCAGTTGAAGGCCTTAAATAGAACAAAGGCTGACACCCCCACCCTCCCATCCCCACCCCCAACCCTCCCCAGCAAGAAGGAATTCTGCCAGAAGACTGTCTTTGTACTCCAAATGCAACTCTTCCTTGGGTCTCCAGCCTGCCAGCCCACTCCCAATCAGATTTTGGTCTCGACCTTCACAATCACATGAGCCAGTTCCTTAAAATACATCTCTATGTACATATCCTGTTAATTGTTTCTCTGGAGAACCATAGTACCCAGGTGGTGTGGATGGCTGCACCGGGCCTTTGTATCTTTATGAAATACTGATCTCACTTCTGCATCCCTGCCCTTTTTTTTTTTTTTTTTTTTTTTTTCCCCCAAAGCCCCAGTACATAGTTGTCTGTCATAGCTGCACATCCTTCTAGTTGCTGTATGTGGGACGCGGCCTCAGCATGGCTGGAGGAGTGGTGCCTCGGTGCGCACCCGGGATCTGAACCCGGGCCGCCGGCAGCGGAGCGCACGCACTTAACCGCCAAGCCACGGGGCCGGCCCTCCCTGCCCTTTTTAAATGATTTTTTAAAGCTTTGTTTTACATGATTTCAGACTTTAAAAAGTTCCAAGAATAATGCAAAGAATTCCCATGTACTCTTCACCCAGATTCCCCAAACATTGAACCTTTTAACACGTTTGTTATGTCTTTTTCTCTCTATATTAATGTACTTTTTCTCTGAACCATTTGGAAGTAAGTTGCAGACTTGATGCTCCTTTACCCCTAGAAATGTGAGTGTGTGCTTCCAAGAGGCGGGGAGAGTCTCTTACACAACCACAGGCGTGATTAACCTCAGGATGTTCACATAGACGCAGTGCTGTCATCCACAGACCTTACTCAGCCAGTGTCCCACTAATAAGAAATACAAGTAAGAAAATTGAGAGAACTTTATAAAGCCTTTTCAGATCATACCTAATTTTTTTTCATTAAACAGAGCAAGGCTTTAAGCCATTTAGAAACCCTTGCATACTAAGACATGAAGCAAATAAACAACAGGCGATAGCTGGCTTTTTTTCTACCTTATACAGAATGGGGTTCTTAGGAAACGGTGAAGGGCAGGCAAAGAACACAAATTTAGAAAATAATTGGACAACAGAAAAGTTTGGTTAAAGATGCCTTCAACGAGATCTTCTGGAGTAGGAATTATATGTAATTTCAGTTTTAGCTGAGTGTCTTTTCTCATCCTTGCAACAGTTTAGAATGAAGTGTGGAAGTGGCTATTTAAAACGCTGACTAGTACCACATGAGTTAGAAATGTAGTTTGACACAGTCCAGATCACTTAGCATAAATTGCTTAGGCTCCGGCTTATCTGTCGGTGATAAGGAGCCTTCTGTGATTGGCTGTGGGATGGGAGCGAGTAGACATTTTATAGAGCTTAACGGCGTGGAAGGCGGCAGGCTGAGGATTGTAGCAGTGTAATGTCATGGAGTGCAAAATAGATTTGTTTCCTACAGCACTAAGTGATCTCTAAGATCCCTGTAAGTTCTCACATTCTAGAATTTTATTATGTTTTACTTTTCCAAATTGACTTTGAGCAAACAGACCCATGTTCTAGTCCTAGGGACCAGTACCTAAAGTGAAAAAGGAAATCTGTGATCCACGTTGAGACAAAATCGACCAATTACTCATGGGAAGTCAAGTTTCCCTGGCACTTATTTCTAGAAGAAAGTGCTTGAGTGTGCCTTCATTGATTGGGGGCTTAAGAGATGTGGCAGATGATGCTAAGCATCCTTACACAAACGTAGTAGTGGTTTTGTAAAGCTGCCCCTGGCATGACCCTCCAAAAAGCCCCTTGGACGCAGTGGAGCGGACATGGTGAGTAGAGGTGAGGATGAGCCGCAGCTGTCTGGCAGGTGAGACGATCGCCCCATCCCAGTAATCCTCTCACTGGGCTCACCTGGCATGGGAAGGGCGGCAAGGAGAAGGTGGGCTTCTCTTCCTGTGGGAGCAAAGGTCCGGCCAGGGAGGCGGCCCTGGTGCATTTGGAGAGGCTGGGGATCCACCAGAGCTGGCTGGCGGAACGCTGTGCTCACTCTGTGTTGGGTCAGTGGTCAGTGTCCCTGTGTCATGTCAGGGCCAGCTCTGTCCTGTGCGGCAGGGAGCCGGCAGTCTGCCTGGGAGCCACTCTGTGCCCACCTAGCCACAGCGAGATGGCACCTGGTGTGTTAAGATGTGGCTGCAGCACAGCGACTCTAATAGACAAGAGCAGCGTCGCTGTGTTTTCCTGGGCACAAGATGACACGTCTCTGGCCAGACCTGCCCGTAGAATCAGGTTCTTCCTCGTGGTGAGAGCTGTTGCCCCAATCTGTGTTTTTTTGCCCTGAGTGTTGGAAAAGTTCTTTCTCTCCTTTTCCTACAGGACGTTCAGACCCTCCTGTTAAACAAAGACTCTAAACACCCTTTTAGGAGAGGGAAAAGAAATTGGAGAACTCTAAAAGTCTAGTTCTATTAATGAATCTCAGTTGTGTAAAGAGCAAAATAAGGCTCTACCTATTGATATTAAACTCCATTTCCACAGGTAGAGTTCATTACCTCCTAAGATATCTTTAGAAGATTAATATATTGTTGATCGTCTTTCCATCTGTTTGTGCCGAAGAGCTTCGTTTATGCTTTTCTGTGATGTTGCCTGTTGATGTAGGCTTTGCGTGTAATAAATAAACCCAATTAAAAAAAAATAAAGGCTGCCTCTGGGCCACTTAACACTTGTTATGGTCGTATTGCGAGAAGGGACCGTGCAAGAGAGATGAGTGGCCCAGTTCAGCCCCGCAGGCAGCAGGCCCCCAGAGCTGCTGCAGAGAGGGGGAGGGGTCCCTCTTTCTCTCAGGCTGAAGCAGGGCGCATCTGGCTCCCCAGCTAGCGCTCCCGGCTCTGCTGCAAGGTTGTACAGATGCTGGTCGGGGAGGCAGGAGAGCGGCTGGACTGGGCCTGGCATGGCCTTGGGCCTGCAGCAGCAGAGTTGAGGGCCACCGAGGAGCTGGCCCTTTGCAGGCAGTCCCCCAGGCTTCTTCTGGGACCAAGCCTGTGCTCTCAGGCAGTTTTTTCCAGAACTGCCAATGCTCCCTGAAAATCTGGCCTGGTGAGGGCACCAGCATTGTTTGAGTCCAGGTCTAGCCCTGTATTGAACACCAAGGTGGACGTGGTGTTCTCAGAGAGGTGAAGGGACTTAGGTCACCCCTCTGGCTTAGAGCCCAGTGCACACGGTTCAAGAGTTTATGCGTCTCCTTGGCTAGCTCCTCCAGCGAGCCTTCTTCAGCTTGATGGTTTTCACTCTGAACCATCTTAAGGAAACCAGGGAAAACAAAATCCACATACTTGAGGAAACTATGAAAGTTCTTAACACAAATCTCTAAAACAACAAGCCGAGTCTGAGTCCAGAGCTGCAGCAAGCAGGGTCTTGCAGCAGTGCCTGGCTTAGTGCTGACTCGCCCATCTCTTGTGAGAGGGTGGGGTTCCAGGGCACCTGGCTGCCATGTTGCTTCTGCTCCCCTCTTATGCAGAGCTGCAGCAGGAGGCTGCCCAGCGCTCACTGCAGAATTAAATAAACTGCTGAACCCTTGACATCTGTGCTCAGCTTGGAAAAAAATGAAAGAAATTCAAAGATTTAAAAACTAAGCCAACGTTTTATGCCTCACTATCCATCCCGTACAAAAAGAGGTAATCAAGTTATTTTCTTAATACTAGTTAAAAGTTAGAAACTTTGGCAGAAAGATCAAACTACAGCAACTTTAAAAATACATATTTATAGTAAAGGGCAGAATAAAAACATCTTGATTATATTCCTGACCTACCTACTTTTTATAAAACCTCTTGGGGAGAACCCCAGAAGTGGGTGTGTGGGGGAGAAACAAGCCTTCGTGTGTGCATAGGGAAAGGGAATGATCGTGCTGGAAACCTTCTCCATGCTCTGCTCAGATAGCTGGGTTTATTGGGCTCGGGGTGTTCTCAAGTTTGGTCATTAAGCCCTGTCTGGAGGGAGGGGGCTCAGTGCTATGAAAACCCCATATAATAATAGCTCAGTTGCAGTGTAGTGTAAATAACGTCCAGGATGATGAGAAGTCAGGAAGAAGCAATGGACCGTGAGCAGACAGGACAGTAGGGTACTTAGTGTGCGGTGTGAATTCATTCATTACACTGCTGTGTTTGTGATTTAAAGGATGTTAGAATTTGGATAGTAATTTAGAAGGCGTACATTCTAATGATCAAAAAAGGAAAGAAAGGCCGTCAAAGACTGAGCCCTGTATGGTTTTTTTTGTATGTATGCATGTTCTTTTAATTTGTAGATTTAAAAACGTATAGGAAGTTTTCTTAAATTATATATTGAAAAAAATTTTAACATTTTCTTCAGTTTCTTTTTTTAGGGACACTAATTATGCAGATGTTAGGTATCCTTTGTCTTCCAGATGGATATTTTTCTCTCCTTTTCATGCTTTTCCGCCATTTTGTTCACTTTTCCTCAACCAGGTGTTTGTTTCCAGCTTCACCCTTGTTGTGCACTCAGTGGCACCTCCTTCTCTGTAGTTGTTTCATTTCTTATTCATTTTACTCTTGCCCGTGCTTGGTCTTATCAGTGTTTCTTGGCTTCTTGGAGGCGTCTGTGTTTACACATTTCATTTGCCTCTTGGTAAATGCTGGGTGTACTTTGCCCACTATGTTTCCTGTCCTGTCTTCCTGTTCTTATTTTCAGGATGTGGATCCTTCACTCCATCTCTCGGAGTGGAGAGAATTCTTCGGGAACCAGCTGTTTACAGCTGGACAGTAGGGCAGGGGCTTGGTGTGTGCAGCCTGGAGGGAGCACATTTGTGTTCCCAGATTTGTGAGTGTGTGCATTAGTGTGTGTGCACACACGTGAGTGAATGTGCATGTGTGCGAGTGTGAGTGTGCACATGTGCGAGTATGCACATGAATGCGTGTATGAGTATGCACCTGTGTGTGTGAGTGTGTGCATGCACGTGTGAGTGTGCATATGTGAATGTGAAGTGCTTTATCATTTCCTTGTCTTCAGAAAGCAGAGACAAGCACTGGATAGTCACCCTTGTCCCCACCCTGCTCCTTGGTGGCAAAGTGGCACAAGGGCCAGTTTTCTAGTTTAGTTCTACCTGCGCTAACTTTCCACCTCTATTTTCTTTTTTTGTTGTTGTTTTTTTTTTGTGAGGAAGATCAGCCCTGAGCTAACATCCATGCTAATCCTCCTCTTTTTGCTGAGGAAAACTGGCTCTGAGCTAACATCTATTGCCAATCCTCCTCCTTTTTTCCCCCAAAGCCCCAGTGGATAGTTGTATGTTGTAGTTGTACATCCTGCTAGTTGCTGTATGTGGGACGCGGCCTCAGCATGGCCGGACATGCGGTGCATCTGTGCGTGCCCAGGATCCGAACCCGGGCCGCCAGTAGTGGAGCGCGCACACTTAACCGCTAAGCCATGGAGCTGGCCCCTCCACCTCTATTTTCTAATAGTTGGTGAGTGTTAGAGAGAAGCAGGCAGAGGCCTTTTTATTCTACTGTCTTTACAAGTGTATGTTTTATATACAGCATTTATTTTACTGTAATCTCTCCAATTTTTGTACATTATTTCAACTTTTTTTTGGTAACAGCTTTACTGACATAAAATTCACATACCATATAATTCACCCATTTAAAGTGCCCAGTTCAGTGGTTTTGGTTTATTCACAGAGTTGTGCAACCATCACCACAATTAATTTTAGAATGTTTTCATTACCCCAAAAATAAACCCCACACCTTTTAGCTATCACCCCAAATTCCCTATCCCCCTAGCCTTAGGCAACTACTAATCTACTTTCTGTTTCTATAGATTTACCTATATTCCATATAACAGGAATTATATAGTATGTGGTCTTTTGTGACTGGCTTCTTTCATTTAGTATAATGTTTTTTAGGTTCATTCTTGCTGTAGCCTGTGTCAGTACTTGATTCCTTTTTATGGCTGAATAATATTCCATTATATGGATATACCACATTTTATTTATCCATTCATCAATTGATGGGCATTTGAGTTGTTTCCACCTTTTGGCTATTACATACAAGTTTTTGAGTGAACATAGGTTTTCATTTCTTTTGGATATATGCCTAGGAGTGGACTTGCTGGGCCGAGTAGTAACTCTGTTTAACTTTTTGAGAAACTGCCAGACTGGTTTCCAAAGTAGCTGTGCCATTTTATAATCCCACCATTTGTGTATGAGGGTTCTGATCTGTCCACGTCCTAGCTAACATTTGTTATTATCTGATGACTTTTTGGTTATAGCCGTCCTAGTGGATGTGACGTGGTATCTCATTGTGGTTTTGATTTGCATTCCCTTGTGGTTGGTGGTGTTAGGCATCTTTTCATGTGTTTATTGACAATTTGTATTTTCTTTGGAAAAATGTCTATTTAGATCCTTTGCCCAACCAACCATTGGGTTGTCTTTTTATTATTGAGTTGTATACATATTTTATATACAGATCTCTTATCAGTTATATGATTTGCAAATATTTTGCCCCATTCTGTGGGTTGTCTTTTTTACTTTATTTATGGTATAAAAAGTTTTTAATTTTGTGAAGTCCAATTTATCTATTTTTTGTTACTTGTGTTTTTGATGTCATATCATCGAAAGAAGCCATTGCCTAATCCAAGGTCATGGAGATTTACTCCTGTGTTTTCTTCTAAAGTTTTGTAGTTTCGGTTCCTACGTTTAGGTCTTTTGTCCATTTTGAATTAATTTCTGTATATGGTGTAAAGTAGGGTTCCAGCTTCATTCTTTTTTTTTTTTTTTTGTGAGGAAGATCGGCCCTGAGCTAACATCCGCCAATCCTCCTCTTTTTTGCTGAGGAAGACTGACCCTGGGCTAACATCCATGCCCATCTTCCTCCACTTTATGTGGGACGCCTCCACAGCATGGCTTGACAAGCGGTGTGTCAGTGCGCGCCCGGGATCCGAACCGGCGAACCCGGGGCCGCGGCAGTGGAGCGCGCGCACTTAACCGCTTGCGCCACTGTGCCGGCCCCCAGCTTCATTCTTTTGCATGTGGATGTCCAGTTGTAGCAGCACCATTGCTTGAAGAGATGATTCTTCCCTACTGAACTCTGTAGGCATCCTTGTGGAAAATCACTTGACTGTAAATGTCAAGGTTTATTTCTGGACTCTGTTCTAGTCTGTTGCTCCATGTGTCCATCCTTGTGCCAGTACCACACAGTCTTGATGACTTTAGTTTTGTAGTAAGGTTTGAGATTAGGAAGTGTGGGTCCTCCAACTTTGTACTTTTTTTTTTTTTTTGGGTTGTACATTTTTATTGATGTTTTAATGGTTTCTAACATTGTGAAATTTTGGGTTGTACATTTTTGTCCATCACCATATATATGACTCCCTTCACCCCTTGTGCCCACCCCCCACCCCCCACCCCCACTCCCACTGCCCCTGGTAACCACAGTCCAGTTTTCTCTCCCATGTGTTGGTTTATATTCCACATATGAGTGAGATCATACAGTGTTTGTCTTTCTCTTTCTGGCTTATTTCACTTAACATAGTACGCTCCAGGCCCATCCATGTTGTTGCAAATGGGACGATTTTGTCTTTTTTTATGGCTGAGTAGTATTCCATTGTGTATATATACCACATTTTCTTAATCCAATCGTCAGTCGAGGGACACTTAGGTTGCTTCCACTTCTTGGCTATGGTGAATAATGCTGCAATGAACATAGGGGTGCATAAGCCTCTTTGGATTGTTGATTTCAGGTGCGTTGGATAGATTGCCAGTAGTGGGATGGCTGGATCATAGGGCATCTCTATTTTTAATTCTTTGAGGAATCTCCATACTGTTTTCCATAGAGGCTGCACCAGTTTGCATTCCCACCAGCTGTGTATGAGGGTTCCTGTTTCTCCACATCCTCTCCAACATTTGTTGTTTTTTGTCTTGGTGATTATAGCCATTCTAACAGGCGTGAGGTGGTATCTTAGTGTTGTTTTGATTTGCATTTCCCTGATGATTAGTGATGTTGAGCATCTTTTCATGTGCCTATTGGCCATCTGTATATCTTCCTTGGAGAAGTGTCTCTTCATTTCCTCTGCCCTTTTTTTGATCGGGTTGTTTGTTTTTTTGTTGTTCAATTGTGTGAGTTCTTTATATATTATGGAGATCAACCCCTTGTCAGATGTATGTTTTGCAAATATTCTCTCCCGGCTGGTTGGTTGTCTGTTCATCTTGATTCTGGTTTCATTTGTCTTATAAAAGCTCTTTAATCTGATAAAGTCCCACTTGTTTATTTTTTCTTTAGTTTCCCTAGTCTGGGTAGGCATGTCATCCGAAAAGATTCCTTTAAAACCAATGTCAGATAGTGTGTTGCCTATATTTTCTTCTATGAGTTTTATAGTTTCAGGTCTCACCTTCAGGTCTTTGATCCATTTTGAGTTAATTTTTGTGAATGGCGATAGCACATGGTCCACTTTCATTCTTTTGCATGTGGCTGTCCAGTTTTCCCAGCACCATTTATTGAAGAGACTTTCCTTTCTCCATTGCATGTTCTTAGCACCTTTGTCGAAAATTAGCTGTCCGTATATGTGTGGTTTTATTTCTGGGCTTTCAATTCTGTTCCATTGATCTGTGTGTCTGTTTTTGTACCAGTACCATGCTGTTTTGATTACTATTGCTTTGTAGTATGTTTTGAAGTCAGGGATTGTGATGCCTCCTGCTTTGTTCTTTTTCTTTAGGATTTCTTTAGCTATTCGGGTCTTTTGTTGCCCCATATAAATTTTAGTATTCTTTTTCTATTTCTGTGAAGAATGTCATTGGGATTCTGATTGGGATTGCATTGAATCTGTAGATTGCTTTAGGTAATATAGACATTTTAACTATGTTTATTCTTCCAATCCACGTGCATGGGATATCTTTCCATTTCTTTATGTCATCATGGATTTCCCTCAATAATGTCTTGTAGTTCTCATTGTATAGGTCCTTCACCTCCTTGGTAAGATTTATTCCTAGGTATTTTATTCTTTTTGATGCAATTGTAAATGGTATTGTCTTTTGAGCTCTCTTTCTGTTAGTTCATTATTAGCATATAGAAATGCAACTGATTTTTGTAGATTGATTTTGTACCCTGCAACTTTGCTGTAGTTGTTGATTGTTTCTAATAGTTTTCCAACAGATTCTTTAGGGTTTTCTATATATACAATCATGTCATCTGCAAATAGTGAGAGTTTCACTTCTTCGTTACCTATTTGGATTCCTTTTATTCCTTTTTCTTGCCTAATTGCTCTGGCCAAAACCTCCAGTACTATGTTGAACAGGAGTGGTGAGAGTGGGCAGCCCTGCCTCGTTCCTGTTCTCAGAGGAATGGCTTTCAGTCTTTCCCGTTGAGTATGATGTTGGCTGTGGGTTTGTCATATATGGCCTTTATTATGTTGAGGTACTTTCCTTCTATTCCCATTTTATTGAGAGTTTTTATCATAAATGGATGTTGTATCTTGTCAAATGCCTTCTCTGCGTCTATTGAGATGATCATGTGGTTTTTATTCTTTGTTTTGTTGATGTGATGTATCACGTTGATTGATTTGCGGATGTTGAACCATTCCTGCGTCCCTGGTATAAATCCCACTTGATCATGGTGTATGATCTTTTTAATGTATTGTTGTATTCGGTTTGCCAATATTTTGTTGAGGATTTTTGCATCAATGTTCATCAGCGATATTGGCCTGTAATTTTCTTTCTTTGTATTGTCTTTGTCTGGTTTTGGTATCAGGGTGATGTTGGCCTCATAGAATGATTTAGGAAGTGTTCCATCTTCTTCTATTTTTTGGAATAGTTTGAGAAGGATGGGTATTAAATCTTCTTTGAATGTTTGGTAAAATTCACTGGAGAAGCCATCTAGTCCTGGACGTTTATTTTTTGGGAGGTTTTTGATTACTATTTCAATCTCTTTACTTGTGATTGGTCTGTTCAGATTCTCCATTTCTTCTTGGTTCAATTTTGGGAGGTTGTATAAGTCTAAGAATTTATGCATTTCTTCTAGATTGTCCAATTTGTTGGCATATAATTTCTCATAGTATTCTCTTATAATGCTCTGTATTTCCATGGTATCCGTTGTAATTTCTCCTCTTTCATTTCTAATTTTATTTACTTGAGCCTTTTCTCTTTTTTTCTTAGTAAGCCTGGCTAAGGGTTTGTCGATTTTATTTATCTTCTCGAAGAACCAACTCTTTGTTTCATTAGTCCTTTCTACTGTTTTTTTGGTCTCAATTTCATTTATTTCTGCTCTGATTTTTATTATTTCTCTCCTTCTGCTGGCTTTGGGCTTTGTTTGTTCTTCTTTTTCTAGTTCTGTTAGGTGTAATTTAAGGTTGCCTGTTAGGGCTTTTTCTTGTTTGTTAAGGTGGGCTTGTATCGCTGTGAGTTTCCCTCTCAGGACCGCTTTTGCTGCATCCCATATAGTTTGATATGGCATGTTATCATTTTCGTTTGTTTCCAGATAGTTTTTGATTTCTCCTTTAATTTCATCAATGATCCATTGGTTGTTCAGTAGCATGTTGTTTAATCTCCACATTTTTGTCACTTTCCCAGTTTTTTTTTCATGGTTCATTTCCAGTTTCATAGCCTTATGGTCTGAAAAGATGCTTGTTATGATTTCAATCTTCTTAAATTTATTGAGGCTTGCTTTGTTTCCCAACATATGGTCTATCCTTGAAAATGTTCCATGCGCGCTTGAGAAGAATGTGTAGTCAGCTGTTTTTGGGTGGAGTGCTCTGTATATGTCTACTAGGTCCATCTCGTCCAGTTTTTCATTTAAGTCTACTATTTCTTTATTGACTTTTTGTCTGGATGATCTATCCATTGCTGTAAGTGGGGTGTTAAGATCCCCTACTATTATTGTGTTGTTGTTGATTTCTCCTTTTAGGTTTGTTAATAGTTGCTTTATGTACATTGGTGCTCCTATGTTGGGTGCATATATATTTATAAGTGATATGTCTTCTTGATGTAGTGTCCCTTTTATCATTATATATTTCCCTTCTTTGTCTTTCTTAACCTGTTTTATCTTGAAGTCTACTTTGTCTGATATGAGTGTGGCAACACCTGCTTTCTTTTGTTTGCCATTAGCTTGGAGTATTGTCTTCCATCCTTTCACTCTGAGCCTGTGCTTGTCTTTAGTGCTAAGATGTGTTTCCTGAAGGCAGCATATTGTTGGGTCTTGCTTTTTAATCCATCCTGCCACTCTGTATCTTTTGATTGGAGAGTTCAATCCATTTACATTTAGGGTAATTATTGATATATGAGGGCTTAATGTTGCTGTTTTGTCACTTATTTTCCAGCCTTTGTTTCTTGTCCCATTTGTTTTGGACTGCCAATTCAGTTTGGTTGTTCTGTCTTATGATTCTTCTAGTTTTCTCTTTGTTTATCATGTGTGGTTTTGCTTTGATTATTTGTTTAGTGGTTACCTTGAGGTTTGGGCAAAAAATCTTGTGTATGAGATAGTCCATTATCTGATGGCCTCCTATTTCCTTATACTAAGTCAATTCAGTCACTTTCCTCTTCCCCTTCTAAGTTGTTCTTGTTATACCTTATTCTATCTTGTGTTGTGGCTGTGTGTTTACAGTGATGAGGTTAAATTTATTTTTGGTGAATTTCTTCCTTTGATCTTTGAGTTTAGTATTTTAGTGGTTGCTAACCTGTTCCGGTAAAGATCTACTATTTCTCTGATTTTGTCTACCTACTTTTCTCCTTCCTCCAAGCTTTGTGTTCCCTTTCTCTTCTTTTTTTCAGGCCTGAGGGCCTTCTTGAGTATTTCTTGTAGTGGGGGTCTCGTGGCCATGAACTCCCTTAGCTTTTGTTTATCTGGGAGAGTTACTAGTTCTCCATCATATTTGAAGGATATTTTTGCTGGATAGAGTATTCTTGGCTGAAAGTTTTTGTCTTTCAGTATTTTGAATATATCATTCCAGTCTCTTCTAGCCTGAAAAGTTTCTGTTGAGAAATCCGCTGAGAGCCTGATGGGAGTTCCTTTGTACGTTATTTTTCGTTTTTGTCTAGCTGCCCTTAATATTGTTTCTTTGTCGTTGACCCTGGCTAGCCTTACCACTAGGTGTCGTGGTGAAGGCCTTTGTCTGTTAATATATATAGGTGTCCTGTTGGCTTCGCTTACTGGTATTTCCTGCTCCTTCCCCAGATTTGGGAAATTCTCAGCTATTATTTCCTTGAATAGGCTCTCTGTTCCTCTTTCTCTCTCCTCTCCCTCAGGAATACCTATAATTCTTATGTTACATTTTCTAATAGAGTCAGATATTTCTCGGAGTCTTTCTTCATTTCTTTTTAGTCTTAGTTCTCTCTCCTCTTCCATCTGGAGTATATCTGTATTCCTATCCTCTAAAGTACTAATTCTTTCCTCCATATTGTCAGCTCTGTTCTTTAAAGATTCCAGATTCTCCTTTATCTCCTCCATTGTGTTCTTTATCTCCATCAGCACTGATTGGTTTTTCTTTATGATTTCAATCTTTTTTGTGAAGAAACTCCTAATCTCATTGAATTGTTTGTCTGTGTTGTCTCGTATTTCGTTGAGTGTTTTTATGATAGCTATTTTGAAATCTCTGTCATTTAATTTATGGATTTCTGTGTCTTCGGGGTTGATTTCTGGGTGCTTGTCATTTTGTTTCTGGTCTGGTGATTTCATATATTTTTGCATTGTGGTTCCTGTGTTGGTTTTGTTTTTCCTCATCCTGGAAGTCTCTGGTTGCAATTTCCACCTGCCGCCAATGTCTGGTGGTAAAGAGCTGTGTAGTCTAAGCCCCCTGCGCTCTGCCCCGGTTTTTCTGCTGTGATCCGCAGTTTTGTTTTGTTTTTTTTTCCCGCTGCGATCCACGGTCCAGTCGTTTGATCAGGTCTGTCTCGGATCGCTAGGTCTGGTCTGGCTGGTTGAGCTGCAGAGTCCGGTTTGCGGGGAGGGGGGAGCTCTCTCTTTTGCCCTCTGGGTCCCTGACGTGGGAGGCTTCTCGTTTGCCCCTCTTTATCCGCTCTCTGGGGTGCTCAGATGTTGATGGTAGCCCTGTGGCTCCTCTGAGTCCTCTGTGCGGGAGTTTCCCACTGGCTGAGAGAGCCCGAAGAGCCACGGTTTCCCTGCCGAGGGCTGCCCCTCCCCCCTCTCTGGGAGCCACGTGGACTGGGATCGCTGATCTGATGGGGAGGGAGAGGAGTTCTCCTTACCTCTCCCCATTTCCTCCGGGGGCCCAGCACGTTCCGCTCTCAGATGTGTGGCAGTGTGGATCCCTCCGCTCTAGGTTTTCACTGTCTGGGATTCCGTTGTTGGTCTGTGACCTTTGCTTTTGTTGTATCTTGTCGGGGGAAGAGTTCACGGGAAAGCTCACTCCGCCATGATGCTGACGTCACTCCTTGTACTTCTTTTTTTTTTTTTTTTAAAGATTTTATTTATTTATTTTCCCCCCAAAGCCCCAGGAGATAGTTGTATGTCATAGCTGCACATCCTTCTAGTTGCTGTATGTGGGACACGGCCTCAGCATGGCCGGAGAAGCAGTGTGTCGGTGCGCGCCCGGGATCCGAACCCGGGCTGCCAGCAGCGGAGCGCACGCACCTAACCGCTAAGCCACGGGGCCGGCCCTGTACTTCTTTTTCAAGAAAGATTGTTTTGACTATTCTGGATCCTTTGCATTTCCGTCTTAATATTAGTATCAGCTTGTGAATCTGCAAGGAAGCCAGCTGGAGTTTTGACAGGGATTATGTTGAATCTATACATCTGTTTTGGGAGTATTGCATCCTAACAATGTTAAGCCTTGTCCAATGTCCATTGACATGGGATGTCTTTCCATTTACTTAGGCTCTCTACCTGTGTATTTTGGAAGTTGAGAGCCGCTTTCTACCCAGCCTCTCCTTTGAGGCTGCTTCTTCGTTCTGAGAATAGTTTAAAAACTACTGCAGTCAAGTGGGGAGTCATGGTACAGACGCTGCTGGAAAACCCGGAAGGGGACGCTGCTGATGCCACTTGGCTGGCAGATGGCCACTGGGTTTCTCACAATGTTGCTGGTCAGCTGCTGGTCAAAATTCTAAATGGGGTGTAAAAAAGACACTTTAAGGACATCACTGCATGGAATGCGGGTTCCGAAGCTGATGGTGTGGTGGCGAGGGCCCCTCTGCTCAGGCCGGCTGCCCTGCACGTGCGTCCCAGTAAACTCCACAGCCTCAGAAGCCCTCCGTGCAGTCTAAGGAGAGTGGATCCAGGCCTTTTCTCTCCCTGAATTCTGCAACCCATAGGGAAATAGATTTTTAGATTGTGTTTTGGAAATTTTAACCCACAGGAAAGATAAAACATGATACACTCAGTACCCTTGCCTGAATACGAGTCGTGCACTCTCTCATCATACATGTGCGCACTCACAGATGTGAGCCTGATTTTGTTTCCTAACGTTTTCTTTAGAAGGACTGTTAGATTTAAGAGGGCTGCAGAGATCGTGTGGAGTCCCCATGTACCCTTCACTCGGCTCCTCCGTGTTAGTACCTCGCATGACTGCAGTGATCACAGTTATCAAATGAAGAGGTTGGCGCTGGCTCAGCACGCACTTCTGATTGTTTTTCCTCTGGTGTCCTTTCTGTGTCCCTGGATCTGAGCCAAGATCCTCACTGTGTTCAGTTGTGGTGTCTCCTTAGTCTCCTCCTGTCTGCCACAGTTTATTGATCTTTCCTTGTCTTTCACGACCTTGACAAATCCAGAGAATCCTGGTCAGCATTTCATAGAACGTCTCTCAGTTTGGTTTTATCTGATGTGTTTTCACAATTAGTGTGGGGTTAGGCAGGTTTGGAAAAAATATCACAGAAGCAAAGTCCCCTTCTCATCACAGCTTATCACCACAACTTGTTACTGGCGAGTTGACCTCCATGACTTGGGGAAGGCAGCGTCAGTCAGGTCTCTTGGCTGTGAAGTTAGTTTTCCCTTTCCAAACTATTCTTTAGAATGGAGTCACCGGGTCCAGCCCACCCTCAAGGGGAGGGGAGTTGAGCACCACCTCCGGGAGTGAAGGCTATCAGAGAATTTGGGGATGTTTGTTAGAACCACCATGGCATTTAATAAGTGTCTGGGGGAGGCACTTGGAAGCTGTGCAGGTGTCCTGTCAGTCCTCAGAGCTGTGCCCACTGAGTTCAGTGTTCGCACTGGCTGTCGTCAGCAGCAGTTACTCCCGTGATGTTCCTGTGGTGATTTTCTGTTCCTCTCATTCCTTCTACGTTTATTAATTGGAAGATTTCTCCCTTCTTGCCTGCACAGTTTTCCCAGACCTTACTTTTGATGGCACAGTAGGAGGCAGCACGGAGTCCTGTGTAAGAGCAGGACTCAGAGCCGTCAGCCACCACCATCCCTGCCCATGGGGGGCTGTGAGGAGTGAATGGTACCAGGCAAGGGAAGCACTCAGAACCCTCCTTGGTGCCCAGTAAGTGTTGCTGATCGTCGTCCTCATTTACACGGAGCTGTTGCATATCTCAATCCCCAAAACCAGCAAACAAACAGCAGGCAGAAACCAGACTGCTGCCTGGTAGCAATGGATGCGTCCTCCCATCCATCCCAGTGTGTTGACTGTGCTGTTTATTGAGTACTTAAGGTGGGTGTCAGAAGCTGTTAATACTTGAAAATATTCCCCCCTTACAGGGCTGTTTTATCCTGTGTTACAGATGTGAAGAGGTCACTTGCTCAAGGGTGCATGGCTGGGGACCGGCCCAGCTAAGCCCAGATCAGGCTATGTCCGGTTCTGGGAGCCTTGATCCCCACCAGCAGGGGGAGGTTGGTTTATATCCCCTGAGGACTCCAGAAGGGCGATGAACAGAGGCTTTGCTTTAGAAGGGTCCCCTGGTGGGCTGCCCTTGGAAAGCTGAGGATGGCCACGGTGAAGGAGTGAGCCCATTTGGGGATTTGCAGGCAAGTGCAGGGTAACGTAAGTGAAGCCCCTGAGCACGTGCTCTTATGGGTCCACTCATCACTGTACTCTGCCTTGTGCGTGGGGACAGAGCAAGAAATCTAAGATGCTTTCTTCTGCTTTCTCAGCGCATCTATTATCTTTCCCTGGAATTCTACATGGGCCGTACACTGCAGAACACGATGGTGAACCTGGGCCTTCAGAATGCTTGTGACGAAGCCATCTATCAGGTAGGGGTCCTTGGGGCCAGCTGCTGGGTAGCCTAATGGTGCACTGAGGTTTTTAATCCAGGCCCCACAGAGGCGAGCACTGATGGTAAGATTTGCAGCCATCTGGACCTGGGAGATGTCGTATGGTGTATTCTACGCCACGTGGGGGAGGATGAGTTCATGGGCAACGCTCCTCTTTCTCAAGGGGAGAAAGCAAGAATTGGACAGGAAGCTAATACTCTGGGGTTCAAGGACTGGGTTGCATTGTGCTGCTAAGGTTTGGAGGCTTCTGGAAACCATTGTACTCCTCACCCCCACCCCAAGGGCAGATTGTGGCAGAAGTGGCTGGTATTGTCCTAGTTTTCCTTGCTTTATTGAACTGGTAACCTCTCTCCGGTTTCTCTCCCCTACCCCTAAGATAACCTCTTGCACACATCCTACCCTCTACTTATGAAGTTGCCCTTTCTCCCTAATCAGAATAGAAGCTGCCTTTGCTTAAGGGTTCTTCATTAAGTTATTCACTTGGAGGCCTTTCACAGTTCATTTGCAGTTTTAAAGCGGAGCTGGAATTGGTCGCCTGTTTTCTGTGTCTGTCCCCTCTCCCTGGATGCCGTCTTTCTCCGCCACCACCAGGACGCTCAGTCTGAGTTGCCAGGATGTGAACATGCAGCGCTCCTGCCCTTTTGCAGTACATAGAAGGGTCCTCACCAGAGTCGTCCCTCCTCCCAGCACCTTCACTGGTCTGCTTTTGTTCGGTTTTCTTTGGTGGGGTAGGCGCTCTGGGGGCCTTGTTGGAGGCGCTGTGGTGTGAGCCTCACACCACTGTCAGCCCAGCATTGCGGGGCTCCTGTCTCCCTTCCAGGACTCAGTGACAAGGAGTGTCTGCGGCAGGCGATTTCACTTGGCACAATAAAACTTTGGAACAAAAGTTTGACTCCTCCAAATAGGAATCTTATGCTCAAAGTTATCTAAAAAGATAGAGAGTATCGTGGCAGGTGATTTGTCGTTTACTGAACATGTCCATTTACTGAACATGAATGTTAGAACATGTCTGTAAGGACTACAGAACATACAGTGACTTAGATCTTCAATGCAATTGACAGTTGTATAAAATGTTTTCTTTTTCAAAACATTTTCTCTTTATATAGTTCTTACAGATAGTAAAGATTTTACGGAGTGTTTATACTGTAGATATGCAATATTTGTTTATAAATTTTATTACACAAATAATGTGTTAATTGTAGGGATTTAGAAAATACAGGGAAGCATATATCTTTTTAAACATTGTATTGTTTTCCCCTTAAAAGTGGTATCTCCCTGGCTGTATAGCTTTTAATTAATCTTGCGTTTGAAAGGTTTTTATGATGGTGGAAGCTTTAGTGTCTCTAGGCACACATTGCTGGGCCCTTCTAATTGTGAAGCAGAGTCCAGATGCTCTGAGGGGAAACAAAACGGGGATGCAGGGCTTGGACGGGCCTCCTCCCCAGCCCACACTGATGACGTGATGTCCGACATAAAACAGGACCCGCTGCCTCACAGGTGGGGAGGAGTACCAGGGAGCCACTTACCGGAAGCCAGGACTTCAGAAGCAGCCGCTGTCTCCTGATTGAGCTATCAAGGACACATTTAAAAGTGTTTTCATTATCGAAAATTTTAAATATGTACAAAAATGGAGTGACTGTTCGCCTGAACTTTTCCCACACACCCCTTAGCTGGCTTCCCCAGTTGCCACACTCCACTCATGGCCAGTCTTGTCCCACTCACACCCTACCATGCCCAGATTGTTTAAGCCAGTATCAGATAGCATAATATTTCATTTCTGCGTATTTCAGCAGGTATCTCTAAAAGACAGGGTCATACAATTATGACCCCTAAAATATTGATAGCTCTTTAGTATCAGTTTTTCAGACAGTGCACAAATTTCTCTGATTGCCTTATAATTTTTCAACAGTATGTTCAGAAACTAAGTTGCATTTGATTGATATGTCTCTTTTTTTTTTTATAATTTTATTTATTTATTTTTTCCCCCAAAGCTCCAGTAGATAGTTGTATGTCATAGCTGCACATGCTTCTAGTTACTGTATGTGGGACACGGCCTCAGCATGGCCGGAGAAGCGGTGCGTCGGTGCGCACCCGGGATCTGAACCCGGGCCGCCTGCAGCAGAGCGCGCGCACTTAACCGCCAAGCCACGGGGCCGGCCCGATTGATATGTCTCTTAAATCTCTCTTAATCTATAGGCTTCTCCTCTCTCTTATTTTTCTGCCTTGCAGTTTATTTGTTGAAAACTAGGTTTGTCCAGTGGAGTGTCCTGCCATCTGCATTTGACTGATTGCGTCCCCAGCTGGGGTTTAACCGGCTGCTTTGTCGCAAGGGTGTCATTCTCACCACTTCTACTCAACATTGTACTGATGGTGCTAGTCAGAGTATTTAGGCAAGAAGACGAATTAGGAGGCATCCAGATTAGAGAAGAAGGAAAACTATCTCTATCTGCAGATGACATGATCTAGAAAATCCTAAGGAATCCAGTAAAAATATATTAGAACAAATGACAGTGCAGCCAGTTTGCAGACACATCAATGTACAGAAATCAGCTGTGTGTTTAGATGCTTGCAATGAACAATCCAAAAAAGTTAAGAAAACAATTCCAGGGGCCGGCCCCGTGGCTTAGCAGTTAAGTGCGCACGCTCTGCTACTGGTGGCCTGGGTTTGGATCCTGGGCGCACACCGACGCACCGCTTGTCCAGCCATGCTGAGGCGGCGTCCCACTTACAGCAACTAGAGGGATGTGCAACTGTGAAATACAACTGTCTGCTGGGGCTTTGGGGAGAAAAGGGGAAAAAAAAGGAAGAGGATTGGCAATAGATGTTAGTTCAGGGCCGGTCTTCCTCAGCAAAACGAGGAGGATTGGCATGGATGTTAGCTCACGGCTGATCTTCCTCACAAAAAAAAAAAAGAAAAGAAAAGAAAACAATTCCACTTAAAATAGCATCAAAAACAATAAAATACTTAGAAATAAATTTCCAAAAGGGGTGCAAATTTATATTTGAAAATTATAAAATATTGTTGAAAGAAATTAAAGAAAACCTAAAAATGGAAAGACATTCCATGTTAATAGCTTGCAAGACTTAATGTTAACATGGCAGTACTCTCCAAATTGTTCTACAGATTCAGTGTAATCCCCACTAAAATTCCAGTTGGCTTCTTTGCAGAGATTGACAAGCCGATCCTAAAATCCAGATGGAAAAGCAACAGACCAGCAATAATTAAAACAATCTTGAAAAAGAGGAATAAAGTGGGAGGACTCACACTTCCCACTTTCAAAACTCACTACAAAGCTACAGTCATCAAGACTCTGTGGTACTGGCAGAAGGATAGACATATAGATCAGTGGAATAGAATTGGGAGTCCAAAAATAAATCCTCACGTTTATAGTCAATTGATTCCCCCCCCTTTTTTTTTTTGGTGAGGAAGATTGGTCCTGAGCTAACACCTGTTGCCAGTCCTCCTCTTTTTTGCTTGAAGAAGATTAGCCCTGAGCCAACATGTGTGCCCATCTTTATCTTGTATGTGGGACACAGCCACAGCATGGCTTGATGAGTGGTGTAGGTCTGCACCCAGGATCCGAACTCACGAGCCCCGGGCTGCCGAAGTGGAGCACACCAAACTCAACCACTATGCTGCCAGGCTGGCCCTGTGATTTTTTTACCAATTTAAAAAAATTGTGGTAAAATACACATAACATAAATTTACCATCTTTACCATTTTTAAGTATAGATCACTGGTATTAAGTTGTGCAACCATCACCACCGTCCATCTCCAGAACTCTCTTCATCCTACCAAACTGAGACTCTATATCCAATAAAAACTAACTCCCAATTCTTATCCCCCTCCAGCCCCTGACAACCACTGTTCTACTTTCTGTCTATGAATTTGATACTCTAGGTGCCTCATATAAGTGAAATCATGCAATATTTGTCTTTTTGTGACTGGTTTAATATCTTGAAGGTTCATCCATGCTGCAGCATATGTCAGAATCTTCTTCCTTTTTCAGGCTGATGAATAATATTCCATTGTATGTATATACCACATTTTGCTTATTTATTCATCTGTTGGTGAACACTTGGGTTGCTTCCACCTTTTAGCTATTGTAAATAATGCTGTTATAAACATGAGTGTACAAATATCTCTTCCAGACCCTGCTTTCAGTTCTTTTGGGTTTAAACCTATAAGTGGAATTGCTGGATCATATGGTAATTTTATGTTTAACTTTTTGAGGAACCACCATACTGTTTTCCACAATGGCTCCACCATTTTACTTACCCACCGAGTGCACAAGGGGTCCAGTTTCTCCACATCCTCACCATCACTTGTCGTTTTCTTTTTTTTTTTTTTTGATAGTAGCCATTCTAAAGGGTGTGAGATAGTATCTCACTGTGATTTTAGTTAGCATTTCCCTAATGATTAGTGATGTTGAGCATCTTTTCTTGTGCTTATTGGCCATTTATATATCTTCTTTTGGAGACATGCCTATTTAACGTCTTTGCCTGTTTTTGAATTGGGTTGTTTGTTTTTTATCGTTGTTGTTTTAGGAATTCTCTGTCTATTCTGGATATTAATCCCTTATCAGATATGTGATTTGCAAATATTTTCTCCCATTCCGTAGGTTTCTTTTCACTCTGTTGATAGTGTCCTTTGATGCACAAAAGTTTTTAATTTTCATGAAGTTCAGTTTATCTATTTTTTCTTTTGTTACCTGTGCTTTTGGTGTCCTGTATGGTCAATTGATTTTTTAAAAGGAAAAGAATACCAAAACAGTTCAGTGGAGAAAGAACAGTCTTTTCAATAAATGATGCTAGAGCACTTGGATCTCCACATGCAAATGAATGAAATTGGAGCCCTACCTCACACCACATATAAAAATTGACTCAAAATGGATCAACAACCTAAATATAAGAGCTAAAACCATAGAACTCTTAGAAGACTATATAGGGGTAAATCTTCATGATTTGGCAATGGATTCTTAAAAATGACACCAAAAGCACAAGGAATAAAAGAAAAAATAGATAAATTGAAGAAAAGTCTACGCAAAAGCCAAAAAGTAGAAATAACCCAAATGACCATCAACTGATGAATGAATAAACAAAATGTGGTAGAGCCATACAGTGATAAAAAGGAATGCAGTACTGATGCGGGCTGCGACATGGGTGAACCTTGAACACATTATGCTAGTTGAAAGAAGCCAGATACAAAAAGCCACATATTGTATGTTTCCATTTCTATGAAATGTCCAGAATAGGCAAATTTATAGAGACAGAAAGTAGAAAAGTGATTGTCGGGGCCTGAGGGAAGGAGAAAATAGGGAGTAACTGCTAATGAGTGTGAAGTTTCTTTTTGGGGTGATGAAGGTCTGGAATTGGACAGTGGTGATGGTTGCACAACTTGATGAATATGCTAAAAACTATTAAGTTGTTCACTTTTAAAGGGTGAATTTTATGGTATGTGAATTATATCTCAATAAAAAACAGGTTGTTAAGAGTGCTCTGTTATGCTCTTTTTCTGTCTTCAGTTCAGAAGTCCACTTTAGCAAGGTTTTAGGGTCTATCAATTAGCTACTTTTTGTGTCTGTATTGAACACTTTCAAACTCAAGGCAAAATTCGCGCTACTAGGCTGTGTGTGCCTATAACATTCAAAGTAAAAGCTTAAACGAACAAAACATCTTTCCATATCTACTCTTAGCCTGTCTTTATTTAGTTTACTGGTCTCTGAGTTTAATAGATGTTTCGTGAATAAGAGGTTCCATGGTCAGATAAGTTTGGAAAACGTTGTAAACATATTTCTTAACTTCAAGCCAGTAATGTATTATTGGGTAAATTCTGCCCCTGGCACACACTCACCCAAAATATTTTTGGTGGAATACACTCTTTGAAATTGCTATGGGAATAAAGTCAATATTTTGAAATTTTACTCTGAATCAGATTATTATGTGTTAATACCATTCAATTTACTTAATAGACACTAAACCATTCATTTAGGACTTTGATGTTTTCATTTTCTCACAACTTTTCTTCCACCCTTTGTAATTTATCAGATTCTCACAGTGTGGTCTGGAGATGGCCGGGGCCCCTGAGACCTTTGCTGGGGTCTGCTAGGTCGTTCTCGCACGCGTATGCGGTGGAGTTTTCCAGAGGCTGTATGTAATCAACAGGTTGAAACCAAGGAAAGAGATTTGTAAAAATAGAAAACACTGCCACTCTTCTCAGTAAAGTTTTTTTTTTGTTTTAAAAAATGTAGTTTTTCATTAAACTGTGTTATGTTAACATATAATGGGTTTATTTTTATTTATTCATTTATTTATTTTTGTGAGGAAGATCAGCCCTGAGCTAACATCCATGCTAATCCACTTCTTTTTGCTGAGGAAGACCGGCTCTGAGCTAACATCTATTGCCAATCCTCCTCCTTTTTGTCCCCCAAAGCCCCACTAGATAGTTGTATGTCGTAGTTACACATCCTTCTAGTTGCTGTATGTGGGACACGGCCTCAGTGTGGTCGGAGAAGCGGTGCCTCGGTGCGCGCCCGGGATCCGAACCCGGGCCGCCAGTAGCAGAGCGCGCGCACTTAACCACTAAGCCACGAGGCCAGCCCTATTTATTTTTATTTATTTTTTTGTGAGAAAGATCAGCCCTGAGCTAGCATCCATGTCAATCCTCCTCCTTTTCTTTTTTCTCTTTTTCTCCCCAAAGCCCCAGTAGATAGTTGTATATCATAGTTGCACATCCTTCCAGTTGCTGTATGTGGGACGCCACCTCAGCATGGCCAGACAAGCGGTGTGTCAGTGCGTGCCCAGGATCCGAACCTGGGCCACCAGTAGCGGAGCGCGTGCACTTAACCACTAAGCCACAGGACCGGCCCTATTTTTATTTTAAAATGAATTCATATATACTTTAAAAAAACGTTTCTCCATTTTAATTTATAATTTGATAAATATTGATAGATATAATCCCAATAAACAACGGCTTTTTGGGTCCTCCTAAAACCAGAAAGTTTAAAAACCACTGATTAAGATAATTAATGTGAACAATTTGTCAAGTTTAATACACTAAAGACAGATTAATAGAACAGTTATCTGTCTATCATAACTGAGAGCCTAAAGATCTGCATTCTGGAATGGTTTTAAGTCAAGTGAAGGAGTTATGACTTTGTTGCTCTCTCTCTGATTTTTATGTGCCATATCTGTTTCATAAGATTGTTTGAATGCATTTGGAATGCCATGGCGAAAGTGCTTTTAGATTTTGGTTTAAAAAGAGGTCACATAAATATCATTAGACCAGGTGAAATTAGACAATTACTGAAACCGTTGGTTTCAGAATTTTTAGGATACATGTTATCATCTGTCCACTGTAAGTAGGTTAATAACCTGGCAATAAATATCTCTAGCTATTAAACTATGTCACATTTTGGCTGTTAATTCTTAAGTAGTTTGGCACCTTTTAAAATACCTGGAAACTTTCATTTTCGTGCATTGATTTAACACCAGATTTTAACATTGGATTTTCAAGTCTAAAACAAAGCAGACTCTAACCTTTGATATAAGCTCACAAGATTTAAGTATCTTTCCACTTGTTGCTTGAGGGAAAATATTAAGTGATATGAAAATGTGACCTGTGTTTTTATTCACAGTTGGGGTTGGACTTGGAAGAACTGGAGGAAATAGAAGAGGATGCTGGCCTTGGGAATGGAGGCTTGGGGAGGCTGGCAGGTAACCCCAGGCGTCTGTCTAGGACAAGGTCTTTCCTGACCTGGTGCCTTGTCGGTGGTCACCTAGTGAGGCCGAGCTCAGCTGTGTTCCCGATGCTGGTCGGTTGGGGTGAATAGGTCCCTGAGAGTGGATGGGAGAGTGTGTTCTCCAGGTTGAAATCTTTGCCACCAGTGGAAAAAAAAATAAAAAATATCTGTTCTCTTTCACAAGGGGCATTTCATAATTATCACGAAGACCAGGCTTGCCAGTGTTGGGTAACTGGTGCTAGGAGGAGTTTCCAATATGCCAAGCACTCGCACCATCCAAAAGTCAGTAATTGGGAGAAAGACAGATGGATAGAAACACAGACATAGACACAGGTACACACAGACACACACAGAGTTTGTGAATGTAGCCCAGCTTACAGCAAGATAGTCCTGCTTTCCTACAGTAGACAGGAAAATGGCCCTGAAGTAACAGAGCCATTCTTTTTGAGTATATTGCTGTCTTGGACCACTCTGAGCATGCTTAGTTTTGTTCTGCTTTTTTCTGTTTTAATTACTTTGCTGGGCTTTTTGGGGAGAGGGAGCTGGGTTAAGCACACGGAAGTGGCAGTAGCAGTCATGGTGAATTTGATTTGGCGGTCCGCTTTGTGGGCACAGTGTTTCTGGGGCAGAAGTAAGTCAAGTTTTGTGCTGCCCTGGTGTGTGGAGAGTCCCTGGGAGGGTGGGCTTGGGCCCTGCCGCTTCGCATCACTGCCCCTTAATGGAATTGTCATTTTGTAAAGGGAGCACACACTAAAATTTGTCCGTGGGGTATACGTGTATGTTTTCAAATTTTAAGTTAAATTCTTCAGAAATTATAAATGTAGCATGTGTTTCTCTCAAACAAAATAACACATGGATCTATATAAAGAAACACTTCTCAAGGCCTGCCTCACCTCCCCCTAGTGTGAAAGCCTATGTGTGTCCTGTGCATCCTGCCTCAGATGCAGGGCTCTGTTCTGGTTTACGAAGCTGAGATCATACCAAACATGTTAGGCTGTAGCTTACTCCCCTGCAGACCACATCGTGGAGTCCAGGCCAGCGGCAGAGTGCAGACCTGAGAGAGCCCCAGTGAACCATGAGCCCCTAGGGCTTCAGTCCCCTGCAGTCCCCTTCACCCCCGATGACGTTCTGTTGATCGTGGTCGTCTTCCCATCTTGTCCTTTCTCAGTCGGTAAAAACAGAACCTGTTTTCCTAAGCTCGAGGGGTCTAGAAGACCCCTTGGTCTGCCTCACTGGAGTGGCTGCCTCAGCTAACCTCTCGCTTGAAGGAGGTGCCCGTCAGCGGGCTGTCCCACCCCCGCCCATGGGCATCCGCCTCCCTTCAGGCATTCTCAGGCCTTTCGCCATCTGATTCCTGTCGACTTCTCAGGCACCTTTCCTGCCATGTCTGCAGTGCCACTCATTGGCCTTCCCTGTGAACTGTGTGCTGGCATCTCCTCTTGGGCCCCTCTGGTTCTGCGGATTCCTCTCACCTGTGCAGACCAGGGGCACTCCCAGCCTGCCAT
This sequence comes from Ceratotherium simum simum, assembly GCF_057802395.1. Classification (NCBI taxonomy): domain Eukaryota; kingdom Metazoa; phylum Chordata; class Mammalia; order Perissodactyla; family Rhinocerotidae; genus Ceratotherium; species Ceratotherium simum. The sequence continues at coordinate 50,621,595 of NC_141920.1, forward strand.
AGCCTGATATGCTGTGTGTCCCTCCTGCGGGAATGATCTCCTCAAAACCAGAGCCCAGATCTGACACTCGTGTATCTTCTTCCCCCTCAGCAGAGGGCCTGTGCCACGGCTCTGTGCACTTTTGCTGAGTTGGGCATGTATTTTATTTGCTGGTGTTTCGTGTGGAGTTTTTTCTGCTTTTCTATTCTTTTTAATCCAGAAGTTTAATAAGCTGTCTTCTGGATCTTTATTCAATACATTGTGGGTTTTTTCTCAAGACATTTTGATTGGAACAAGGCTCAAATTGGTGGCATGCTGCTCCAGCCACCTTACGGGGGGCCTGGTGGCACTTTGGCCTTGGGTGTTTGGAGTTGTGGACTGTGAAATGCCCATTCCCAGCCCCGGCTTTTGTGCCTTCTTCACTAGCGTGGGGGGAGATAATTTTGTGATGTTGTCCTACTCTCCAGGTAGCTTGGACTGTAAGTAGAATGTGTGTGGGGAGGGGCAGGCCTTCAGCCTGAGGGGGCCTCTCTAAGAGAAGGTTGGTAGTGGGGGGACAGTGCGTTTAGAGACGTGCCGAGTTTGAGGGTATTTTCTGTGGGATTCTTTACCTCTTCCCTTCTGCTCTTCCCACACCCCCCAAATAGCCCCCGCGTTGATATCTTCTTGGCACAGCCCCAGGCTCCCAAGCTGCGGGGGGTGAGAAGGGGAGTTCAGTTTTCCTTCTCTTGAACCTGAGGCTGACTGGTCCCCACTAAACCACTGGTGCCCTGGAGGCCGGCCTCTCGTCACCTGCTTAACTTGGGTGTCTGGGTGTTGCTTCTGGTGGGCCTCGAATCTGCTGTCCTTGATCTCAAGAAGTTCTTTGTGTTTGGAATTTTCAGCCTGCTTCCTTGACTCAATGGCCACCTTGGGCCTGGCAGCATACGGCTATGGAATCCGCTATGAGTTTGGGATTTTTAACCAGAAGATTGTCAACGGCTGGCAGGTGGGTAAGGTTTGGTTCCTTCACTCATTTGCAGCTCTCGTTCACACGAGAAAATGGACAGGGACACTTACCAGGTTGGCTTTTTCTACTTTACCCGCCTCCCTGGAGAGACTGCATGCCAGTCCCAGGCAGAGCGGAGGTGAGGCAGGTCAGGACGAGGCCAGGAGCTCTCGTGCAAGCTCACTGCATCAGCTTCTGCGTGGCGGCGGGGAGGTCTGGTGGGCTGGGCCTTACAGGAGACGCCAAGGTGTGAGGACGCCGTGGTCTGTGTGCTGGTTTCCTGTGACACCTCAGTGCAGAGTGAAGGTGGCCCTCTCTGGTTCACCCCCAGTGGGAAAGTTGACCTGGAGTAGTAGGAAAAACAGTTATTGTAGTTTTTGTTTCCACCGTTTGTCTTCACTCCCTGATACCATGGAAGGGACGGCCTCCTGTGGGTTGAGAGGATGGACTCTGCAAAGCAAAGTGGCCCTTAGGAAGAGTGAGCCTGGTTCTAAAGCAGCAGACAGCTAAGTAAGGCGGTCAAGACCTCGTTGGTACAAAGGGAATCTCCAAATACATTCTGAGCACCCTCCACAGGTCGGCAGCTGCTTCTCTCATGGAACCTCAAAGTGAAAGACAAAACTATTCTACTTGGATGGAGAATAGTTTATTGAATGTAATTTGGGATGTCAAAGTCACAGGTAAAGCAGGGCTGGGTTAGGATCAAGAAGTTTATATGCGGGTAGCAGAGTCTACATGATAAGGTGCCGACGGGGGTGATGAAGTGTCCTGTGTCCTGATGGGACTTGGGTCACATGGTTGTGTGCACTTGTCAGAACTCCTCAGTGGTACCTTTCAGTTTATACATTTCATCATATACATCCTAACCTACAAGTAAACACACAACTGTGATTAGTGACTGCATGTTGGTGTGTTCAGTGGAGGAGTGTGCAGATGTCAGCAGCTTACTTTGAAATTCTCGAAACTTTACTGGATCTATGGATGGATGTGCGATCAATCAAGTATGGCAAATGTTTTTTTTTTTTTAAAGATTTTGTTTATTTATTTTTTTACCCCCAAAGCCACAGTAGATAGCTGTATGTCATAGCTGCACATCCTTCCTGCTGCTGCATGTGGGACGCGGCCTCAGCATGGCTGGAGAAGCTGTGCGTTGGTGCGCGCCCGGGATCTGCACCCGGGCCGCCAGCAGCGGAGCGCGAGCACCCAACCGCTAAGCCACGGGGCCAGCCCAAGTATGGCAAATGTTAACAGTTCTAGAACCTAGGTGGTGGATGTGGGTGTTCACTGGCAATTCTGACATTTCTGTGTGTTTGAAAATGCTCATAATAAAAAGTTGGCAAAGAAAAGTATGGCTAAAAATAAAAGAAAACTTAAAACAGATTTGTATCCATTGCTTAATTTATAGACATACTCTCTCCAACCTGAAGAAGAGAAACACAGCTTTCCTCCTGGTGCCTTCCAGTGATTTCATTCACACTTCTGTGTGTGTGTGTGTTGGACGTACTCCACCCTCGTGCACTTGTGTTCTTGGACCCATTCTGGCTCTTATAGTCCGTTAATGTGTGTGTTTATAAGACAGAAACTCGGAGGCTCCTCCTCGCCTGGTTGTTGTCGTGGTTTAGAGCGGGAAGGTGTTTGGTATTGTTTTCTGTTTGTTTGACCACAGACATTTCTTTCTTCTGGTTCCTCGGTCCTCTACCTCTTGCCATCTTGCCTCACAGTGTAAAGACAGTCCTCAGATGACAGGTGAGTGGTGAACTTGCCCTCCTCCCACCCTGTTTTCCTGGGAGCCGGTCAGCTGGAATCGTTTTAATGGAGTTTAGCTGTAGCAGAAGTTAGCGTGGGCAGTGGTTGCACAGCAGCGTTGTGGCCGATGGGGGCCACAGGCCAACCTGCTTGTCAGGGACAGGGGCTCCAGAGGGGAGACCCCGATGTCTCTTGTATTTGGGAAGATGCTGCTTCTGCAGGTGACTCATAGAGCCACTTACTGTGCGGGAGATGGCCAGGCTGTGGTGTGAGGGAATCTCACTGATGTACGGGCCGTGCCACCAGGTCAATGGCAGGGCTGGTCCCGTGAGGAGCATCTGCCGCACCCAGTGGCAGCCAGGAGGAGCTGGAGAGGTGCCTGTCAGAGCTGTAGCCTCAGCCATGTCACCTTCCCACATTACAAATGCTGTGCTCTCTCTAGTGACCTGCTGCTGCTATGTGAGGACCATTAAAAAACCCTCCGAGTAGCATACATGAGGTTGTTTATTAAGATGGAAGAAAAGACTTGACCTCATTGAAGTTTTAGTTAATTTGTATTTATAATTCTTCATTCAGTGCCCTACCAAGTTAATTTATTCCATGGCTTGTAAGCAGAATAAATCCCGCAGCGTGGAGGGAAAAGCAGCTCCCCCAAATGCGTCTACTCACAGCACCGGCAGAGCCTGTGGATGACTTGGTATTTTGTTGGTGGAGTGTTTTTTGTTTTTACTATTAAAACAAAATTTACTAGTTGGGCCGGCCCCGTGGCTTAGTGGTTAAGTGCGTGTGCTCCGCTGCTGGCGGCCCAGGTTTGGATCCCGGGCGCGCACCGACGCACCGCTTCTCCTGCCATGCTGAGGCCGCGTCCCACGTACAGCAACTAGAAGGATGTGCAGCTATGACACACAACTATCTACTGGGGCTTTGGGGGAAAAAATAAATAAATAAATAAATAAAAACAAAATTTACTAGTAAATTACAAAATTTACTAATTTTGGATGCCACTGGGTGCAGTTTTTGGAAAATAAGCTGCCTTGAGGAAGGCTTAGAGGAAAGGCGGTGTCTTCCGGCAGGTGAGCGGGTGCCCCTGTTGCAGGCGCTCCCAGGGGCAGCTCGGCCCTGGCCCCACACGTTGTGGTGTCGTTTCAAAGCAGCGGGCTTCCAGGGATTCTTTCTTTTTTTTTTAAATAGCAGCTTTTTTGACATAGCAGGTGGTTTTTAATGTATCCACAAAGTTGGGTAACCATCACCACTACCTATTTCCAGAATGTTTTCATCACCCCATAGAAAAACACGGAATTGTAGTCACACCCCTGTGTCTGAAGACCGTTGCTCTGCTTTCTGTCTCTATGGGTTTGGCAGTTCTACACATTTCATATAAATGGAATTACACAGTTCTTTGACTCAGCATAATGTTTTCAAGGTTCATTCATGTTGTAGCATGCATCAGGACTTCATTCGTTTTTATTGCTGAATTCAGCTGATTCTTAGTGTCTTTTTACGTTGATGCATTTTTCTGAATTTTATGAGTTTGTTTCTTTAATAGCCCAAAGTGTTAATTTTTAACCACATGGCCTTGACTGGAATTGAAATCTTTGCATCGTACAGAGGCTGCAGTTTGGTTTCAGTGCTCGGCAGCATCATCTTGACAGTGTGGCCAGTGTGGGCCAGGACAGGGTCAGCCCAGTGCCCAAGACTGTCTCCTCCTTCCTGAGAGCTGACCTCGCTGCTGGCCCCTTTCTAGGTGGAGGAGGCTGATGACTGGCTGCGCTACGGCAACCCCTGGGAGAAAGCCCGGCCCGAGTACATGCTTCCTGTGCACTTCTACGGGAGAGTGGAGCACACCCCCGAGGGCGTGAGGTGGCTGGACACGCAGGTATCCGACCAGCGCGTTTCCGGGAAGCGTGGGGCTGAGGATGGTGACTGCTTGTGTTTCGTTGTCGCATCAGCTTCCCTTTGGGAGTGGGAGGCGTGCTGCTCCCCTGGGGGACCTAACTTGAGGTCCAAGCCTGGGACGCTCTCTGCTCCTCTTACACTTCATCAGGAGCTGTCCAGACAGCAGGAAATGGTGAATGTGAGGCCACACTCTTTGTGGTTTAACAGGAGCTGTGTTGGGGTGGAGACCAGCAGCTGTTGCCACAGGCTGGCAAGCAGGCCAGCATTGTGACAGGGACAGGGCATTGATCCCCTGGGGGACGTGAAGAGCCCCACAGCATCTCCGGAGAGCAGGCACTCGACATGCTCCCTGGCCACTTGCTCCTGGTCCCACGTGTGGCCCATGGACCTCAGTAGTGTCTCCCGGGTGCAGACCACGGGTTACTCTGAGCTATCAGAACCCTGAGCATGTGGGGAGGCCTAGGTGGATGTCCCGGCATGGGGCACAGGCCCTCCCCGCCAGTTGTGCCCTGATGAGGGGGCCAGGACAAGAGCACGGAGTGCTTGGCTGAATGTAGTGCCAGCCATAGTGGGGTGCAACCACGGAGAGTCCAGTCCGGGCTCAGAGACAGCAGAGAGTGCACATCTCAATGGCTTTAGAGGGTGGAGGAGGCTAGCAGGAGAGAGGCTTCATGAGAAGAGGGGTAGTTGTAAAGAGTGAGACTTAGTTGTCTAATGGTATAGATAGGATGAGCAGAAGTGAGTGAGCCTGGGAGACTGGGGAAGTCGCAGACATGCGCAAATGAGTCGTCCAGATTTTCTGCAACATAAGTTTTAAGGACACGTAGGGCTGGGGCTGGCTGGAGCCACGTTGTGGAAGCCTCAGATGCCATAATAAGTAGTAGTTAATTTGAAAAAGCAGAGCAGAGCACCTGGTTTTCTAAGTGTGTGTGCTTGTAGAAGATGAACGTGTCCCTGTGGGTAAGGAGGCCTGGAGGCTGCTGGGGCATCCCAGACAGGGTATGATGAGGGCCTTGACCCAGAGGGCTGGCCGTGGAGAGGGAGGAAGGGGGTTGGAGATGCTTTGCAGGGCTTGTTGCTGGTGTGGACAAGGCCATGGGGGGCGAGGAGCCGGGGGCAGAGGTAAGGGCTGAGAGGACAAAGGAAGGGAAAGATGATACTGGGCTTGAACTTGATGATGCCGTTACACAGTCCCCTGTGCCTGTCAGAGCTGACTTCATCTTGTCAAGTTGCACAGTTGCGCTCGGGGCCACCATAAGCCTGCCCGAGTGTGAGGAACCCCATCAGAGAGGCCGAGGGCTGGAAGTGGCCTTGAGGCTTGTGTGCTTCTGTGCTTGGCAAGAGCAAAGCGGGTGCTTTTGGACAGATGGGAATTGGGAAGGAGCATGCAGGCCCCGTGGTGGGAGAGCAGGTCCCGTGTTTTCAGGAGTGGAGTGTGTGGGCTGGTTGGTTTCACTGAGGGTTAGAGGTCAAGGCATCCGACAGAAGCCTGGCTGCAGACACTGGGAAGTGGAGGACAGAGGTGGAAGTCGTCTGTTGGCAGGAGTTAGCTGAGTCCTGACATTGCTCAGGCAAAGTGGAGTGAGAAGAGGGAAGGTGTGGAGGGCAGAGGACGAGGACGTGAGGAGTGGCTGCTCAGGGAGCACAAGCCAGGTGAACACAGCAGCCCCTCGAGGAGCTGAGGAGGCATTCTTAAGTCTGCGATGCCAGTATCGCAGAAGGTAAAGCTAGAAAGACAGTGTGACGCTGGGAGTGTGGTCAGGGGCTTGCCAGCAAGGCTGTGTGTTCCTAGCTCAGGACGTCCATGAACTGGGGCTGTGGCACAGGTGAGCGACAGGGTGGGAGGGGGTTAGGACTGCGGCCAGGCACAGGGTGAGTTGAGTGTGTTTTGGGCAGAAGGAGAAAAGCCGAAGGAGGGTGAGTAGGCGGGCCACCAACAGGGAGGTGGAACTCTGCTTCCTGCAAGGCTGGAGCTGCCCCCCCCAGCGCGCCCCAGGACTGGGGACTGTCTCTGGTTGACTCGATCCTGACCGTCTCTTCCTCGACCAGGTGGTGCTGGCCATGCCCTACGATACGCCAGTGCCAGGCTACAAGAACAACACTGTCAATACCATGAGGCTGTGGTCCGCCAAGGCGCCCAACGACTTCAAGCTCCACGACTGTGTGTTCTGCTGGCTTGTCCCCGGGTGGCTTGTCCCCAGCTCGCTCCATGCACTCTTGTCCCGTCTCTGCACTCTCACTGCTGCAGAGACCACATGGCTCCTCTGCTGTGGGAGGGCTGGGGGCCGGTTCCTCATGAGCACCAGGGCTGCACAGGGAAGGCTCAGAGGCCAAGTCCGCACTCGTGGGCCCCATGTTCTCAGGACAGAGCGGGGCGCCTGGGGCACTGCAGGGTGTCGGGGATGCATGGTTCCCAGCGCAGCTCTAAGGGGTAGGGTGTGCGGCCGAGCAAACCAGTCACTCTGGGGGCGCCTTCTGTTCTGGAGCGCTTGTCCTCAGACTGCTGAGGGAACTGAGTGAGGAACCGCAATGTAAGGGTACACAGGGAGTCTCAAGGTAAGGCTGCGGGTCCTGACCTCACCATTCTGCTCCTAGTTAACGTGGGCGGCTACATCGAGGCGGTCCTGGACAGGAACCTGGCCGAGAACATCTCCAGAGTCCTGTATCCAAATGACAATGTGAGTAGCTCCCAGGCTTAGTTCCTGTCTGTGCCGTCCTCCAAGGACGAAAGTCAACTGCAAGGCTGGGCTCTCTGGTGGAACCTGTTTGCTGGCCTCATGGTTGTCAGGTGAGACCATGGAAGTGGCTCCTTGAAGTGAGGACAGGCAAGGCATCCTTGGTGAAGCCCAGCGAGTCCAGGCGTGCCTGTTGGCGTCTCCCCTTTGCCCTCTCTCCCTGAGAGGACACTTAAGGAGATTTGGCCTCTTTCATACACCTGCGCTGCCCTGTGATACCTGGCCACCCCCAAGGGCTGGGTCTGAGCCGACTCCACACGAGGCTGCGTGTGGGTCCTCGGAGCCCGTCAGACCTCGAGCTCAGCGGTTCCTGCTCTTCCTGCATGTGATGCCGCCTCCCCAAGAGTTGGATGACCCACCTGTCAAGTGGGGACAGCAATCTCTATTTTGTAGTGACATCTCGAGACAAGACTTTCATGATTTGAAAAGCTCTTAGCACGTGCCCACCATGTGCTGAGTGAAGGTCACAGCCATATTCTCCATTACCACCGAATTTAGCATCTGGTGGTTGGTTGGTTATTGCTAGACAAGAGCCCTTGGAATTTGCCTATCTCAGTGGGTCGCGTGTTGTTTTGTTTTATCAGAGAAACACCTGCACATAGTAATGAAGGGCGTTGGTGCTGAAAGGCGCACGACAAAACGTACTTCTGTCCCCCTATCCCAGGGTTGGGGGCAGGTGCTGGAGTTTCAGGTGCAAGCCCTTTTTATAATGCCCGCACTTTGGAGAGTGCATTTCTGAGTGGCTGTGGCATTCCTTGTGCTTGGCTAGGCGTTATGAACAAGGACTAGACCTTCCTGCCTACCCCACACCACACAGGGCCACGTGACCCTCTGCTGCTGCCCTTGTGCTCCCTCCTTGTCTAGAGGTCACGTGCAGGTTAGATCGCTTAAGATCTTCTGCCTGTGCCCTTGAGGCGGGTCCCCTGACCTTTGGGCCCCGGAGTGGTGAGGTCAAGGCGTCAGCACCACTCTGGTTCTCAAGGGCTCTTATTGTTTCGTCTGTGCGCACATCTCTGCAGTCCCTGGGGCAGGACCCCTGGCCTAGCACTCCGTGCTGCAGTTTGGGGGACCCCTGAGGCCTGTGGTGGCCCTGCTGGGTGAGCTGTTGGTGCCAGAGCTGTCCTGTGTCTGCAGTTCTTTGAGGGGAAGGAGCTCCGTCTGAAGCAAGAGTACTTTGTGGTGGCCGCCACCCTCCAGGACATCATCCGCCGCTTCAAGTCCTCCAAGTTCGGCTGCCGGGACCCCGTGAGAACCTGTTTCGAGACGTTCCCAGACAAGGTGCCTTTGTCTGTTGGGGGTTGAGGTCATGTGGAAGGACAGGACGTTCTCCGGCTCCGTTTCTTCCTCTAGGCTATGGCGTGGGCGGGAAGAGGCTGGGGCAGGACAGCAGCACCCCTAATCTTGGTCTCCTCATTGACAGGGGCTGGGCCCCCTTCCTCCCCGACCAGGGCCACGCTTGGGAGTCGAGGCAGCAAGGGACACTAAAATCTACTGTGGGCAAAGCCTGACGTGTGTGGCAGGCTGAGTTCAGTGATTCTAAACAAAGCAACATAACCTAGGTGGGAGGAACATTCTGAGTCAGGGAGAGCCCCCTGTACCACCGCGGGCCTCAGAGGGACCCACAAGCTGCAGCTCCTGGACACCTGCTGCAGAGCACACTGGGCTGCAGAGCCAGCCCACAGGGTCCTCCTGCTCCCTCCCTGGGCCCCTCGGGCCCTGTTCCTACTCCCTGCTCTTTGGTTGGTTTTCACTCTGGAGCCAGCACCTGTGTGGTGCTGTCTGCTTCCTACTGTCTGCCCTGTAGACCAGGCTTCCTGGGGTGGGGGGAGCGGCTAAGGACCCCAGTTCTATGCGTGCCGACCACCATGGCACCCACACGGGGAAGGGGATTGAAGGGATCCCCCTGTGTAAACCGCAGGTTGCCATCCAGCTGAATGACACTCACCCGGCCCTCGCCATCCCTGAGCTCATGCGGATCCTGGTGGACGTGGAGAAAGTGGACTGGGACAAGGTGAGCACTGAGGACGAGTGTGCAGGGTATGGTGTCCCCGCAGACCTGAGCACATGGGGTGACGATGTCCCCATAGACCTGGGCACATGGGGTGACGGTGTCCCCGCAGACCTGGGCACATGGGGTGACGGTGTCCCCATAGACCTGGGCACATGGGGTGACGGTGTCCCCTGCAGACCTGGGCACATGGGGTGACGATGTTTCCCTGACCTTTGAGCCTATCCCAATAACAGTCGTGAGTACTCAACTAGTCCTAGGAGGCGTCCTGAGGGAGGCCTCTACCCTGTGGCCTTGGGAGCACAGAGGGGTATTGTTCCTGAGAAGACAGGGCCATAGGGATGAGAAGGACGTTCCAGGAGCGGGTCTGGGTTTCTCCTGAGGGACTAGCACACAGTGAGTGCAAGCAGTGGTGGAAAAGCACAGAAGAGCAATTTTCTGGAAGACAAGAAAAGATTCTGACACTTCTTTGAGCTTCTCACATGTATTTTCTCGTCTTAGAATTATGGCTAAAAACCTGGAAGTATTAAGTTTAAAGAAAATATCTTGACATATTTATAGCTTTCTTCTCCTGACTCGACATGTTTTGGTCCTAGATTCTTTAGTGTAATGGGATTTTCTTGATCTAGTTTAACTAAATCAACTTGTAAAACCATAAAGCAGTTTTACCCCATTTTATAGCACCCAGAGCCCCTCTGGTTTTGGGGTGCACTTCTGGGTCGGGCTGGGCAGCCCCAACTCAGGTCCTGTCTGCTCCTGGCCAGCAGAGGGTCGGGCCACACAGTTTGCCAGTGATCTCCGGACTATGGGTGTGAAGTCAGTTTATTGGAAATAAAATAGAAAACTGGTTGGGGCTCGTTTCGTTTACTAATAAAAAATGATTTACAAACGAAAACAATCGGGGCGATTCCCAGGTGGTAGGGTATGTGTGTGCACTGCGTCAGCATGTGCACAGTATGTGGGTCATGTCAGGGAAGTGAAGGGCGCAGGGCTTAATTTCGGGTTTTGAGAAGGTTCTGGACAGGCCTCTCAGAGAGCAGAGACATGCGGCTGGCTGGGCCCCTTTCTGGTGGGATCTGAACGTCTGCCTTCGATCCCCTTGCCTAGGCCTCTGGCAAAAGAGCTGCTTGTTTCTAAACAAAACACTGGAATGTTCTAGGCTTGGGAAGTCACAAAGAAGACCTGTGCGTACACCAACCACACCGTGCTCCCGGAGGCCCTGGAGCGCTGGCCTGTGTCCATGTTTGAGCAGCTGCTGCCACGGCACCTGGAGATCATCTACGCCATCAACCAGAGGCACCTGGACGTGAGCGCCAGCCTGCTGGGACAGGGGTGGGCTGTACCCGTGATGGCCACCCCTCTTGTCATGAGCAACGCGGAGGTGGCGGGAGGCACCATGCTGATGGGCCCTCCTCTGTCCTTCTGATCTAATTGTCTGGCCTGGGACAAGTGCTTTACTTCTTGAACGGAATAGCCTCTGTCCAGCAGAGGACTTTAGGGTCTAGGGGCTGTCACTTGGCAGAGCTGCTGGCTAGTCCCCATGCCTAGACCCCTGCTATGTATGTGGGAGTTGTGGATTCAGGTCTTTTTAAAACGTTCCAGTTCCGAGCAGGGTTTAGATGTGTCTATTCCTAGAATGCCAGAGACCTTTGTCCTGAGCAGCCTTTGGGTGATTTGAAAACAAAGCACCATTTGTCTTTTCCCTGTTACTTGGAGAGAGGAGAATGGTACAAGGACAGGGGGAACCAGTCCCGCCTTTCTGTGTAGTAGGTTACGTGGCGTGTCCTCAGCTACTCGGCTCCGCTGGCCCGCCCTCTGCCTCTGACAGCGGCTCTGCCGAGTGCTCCGGCCAGGCCGGGCCTGCCCTGGGCTGAGGCCTGTGAGAGGAGCTGCCTCTACTCTTGGGGCTCTCGGAGGGGCGTCCAGGATGCTCGAGTGCAGGTCTGGGGTGCGGCAGCCCCGGGATTTTCCTTGAGGAAACAGAATTTCCCTCAGGGAGCCTCTGGGACTTCCTGCCCTCCCGTCATGGTTCTCCAATTTGGCAACAGCACGTGGCTGCCCTGTTCCCTGGGGATGTGGCCCGCCTGCGGAGAATGTCTGTCATCGAGGAAGGGGACTGCAAGCGGATTAACATGGCCCACCTGTGTGTGATCGGCACCCACGCTGTCAATGGCGTGGCGAGGATCCACTCGGAGATCGTGAAGCAGTCAGTGTGAGTGGGGCCGGGGCATACCCCCTTTCTGACCCCAGACCTGCCTCGAGGGACTGTCAACCACCCATACGCACAGTGGCTGAGGCATACGGCCCATGTTCCACACCATTACCTGCTGCCCTGGGGCCAGTGACTGGACTGCCCGAAGCACACTCGTTGGTGGTTGGGGACATCAAGGGACCTGACTTAGCAGGTGATGTTGGGGAGCCGAGCCTTCTTGTCACAGTGGCTCCTCCTGTTTTCTGTGTTCTTGGTCTGTCCAGGCAGAGGCTCTGCTCCTGGAGCCATCTGCTGCTGGCTGAGTGCCACCAGCACCCCACCTCGGGACAAGTGTCCCAGGCCTGGACAGGGTGGAGGTGAGGGCGTGGCGGGCCTGGGCTCGTCACTGAGAGGGAGGAGGAATTCTTAGATCTCATGATTCCTGTCCCCCTCTTGGTAGGACATGATCTCGGGGTTCTGTCCTTACATCATCACACCAGACGTGCGGAGCACACCCCGTCAGCCCCAGGTGGGCCCTAGAGCAGGCCTGTCCGTGTGGGGGCTGTGTGTTCCCAGTGCTGGCCTGACGGTTTATGTGTTAAGTCTTTAATCCCCACAGCAAACTTCGCAGTGGGGTGTGCCCCCATTTTACAGATGAGCAAAATGAGCTCCGGTTTCTTGAGCTCTAAAGCCTGTGCACTCTCCACTGTTGTGGAGATGTTTTCATTCTGGAAAGTGGCCAGGTTCAACCACTTGTGCATAAGGTTATAGTTAGCCCCTCGCTACATGGCCAGATGGGGAGTGCTTTGAAAGGTGTGTGCTGCATGGCCACTGTCTCAAAGTGTGTGGTAATGAAAAACTGAGCTTTGGTGTTTTCCAGGGGATTTCCTTAAAAGGTCCTCACGTTCTGTTGCTCATCTTGTTAAAAACACAGCTTGTATGACTATTGCCTGTGTTCTATGTTTTTAGCTTTAAGGATTTTTATGAGCTGGAGCCAGAGAAGTTCCAGAATAAGACGAACGGCATCACGCCCCGGCGGTGGCTGCTCTTGTGTAACCCAGGGCTGGCTGACACCATCGTGGAGGTGAGCCTGCCGCCTCTGAGTCCACAGGGGCTGCTGCCTGCCCACTGCCGTCAGGCCAGTCACCAGTGGGTGCTGAGCAGGCAGCGATCTGCTCCTTGTGTGTTGACCAGCAGTGCCTCCTGGATGGGTTTGGGTGGGGTCCAGCTGCTGCCTCCAGTTGTGGGAGCGCTGGTCTGGGCTGGGCTGGGGCCCAGTGGCCCGGGCCACAGCAGTTCAGAAGTGAGGTCCTGGGCTTTGGGAGGGGCCTGGGTGGGGCTGCCTGGCCTGAGAGGTTTTATGAGCCGGAGATGTGGTAGTTACTGGCTTGTTCATGTGCTCACTCAGGAAGGAAAGGAACAAGCGCTCTTAGATGCCAGGCGGTATACAACTCGAGGATGCAGCAGGCAACTGTGGGGCAGTGCCCCCAGTGAGGGCCTGCAGGGGGACACTGCTCGTCTGGGGCTGTGTGTGTCAGAGAAGGCACCCCTGAGAGAGGGACAGTGGAGCGCCATCTGGAGTTAAGAGGAGGTAGCGGGGAGCAGCGCTCCGGGTGTAGCGAGTGTCTGCTCCAAGGCCCTGTGCCCAGGGCGCGGGCCCAGAGTCTGGAAGGCCAGTGAGGCCTCAGTGCTGGGTGAGGCGGGCAGAGGGAGGATAGGCCACAGACATGGCCAAGGTATTTGGAGGCCAGGAGTTTTCCTCTTTATCCTGAATTAACAACAGGGAGACTTAAGCGGGCGCACTTGCTGTGACGTTCACTGGGAAATGACCACCCTGCTGGAGTGTGGGGAGGACGGGGAGGTCCCAGGTCGAGGTGCGGAGGCAGCTGGAAGACCTTCATTAGTTTCTGGTGGGATGGGTGCAGGGCCTTGGGGATGGGTAGGAGACGGGGCTCGGGCAGTGAGGAGCTGCTGGGCCGTGGTTGGCCCCCAGGCTTTGGGCCTGTGATGGAGGCGAGGGAGGTTCGTGCGTTTGTCATGGACATTTGAGCTTGATGGGACTTGCGCGTCCTGGCAGAACAGTTGGGAGTGCAACCGCGTCTGGCTGAGGGGGGGCTGGGGCGGGACTGCCTGTGGTGGTCGGGCCACTGGTGTGAGGGTGTTTCCTGAGAGTGGGGTGTTGTGAGAGAGACGCAGGCCTGGGGCCAAGCCCAGAGGAGGGGACAGATCCCAGGAGGAAAGCAGAGGCGTGGATGACAGAACAGGAGGAGGACAGTCTTCAGGAGGACGGGTACCCTCAATGAGCAGAAACTCCGTGTCCCTTTACAATTCTCCAGAAAATCGGGGAAGGTTTCCTGACCGACCTGAGCCAACTGAAGAAACTGCTGCCATTGGTCAGTGACGAGGCGCTCATCAGGGATGTGGCCAAGGTCAAGCAGGTAGGCCCGCGTGCATGGAAGTCCTTCCACCTCACTCAGCTTTTCAGAGGAGGACCTGACTGACCTCAGGTCACACAGCGGGCGGGCGGGCGGGTGAGTGCAGATGCCCAGAGTGGCCCTGAGCAGCCTTCACTTGGAGTTCTGTAGGAAAAGCTTGTCCAGAGGGAAGCGCTCAGAAAGCCAGTTCAGATCCTTGCTTCTCTGCACCTGGTGTGCTGTCAGCTGCACCCAAGCCCCTCCCTGCAGCCGGCCCCCAGCCGAGCAGGCCCAGGTTGCTTGAAACCTTTGAAAGCAAACAGGCGGCAGCCTGGTGAAGAATGAGGACCGATCCCGAGACGCCGAGTGCTTGAATGCCTGCCTCTCTGCTGTGCCGCCCCATGGACCTGGAGGCCCGGAAATGGTCCTTCATTTTGGAGTCTTATCCCTCCATCTTCTCTCCCCAGCCGCCCCCATCTGTCTTCTTGATGCAACACTTGCTGGTATCCTTTGATTCTGCTTTTCTTATCCTCTGCTTCGCTCCAGGTTTGCTTTCTCATCTAGTTTCCCGTTCATTTCTGCCGCTCCTGGTGCGTACACTTTCAGGATCACGCTTCCTCATCCCCCACCTGGGTGGGAAGCCAGAGCGTTAGTCGAGCCTCAGGGAACTCGTAGGGTTCATTCCTGTGAACCGTCCAGCTGTCCTTTCGTTTATTCTCCCCAGGAAAACAAGTTGAAGTTCTCTGCCTTCCTGGAGAAGGAATACAAGGTGAAAATCAACCCATCCTCCATGTTCGACGTGCACGTGAAGAGGATCCACGAGTATAAGCGGCAGCTGCTAAACTGCCTGCACATTGTCACACTGTACAACCGTGAGTGTGCCACTAGGGGCCTCAGCGCCAACTTCCCTCTGCGTCCTCTGCCAGCCGTCTTTCCTCTGGACCCCTCAGCCCTCCCTCGCCAGCTCACCCTGGGACCTGGGCCTCTTCTTCCTGGGGTTTGGCGCGGAGGGGTGTGTGTGACAGTGCACGTTGATTTTAAGCAGTAGCCTTGTAGTTTTGTATGTGCTCAGTGGCAGAGTGGTTACAGAGGAGTGCAGGTGAGCTGGCCTCCAGTCTGGTTGGGGACCAGGCCTGAGCCATATGAGGCAGGTGAACAGTTGAACTCCTGAGAGGGTCTGTGGGGCTGCGGGACCTCAGCTGCAGCCTGAGGAGTCAGTGGGGCCTTGGTGATCAGGGGCTTCGTGGGACTCGAAGGCCGGGTTTTGTGTTCAGTTTAGTTTTTACTTTAAATTTAGTTATTATCTTTATCAGATTCGTCTTGAGTTATGTGGAAAGATTTTACTTATTAGAGGCATTGAAAGTACACCTATAAAATTAAAAAGCTATGTTAAATTTATACACATACCTTAATTGTTTAAGCAGCATTTAATTATGAGAGCAAACAGGAATCAAAGATCCCTTGAAAGTAAATATGAATATTTGCTAGGTTTATAAGTATAACAAAACCTTAAGGAAAACTTGGTTTTAAAAATTTTGTAACGTAGTAAAGTGGACATTAATTTTGAAAACCAAAGAAACCACAGATACTCATTTCAAGACACAGAGCTCCTTTCAAGAACATCAGCTCTCCTGTTACCAGTAAGTAAGAGCAGCAGGAGAGATGGTGTGTGTGGTTGAGTGCGCCTGCTGCCGGGCCTTTAGGAAAGGCCCCGGTGAGGACCTTTGTGTGCACAGCCAAAGGTGGTGCTTCACGATGCTTCCCTGGCCAGAAAGTGTTTCACGGAGACGTTGTTGGGTTTTCTTTGCAATGTCTTTCTTTTGCAGTTGTGGTTCTCTGCATTTTCTTTGTCATTTGCCCAGTGGTATCCCCAAGTTCCCTGCTTGAATGGCCCTGTTGGTCCCCAGATTATGAACAGCAGTGCAGTCGCGGGCGCCCTGCCCTTCCTCCCCCTGGGATTCCCGGCTGTTCCCCTGAGGCCGTTGGGGGCCTGTGCTTGTTTCCACTCCTTCGTCGCCTTCTGCCTCTGTGTGTGCGCGTGGTTGCTCCATGGTTGGAGCAGACAACGCTGACGCTCTGCTCTGCCACCCCGTCCTGGACTTGAGTTGTGTCTTAGTCTGTGGATGAGCACATTCAGTACTCCCCACAGTGCCCCACTTTCCCTCTAGTTCACAGCAACTGCTCATGTGACCTGTACTCCTAGTTCTTGCTTGTCAGAACAGCCTGTGGCCTTTCAACATGAAGGACAGTTTGAAGGTGACATTCTTGGCTTCAGTTCTTTTCCTTGAGTGTCTTTTAGGTGCTTGCCCTCTGCTGTCTGGAGGCTGGGCTGTTGGCTGGTCTTGGTCCCACGCGTGAACTGTCCCACTGCCTGTGCTCATTTCACTCGGCTGTGTCTTGGTCCTGACCGTTGTGGGGCAGTTTTTGCTGATGCCTAGTATGCTCTTGGGATATGTCAACTGACGTCTTGTATTATTTCTAGGAAGTTTTCTTGAAATCTATTTGCAACATTTATTTGGTGCCATTGTTTTGCTTTTCTTCTTCTGGGACTCCAGCGAGGGGTGTGGTGGTCTCTCTTACCTGTCTTCGTGTCTGTTGATGTCTCTCTGAATGTTTCCAGAGCTCTTTCGTTTTCCATTGTGTTGTCCGCTTTTTCGTTTCCATCGTCTGTGGGGCTGTGGTGCTTTCTGCGAGTCTCCTCTCCCTCCTGGCTCCTGAAACCAGGCTGCATGTCCGCGTGGTGGTGCTGCCGTTTCGCTCCTGCGTCCTGCCAGTTCTCATTTCACGGGCTCCCGTGTGCTGCCTTCTCTCCCCGAGGGCTTGTGTTTCTGCCCCGTGGTCTCCTTTCCAAGTTGATGGTCATCTCAGGTTGGAGATTCTCAGCGGCAGGTCGGTTCCTCTTTTCCTTGTCTGTCGCGAGCCGTGTGTTCACGTTTGTTGCTCGGATGTGAGTGAGCTGCACTGCCCAGCGCCACCAGCAGGGGCTGTGTGGCGCTCCAGGGCAGCTGCAGGCTTCCCCAGCCTGTGCTGCTCCCTGGGGCCCGTCTCCTCTGTCTCTCCGAGTCCAGGCTGGTTCAGGAGCGCCCCCACTGTCCTGGCTCTCTGCTTTCTGCCCTGTGGGCCTCTGTCCACCAGGATGTCAGACCCTCCTCCCAAGGTTTCCCTATAGGAGAGGCGCTGACAGGTCTGCCCGCCTGGTCCCCCAGGGCTCCTTCCCTGCCCCCCAGGACGCAAGCCCTATTAACAGCCCCCTCTGGAGAGGCCGGGCCCCAGGACCCTTCACACTTGCAGCCCTGTCCCCCACCCACCCCATGACCTGGCAGAACCTGCTCAGTGATCTGGAGTTCGCATGTTTTTTCTCTTTCGTAGGTTTGGTGAAAATGTAGTTTGTGTTTTTATTTTTTACTATTCTCCATGTTATTCTGCCTGATTCTGGAAGCAGGAAGATTGAGAACTAAGGAACAGCTGTGTTCCTACGAGACCCTAAAGTCGGATTTTCAAGATCAGCCTCTTTACTGCTTCTGGCTGGTTCCGGCTCTGGGGAATGCTGTGTGGGGCCTCCTGTCGTCTCCTCTGTGTAGACAACAGCCCCCGACACACACTGAAATTGAAAACACTGGTCCGGCGAGGACACCCTCAGTTTGCTGGGGCTGAGAGTGAGCCGGCCCTTGTGGCCTGACACTCTGTCTGCCCTGTGCAGAGAGCTCAGGACCGGCTTCGCACCTCTGTGTCACAGCGCGGGAGTGGGGGACTTGGGGTCTCACCTGATTCCCCTCGAGGGCTGGCAGTGCCATTGCCACAATCCCAAGGTCACCTCTTTTGCGAGTGCCCGTCATGTGCAAGGGCCCCGAGTCCTGGTGACAGGCCAAACCACGCTCCTGTGTCGGGCTGTTCTGGAAACAGAGGTGCAGCTTTTCCTAGGAGCCTTTTGGAAGAGTCTGCTCCTGGCTGGTGTTCCTCACCAGCCTGGGACACAAGTGCAGAATCTAGGGGCCTCGTCCCCATCCTGTGAGTGGGAATCCTGGTGGGCACGTGGGCCCGGTGGCCTTGCCCACTGTCTGTGTGGGGCATGCCTCTGAGGGCTCTGGCTGCTGCAGCCCCAGGGCAGTGGTGTGTCGGCTCCAGCTGCCTCACCTGCATCTCTTGTCTGTCCTGCAGGAATAAAGAAGGACCCGGCCAAGGCCTTCGTGCCCAGGACTGTCATGATTGGGGGCAAGGTGAGGTAACATCGGCTTTGCTCCTCGCTTGATATTTGGTCAGAATGCACAAACCGCCATGTTTTCTGGCAGTGCCACTGCGTCCCAGCTCGGGCAACAGCTTCCCAGTGGGCTGGATTCTGCGGGTGGCTCGGAGCCAGCGTGTACAGAGTGCCAGAGGTCCCTTGGCCCCCAGGGTGCTTGTGGGCTGGGTTGTTTCGCTCACCGTCAGCTCAGCAATAGGAGGGAGCTGGATGGGACCCCTCCGTGCCCAACACATGGAGTGGAAGTCCCTAGCCCCAAGGGCAGTCCCCAGTGGGCTTGCTGGCCCCTCCATCCAATGGGGCAGTGCCCTTTCTCTGCATGACCACTGCCCTTCTGCACCTGTGCCTGGCTCTCCGGCCCCAGCACGCTGCCCCACTCGCTCCCCTGCACTCATGTGCTGAGTGGACACAGGTGCTGGCTGCTTCATCAACCAGAGGTGTGCCTGCTCTGAGCTCAGCGTGACTTTATTTCACTTTATTCACTATGGCGCATGCTTTTGGACACGCTGTTGTGGAGTCCCAGCGTATTGCCATTAGGCGTTGGCGGGTCCCATCATCGGACTGTGTGCGCTAGGGCTGGTGTCTCCATCCTCTGCCACTTTTCCCCAGGAGCCTGATCAGAGAACAAGGATGCTCTGGGGTGCAGCTTCCTAAGGGAGGCTGTGGGGCAGGGCCCAGGCACTGTCCTCTTCTCCAACTAAAGCATGTCCGAAGGTGGACGGGAGGTCCACGCACCTCCCTGGGCCCACCCAGCTTCTGACAGCAGCTCACACCCACCTCATTTGGTCTCTGCCCGCTCCAACTCCTGCTGTTTCTGAAGCAAAACCTAGACAGCATGCCCTTTCATTTGTCAGCATTTCAGTATGCATTTCTTAAAGATATGGGCTTTCAAACAGTTTTTAAAATGTTAGTTATTAAAAGCCTAGAGAAGAGTGGAAGGAATTGTAGAACATCAGTGAAGCCCTTCCACAGGCTCTGCTGGGCCATTTCAGAGCAGATCCCAGACCTCACAGCCCTAACCCTGCAGACCTCACGTCTCCACAGTGCCGTCTTCCTCCAGAACCCCAGGTGGTCAACTCTTGCACCCCATCACACAGTGCCACCGTCACCCTGGGTGTTCAGGTGACAGCTGCCTTGAGCAGTTTGTTTGCATCAGGACCTAGCAAGGGCCTAATGGGCCGGCTGCTTGCTTTCTCTTCAATTTCTTCATCTGTAGGCTTCCTCCACGTCTCCCTCTTTTTCCCTTGCAATTTATTTGTTATAGAAATGGGCTGTGTCTTCCCCAGGCTGGCCTTTTCTGACTGCATCCCTCTGGTGTGTTCCAGACTATTCCTTATTTCCCTGTATTTCTTGTAAGTTGGTAGTCAGTTCTAAAAGTCCTGTTTCTTTTACCTCTTCATTTCTGAAAAACTGACTAGAATCAGAAAACGAGCTTGAGACTGACAGATCTCTGCCTATGGGTGATGTGGCCATCACGAGACACGTTGTCGGAGCCGAGGGAGACAAGTGTGGGGCATCGTGGCTGGTGTGGGTGCAGGTGCTTCTGTCATGAGTCAGTCTGCCAGATGGCGTGCAAGGAGGCAGGGGTGCTGCAGCCGCAGTCCCTCTGCGGCACCGAGAACCACTCCCCCCAACACTGGCGGCACCGCTCAGTTGTGTCTGGCACCAGGCTCCGGTGACTGGTGGCAGTGCTGGGACCCCCGAGGACCCTGCTCTGCCCCGAGCACAGTTGTGTTCATGCTTAACCCGCCTTCCCCCTTTCCAGGCAGCCCCTGGTTACCACATGGCTAAGATGATCATCAAGCTGGTCACATCCATCGGCGATGTCATCAACCACGATCCAGTTGTGGGTGACAGGCTCAAAGTGATCTTCCTGGAGAACTACCGTGTGTCCTTGGCTGAGAAAGGTAGCCCCGGGGGGGCCACGTTAGATAGGAAAAGCTACCCCTGCTGGGCACAATGTGAGTGGTCATTGCTGGTCAGACAGGTTAACTCTGCCCAGGACACCAGGTTCCCCCAGCCTGAGGGGGGCCTCTGTTCTAGGAGTGAAAGGCTCTGGGGAAGCTCTCCGTCCGTCTTTGGGTGCGGAGAATACTCTCAACCTCGGACGTTTTAGTCTCTGTACTTTCTCGCTTCTGCCCGTGATCTCATTGTCCCTCCTCCTCCCTCTCTTCTCTGCCCCTGGGGCTCGCTCTTGCTGGCATGAGCTTCCACAGCCACCTCTTCCCTCCCCCTTTCCTCTCCCCTCCCCAGAAGATGCTTCTGCTTTTCACCTGTTTGCTCTCAAGGGCATTACCTACTTCTCTTCTAGGCCAGCCCTGCCTCTTCTGTCCTTTCTGAGGCAGCTCGGGGCTGACGTCCCCCCCATTCTGCTGACAGTTGTCTGGGGCTGCTCCACTTTGAGGGTCCAGGGGAGACTCACCCAGGATGTGTACTGCTGCCTGGAGAAGGTCCTGCGGCCAGATGTACTTGGAGCACGGCCATCCTGACCTGGATGGGCCTTTCTAAAGTGGCCGCTTCTGGAAACCCGGGCAGGAAATCAATTTGCCCAACCAAATGGTGGGAAACCTGAGCCTGGAATTCTGGTGCTGAGATGCAGGCCCCTCATGGTTCAGACAGACCAGCTGCCGCTTTCCGCACTTGGTCTGAGTAAATGCATGCGGGCTGATGCGCGCCTCCTCCCGTCAGCTCGGCTGGTCATCAGAACATAGCTGTGGTCTGGCTGCTGCGGCCTGGCGTGGATCGGGGGTGCTGTTGTGGTTAGTCCGTCACCGGGCTCCTGACATGTCTTAGGGCCCTTTGCTGCATGGAACTCCCCGCTCGCCATTATTTGGGGGGCCCTGGCTCTGCACATCTTTAGAGCTGACCTTGGGGATGCCCAGTCTGGGGCCTCAGAGCTGGGGTCTTGGCCCCCTCATTCTCCCCCAGCTCTTGGACTTGGTGTGGAAACACGTCCACGGTCGCATCTGCTCATGTTCCTCTGTCCTGAGAGTGGGGCTTCCCAGG
This sequence comes from Ceratotherium simum simum, assembly GCF_057802395.1. Lineage (NCBI taxonomy): Eukaryota > Metazoa > Chordata > Mammalia > Perissodactyla > Rhinocerotidae > Ceratotherium > Ceratotherium simum. Next base: position 50,642,798 of record NC_141920.1, read on the forward strand.
GCAGGAGGCGCCTGTGTCTCTTTACCCTGGCACCTTGAAGAAGAGCTGGGCTCTGCTCTGTGCTGACCCTGAGTACCAGCCTGCTGGGCTAGGGAAGCAGCCTCAGCTCCGTGGACCAGCTGAAGAGGTGGGGGCAGGGGTGCCAAGGCAGGCGGGACAGAGGCTGCTTTCCCACCTGCCACGTCTTGGAGGCGTGGGGACCCACGCTTGAGAGAAGCTGCAGGGCTGTGACATTTAGGTCGTCATTGTGGCTGCTGTGCCCAGTCTGCGTACAGCACAGGGTAATTCCTGTGCATGTGAACACGAGGAAATTGCCCTGCTTTTCTAGTCCTCTGGTTCCCTAAGAGTCTGGATTCTTCCTGAAGTGGTCTAAGGAGCCTTATGGGCTGATAAGACAGAAGTGATGTTGGGGTGACTGGGAATGACAGCACTGATGGGCCAGGGCCTGGGGCCCCACCATACTTTGGTTACGCCCTGGTCCCTGGAAGGTTCCAGAATAAAGGTCCTTTGCCACCTGGGGGGCTTCTCCTCAGGAGGAGGTCCCCATCTTGGACCCTCTGCCCTAGCCTGCCCTTACAGGCGAGGTGGGGCCTGCAGTGAGCAGGAGGTGGTATTTGTGCTGGCAGTGCTGGCCTCGGGCTGGGAGGAGGCAGCATGGCGTTCCTGTGCCCTCCCGTCGCTCTCGTGCTGGGAGTGCTTTGTGGCTGACCTGCCTTCCTGCACTTGCCCCCCTGCAGTGATCCCCGCTGCAGACCTGTCCCAGCAGATCTCCACTGCGGGCACTGAGGCCTCAGGCACGGGCAACATGAAGTTCATGCTCAATGGGGCCCTCACTATCGGTACCATGGACGGTGCCAACGTGGAGATGGCCGAGGAAGCTGGAGCCGAGAACCTCTTCATTTTTGGCCTGCGGGTGGAGGACGTCGAGGCCCTGGACCGGAAAGGGTATGTGTCTCTCCCCGACATCAGGGACACAGCGGCATCCTGGGCACTGCCCAGAGCACCAGGGAGGTTGTGAGGGCTCTCAGGGCCAGGGCTCCACTTGCCAGGGTGAATGCCTGCCTGCTGGGCATTCTGTGGCTGCCGGTGCACTGGCCAAGTCTACTTTCTTCCTGAGCACCCAGTAGGCTGTCCCAGGAGGCCGGCTTGGGTGGGAGCTGGCTGCTCTGTGCTTCTTCTCCACAGCCCAGTCCATAAGGTCCAGACCCAGTGTTTGCAGAAGGGTGGAAGGCCCTCGTCTCTGGCAGGGGAGCCCTCGGGAACGGGGCCCTGAGCACTCTTGGCCAGTTTGGGGATTTGGGGCTGACCCACTGCTGAGATTCCCTGGCCTAATTTTTTAAAATAACCTTTTTGTCTTGGAATAGTTTCAGATTTACAGCAAAGTTGCAGGGACAGTACAGAGTGTGCCGTGGACCTTCTCTCAGCCTCCCTGGTGCTTCCGTCTTTACTAGTCAGTGACCCCTGTGTTAGATCTCAGGTCTCCCATCTCCTCTGCTGACAGATCCTCAGCCCATCCTCGCTTTTCACTTCCCTGGATGCTTTTGAGGGGTCTGGCCCCAGCCTAACCCTGACTAGTAGTTAAAGGAAAAGGCAGTGTTGCGTAATTGCCTGAAAGCTCACTGGGAAGTTGGTGAGGCATCAGGCACCAGCCGGATGAAAACCCCAGTGTCACCTAAAAAGTCTCTGCCTGAGAGTGAGCCAGATGTCAGCCTGAGAGCACAGACCCCCACCTGCCCTTTTCTACTCACCCCTCATTCAGGCTCCATCAGCCCCATCCCCAAGTCCTGGGACAGACACATCTGCCACATGCCTCCCTCGTCCCACACTCCCTGGTGGCCACGGGCCTCTTGTGTATCCTCCTGCCTGGTGTTCCATGTCAGGTCCTTCCCGTCCTCCTCTGTCATCATGGTGGCACAGGGGCAGGGAGTAGACGGGGGCAGAAGGGGGGAGCAGAAGGGTGGGGCAGGGTGAGGGCAAGGGGCACAGGGCAGGGGCTGAGGGGGCGGGGGGAACAGGGATCAAGCAGTCCGGCAAGTTCTTGAGCAGCCTTTCCCAGAGGAATACGTCCATGGAATGGAGCCATGCATGTGATTGCGTGTCTTCTAGAGACCACGACTCTGTAAACAGGAAAAGGAGCAGGGGGCTGGACTTTGCACTTTACAGCAGCACATCGGCCCCTCCCCAGGGCCCGGCAGCCCACGTGGCCAGTGGCTGCCATCCAAGACCTCCGACCTCGCGGGCCTGGAGCCTGGGGCAGTCCTGGGCCAGGGGAGTGCCCAGCACAGACGGCCCCGCTGTCTGACCCCGAGGCTGCCTCCTGGAGACCCTGGGCAGCTGAGCCTGGCCTCATCTCCCCGCAGGTACAACGCCAGAGAGTTCTATGACCGTCTGCCCGAGTTGAGGCAGGCTGTGGACCAGATCAGCAGTGGCTTCTTCTCCCCCAAGGAGCCAGACTGCTTCAAGGATGTTGTCCACATGCTGCTGAACCACGACAGGTGGGACTGGCCTCCCCTTTGTCTCTGTGTCCCTCCCCACTGTCGGTCAGACAGACGGGTCCTCCTGGTGGGCTGAAAACTGCACATTCTTCGGGAGTAAAACCTGGGTCTTGGTAAGGCTTGCTGCCCCCCTCAGCCCATGGGCAGCGCCTCAGACTCGGCTACACCCAGGGCCTGGAGCTTGAAGAGCCCCTGGCAGTGCTTGGCATGCCTTGGGGGCCTGGTGGTGGGAACGGCTGGCTTCATGGACCAGCCCAGGCCCCCCAGCACCCCAGCACTGACCCCCTGGAAGGGCGTGAGGAGCAGGAGGTGGTGTCACAAGGGGCTGGTTGGAGGCGATTCCTGGGTCCTCTCTTCCTCAGGGAAGAGGGGGTGTGCAAGACACCCCAGAAACCTCTGGGAGGCAGGCGGGGCAGGTGTGTGAGACAGAGGAGTTCCGGCTGCAGCAGATGCTGGCCGTGCGGACACCAAAGGGTTGAAGCGGACACAGCTTGTGACGCTGTAGATGGCTCTGTGGGCAGTGCATCCTCATGGGGCGGTGGTCCTCCCTCATCTCCAGACAGGCGGCCTGACTTAGAGCTGGTCAGCATTGCCGTGGCTCATGGCAGTTCTTGGTTCCACCCCATTGGTGCAAGTTGAATCTGGTGAACGTGAGAGTTGACCCCTGTTCCACTTTCAGTTGCCTTTTGGTTCATTTTCTGTGTTGCGTTTTGCTGAGTGCTGTCAGCTGGCTTCGGTCAGACCAGATTGTCCCTCCACACGTGTAGCTGAGCCAAGGACTTGGCCCTGGCTGAGATCTTTGATCAAGGAACACTTTTAATGGTTTTATGAATTGTGTTTGTGACTCAATCGTAAACAAAAATGCATTTCTGTATTCATAAATCTTGGTTTTCCTCCAGAACATCCTTTTTCTATATCACCGGTTCTCGGCCCAGTTAGACCAGAGAACAGACGACTAAATGGAGCCTTGTTGTCATCCTGTGTTCCTTCCCTGGGAGGTGACATTGGCAAGATGGCTCTCAGCCTGTGTAGTTCTAACCTACATGCACAGGGAGGGTGCACTGTAAATGCCATTTCTTTAAAGAAACATTGGGTTAAAATAAGTTTTTTCTAGAGTAGTGTCCCCAGAAGTGTTGTTCACAGAGCAGTCCCTGTGGCCAAATAGGCTCCATCACCCCAGAGCATGGGGACGTGGACGGCAGGGGACTGGCGGTTGGTTTCCTGACCTCCCACTTGCTGCCCGCCGCTGTGGCCCAGCCTCCTGTCTCCCGTTTCAGGTTCAAAGTGTTTGCAGATTATGAAGCGTACATGGCATGCCAGGCCCAGGTGGACCAGCTGTACCGGGTAAGGTTCTTGGGCCCCAGAACTGGCAGAGGCAGCCCTGGCAGGGGAGCCGCAGGATGCACCTATGTCCTATCTCTGGCCACTCCTGGGAGGTCACAGTTCAGCTTGTGGCCCAGAGCAGAGTGGCTGGGGGCTCTGCGAGCTGAGCCACATCATGGGTGTGGGCCGTCCTGCTGTCCAGTGCTTCTTCATCGTCTTCCACTCAGGGACCCTCAGCTGTCCCTCTGCTCTCCTCTCCAAGGCTGGTGCCTTGTGACCCTTTGGGGCCAGGCTGCTGTCCACACCAGCATGTTTCCCGTGCAGCCTCTGAGCAGCTGCCAGAGTGCATCAGCAGAACAGGCATTTCTTCCTGAGGTCTGTGCCGTGGCCCCAGCAGACAGTGGAGGAGACGGGCTGTGCCCCAGCCTGCAGTCTGACCACCCCTCTGGGTGGGATCGGGAGGGCACAGGGGAGAAGGTGCAGCACACGAGGCACAAGATGAGGGAAGGGCCTGGTGAGCAGTGAAGACCTTTGTGTGCACGCAGAAAGCTTGTGTTTAGAGTGAGAATGTGAACAATTTCCTGAGAAGGTATTAAGTAGAGTGAGGGTCTTGAAGCTGTAAGGAGTGGACTTTGTAAGGCAGGGCTGCTGGAGCCAGTTCCTGGCTCCCTGGGGAGGGTGGACCAGGAGAGAAACCCTTTCCCGACTGTCTGGAGCGTGCACCCAGCTGGCACATGGCAGCCTGTGGGAGCAGTGTCCCCTCCTTGGTGTGGCTTGCAGGGAGTGGGCATGCCCATGGGGGTCTCCTGGGAAGACCCACGTCCACAGAGAGTGACCCTCTGTGCCTGCTGCCCTCCCTTTTCAGGGATTTTCTGGGTGTCCTACCCTGTGCACCCCACCGAGGACAGCAGTGGGAGGGGACCCTGTGACAGTGGTGTGACTGTGCAGAGTAGTTGGGTCAGATAGTCTATTTCCCCAAACTGTTTAAGCAGGTTCTTGGAGGAGGCCTGAGGGGTTTGTGCTTCTGATTTGCTACCAGTCCCCACCACCCGCTGCCCCGAGGCAAGCTGCAGCCCTGCCTGCCCTGGGGAAGCATCTGCTGATGCTCCCTCCTGCGAAAGGACAGGAGAGAGGGGGCCTGGAGACGGAGGGACGGGCAGGGATCTGGGAGGAGCCTTTGCTTCCCTCATCTGGGCCTCAGGAGAGTCTGCTTTCTGGGGGAGGCCCTTCCTGGTGCTGGCTGAGTCTGGGGGCAGCTGCCAGGCTCTGGGGAAGCCCTGGGAGAAAGGAGACCGCTTGGCCATTTCCCCTGGGCATTGGATCCACCTAGTGGCGAACAGTCACCTAGTGGTTTCTGTCTTTGTTGCATGGGCCATGCCCTAGCACGACGTGGAGAGTTTCGAGGGCCAGGACCTTCTCAGGCTCCTTGCCCCTATTTCTAGTTATTTGGTAGCTTTTCTGGTCGGTGGGGGCCCCCTTTTCAGGTTGTAATTTCCTCTTCTTCTGTCAGGCTGCCGCAAGAGCTAAGAGGTCATCTGGGAACAATCCTCTAGTTCTGGCAGCACAGGTCCTCTTGTGCAGTTGACTCAGCACCTTCTTCCCTCTGCAGAACCCGAAGGAGTGGACCAAGAAGGTCATCAGGAACATTGCCTGCTCGGGCAAGTTCTCCAGTGACCGGACCATCACGGAGTATGCACGGGACATCTGGGGTGTGGAGCCCTCTGACCTGCAGATCCCGCCCCCCAACCTCCCCAGGGACTAGGTGCCCTGGCACCGTTGGGACCAGCAGGCTTGTTTTCTTGTTGACTCTGCACCTCATGCCGGTTTTCAAGCACTTTGCCAGCAGCCAGTGGTCCCTGCTTTTTCATTGCTATTTCCATGAGGGCCTTGGGGATTATGGTGGTGGCCTCGAGGGGGGCGGGCAAGGAAGGAAAGGTGCCGAGAGTGAGGTGCTCCCCGGCTTCCTGCAGGAAAGCAGGGCTCGCAGCACTGACCATGGCAGCTAGCCCCATCACTTCAGTCCCCCACGCACGCTTCTCGGAGCCCCTGCACGCACCTTGCTGTGAGCTTGTTTTTGGTTTTGAGCCTCTGGACTCTGAGGTCTGGGCAGGTGGCCTTAGTGAAGCCTGGGGAAGTGTTTATTTCTGTAGCCCTGGTCTGGCTGGCCAGTGTGGCCCAGTCCTCCTTGGCCTGGTTCTGAGAGGGTCCAGTGCTCCAGGCCATGTCTTTACAGCTGTTGTGTGGGTGCCCTGGCACAGAGTTTCCAGATTGATCAGATAAAGAGGCCCCAGGATGACTGAGGGTGACACTGGGGAGGGCATCTAGGGGCCTTGATTAGGACAGGCTGGCTGATGCGGAGTTGGCTTGGTTTTACCTTTTCAAAAGAAAATTAACTTCACAAGGAAATGAAGCTAGCTGAAGCTTTTTTTTAGCAACTAAAAACTGTCCTTCTAAAGTTTCACGCTGTGGGAGGTGATGCTGGGATGTTTTTGCCGGGCCCTGGAGGCCCCTGGTGGGGTCACTGCCTCTGCTGGGGGAGGCTGATGCCCAGCCCCTGCTGCAGATCTGTGCCTCCCCCCACCCAATCCCCCACCACGCTGCAGTGTGCCAGAGGGTGTGTTTCCTGTCTTGTAACAAGGCTGGCCTCCCTGGTCTGGAAAAGGACCGAGTAGGTCCTGAGGGGAGCCCACTTTGCATCTTCTTAGACAGTAGGCTGGTGCTGGAAGGGCGGGGGAGCCCCTCTCAGCTGCCCAGAGCACCAGGAGCAGGTGACGCCCTTCCCCGTGGGGTTGCTGGAGACACGGGGCGGAAGCACCCTTGCAGAGCCTCTGCCTCCTTCATGCTGGACCTGGGCGGCACGGGAGCTCTGCCCTCATCCCGGCTCCTGATTGCTCACGGAACCAGGCCGTGGAGGATCTGCTCATGGGCCCGCTTCACCCTAGCCACTGGGAGCTGTGGTTGCCCCCCCAATACCCTCCACTGTCCCATCCCTTAGGCTGTGTGTGACCATCACCATGCCACTGGCTGTTGCTACCTTGTGAGAGAAGCCCATTAAACCTGCCCCTGCTTGGTTGACCTGGCCTCTGTGTTTCACTCAGCACTGAGGGCACGGCCGGGTCCCGGGGCGGGCCTCAGACCTTCCCTCTTAACCGGACCGGGCTGCATTACAGCCCATCGTTCTGGGATTGAGGACAGAAAGGTCTCTTGTACCGGACCTGGGTGGGACTTACAGCCCTCTGTGCATGAACTGCTGGCTCTTTAAAGAAGCGTCGCGTCCAGCCACATGGGAGACCATCATCTGGGCATTGGCATTTTTGGTGTGCATTGTATTGGTCCCTCTTTGCACCTGTTTTCTGCCACCCACTCCTGACCCTGGGAAGTGGAATGCCCTGGGGACCAAAAGATTGTCCCCCTAGACTGTACAGCTGCAGGTTGAATCAAAAAACAGTGTTATCCAAAGAAGCCGAGAACTGCAGGCACTTAGCACCGTGGACTCCTGTTGGGGTCATGGCGTTGCGAGGCTTTCCTTGGTCGAGGGCGGCTGAGGTGCACCCGGAATGCCCACTCCCCATTCCCAGTCTCAGGTCGGGGGCACTAAGAGCTCGTCCTGTGGCTCCCAGGACACAAGTGTAACTGAAGAGTTCACAGCTGTGCACATCTCCCTCTGTTCCTTTTCTCCTGTTCCTTTTTTTTTTTTTTTCTAAGGACTGGTCCTGACTATTGATTTTGTAACCCATCATCAAAGGGTCGGTCCTAACCCAGTTTCAGCTTAGCTGCTTAGACCAAGGTGATAAGCTCAGAAGCCACCAGGTGGGGGTGTTTGGACCTGACTCACTCTCAGACGATGGCCCAGCAGCTGCCAGCTCAGAGCTCCCCTCTTGCGCTTCCTCATCTTGTCAGGCACCTGTAACACCAACAGCTTGTGTTTTCACGCTGTATCCTACCTCATTCCCCCCAAAAGAGATCTGCGGCAGCTCACATCAAGTTAAAGAAACGAGATGAAGACCTGAGCCCAGGGAGAGCAGGCCAGGTCTGAGACAGCAAGTGAGCACGTCCCGTCCGCTTCCTTGGCTGAGACGGGCTGGGAATATGGCTGAGACGTGGGGCCTCCAGGATCCTCAGTGACAAAGCAAGAAGAGCACCCCATGTCCATGAAGGGGCTGCCCAGGCCAGGTGGCATAGTGATTTAGTGACTCAGGGCCTCTGATGCAGAGCAGTTGCACAGAAAGATGCTACTGGGTCCCAGCTATTGGACCAGACCGTGTGTCCCAGCTCAGATGGAGATGCGAGGAGATGCGCAGCCAGGAACGGGGCGGTGCTCACACCTGAATTAGATACAGGAAGTGGGGGGGGGGACACACACCTGTCCAGGAGAAGATAAATGTTCTGGCAAACTGACCTGAGGAGAGTCTATTCACGTTTCAGCCTGTTTTAGGAAAGGTGTGCATTTCCCAGGTGTCAGAACAGCCGTAGGCAGCTCTAAGGTGCCTCAGACAGAAGGTGGAACCTGCCCCGGCCTTTGGGGCCCCAGCCAGCCCAAGCTGCTAACTCTGGCCTTGAGACCTTGGAGAACAGGCAGGCAGACGAACGAGCCCTCCCTACCCCTGGGGAGTTTCTGGGCTGCCAAGACTGGAAAGTTCCAGAGCCTTAGGACCCAGGGGACGAAAGCCAGTCATCTCATCTGGGGAGGCCCTGTCTCAGGCCAGCTCACATCCTGGGATCTGGGACACACCCTTGTACCTGCACAGCAAAGGCAGCTCGAAACCCCTGTTCTTATTAAGGCACACACGCTCTGGTTCTCGGAGGAAGGTTACTTAGCCAGGACGTAACAACCTGGCCCTTCCCCAGCGCTGGGGACGGTGAGAAGCAGGATCTTTGGCGCATGACACATGGAAGAGGCAGACCTGCAGGTTGAGCAGGTGAGTGTGAGGTTGAAAGGGCCACCCATGTAGGTCTGTATTGTAGGAAATTGCCATCTGCCCCATTTGGAGAAGCCGGCCCCACCATGCACATGCCTGCCCCTTCCCCCGCCCCAGACAACACTCCTCCCATACATTTGCAAGGAGGGAGGAAAGCAAGACCCAGGATCCTTGGTTTACAGAGCCACCCCTCCTCCCATGTGGCCTGAGGCTGTGGGCAGGGCCTGACGGCTGGAGGCCTCACAGAGAAAATGACGACAAACCACCACCACGATTTTATTCTTAAATAAATGCTCAGTCTAAGGCCAGGTGAGGCGGACAGGTGGGCAGAGAGCGGAGGAAGTGCAGATCACAGGCACCTCCCCACTATGAGCACTGGGGCCCACCCAGAGAGGCAGGGATGCCAAGGAAGGCAAGCAGGGTGCGTAGAGGGCAGGAGGGGATGGTCAAACCACTTGAGTCCATTCTGCGTGTGCCAAGAAGGGACAGAAAGAACCCAAGTCTCCCCATGTTCCTGAAGGTTGTGCCAGAAAGCTCAGTGTGGTCCCGAGACCCCACACCACCTGCTCCAGGCTCCCCATGCCCAGCTCAGGCAGTGTGGGATCAACCAGCCACGGTGGCTGGCCTGCTGTCACTGTCTTCCCAACAAGGGCTCAGGTTGAGTGGCAGCAAGAGGGAGAGAGGGCCACATGCCTGCCACCTGTGTCTTTCACAAAGATCCATGTTCCCAGGCACTGGGGCAGGACGCCTCAGGTCTGCTGGGGCCTCCTCAGCCCACCATAGCTGGCATCCGAGGCCTCTCTCCAGGTGCATCGCAGATGCTGGCACCCCCGGGGCTGTAGGGTGCCAGGCTGGCTAGAGGAAAGGGGGAGGAGGGCAGAGGTCTTCACGCTCCTTCAGCAGCGAGATTCAGTGCTGGCGCTCAGGTTCCGACTTCCCCAGGAATTCCCTAGACCAGAGGAGGTCACCCGTCAGCCAAATCCCTTGAGCCCAAATCAGAAATCCCATCTCCTCTGGTCCTCAAATGGCCTCTCTGAGGAGGCCTCGAAGGAGCCTGGAGGACCACACTCCCACTTGGAAACCCTTTAGTGAGCTGAACAAGCAGGGCCCCAACAGCATCACCCAGTCATCCTGATGCGTGGGAATAGAGACCAGGTTACGGGCTGCTCTTCTTTATTCTGGACATTAGAGCTATACTCTGTTCTAAATTCACGGTAATATATTCCTTTTATAATGGGGAAAAATCACACCCCATACTTTTTCAGCTCACTGTCTCCCCTCAGTAACCCACGTCCGTGTGGCAAGGAATGGCAAACCGCTAAAGAAATGCAGCTTTACCTCTGGAACTTCGAAAGGCAGCCAGAGGAGAGCTGAAGTGTGAGGTAGACTTACAGATGAGATACACCTCATGAGGGCCGATCTGAGCCCCACCCTGGCTCAGCAGCCCCGGAAAGGCAAGCTCTTCCTGTTCCCACCTCCGCATCTTGCAGAAGGCCACACAGCCAGGAGATAGTGGGCTGCCTGTGCCCTCGGACTGGAGGTGGGGAGGCTGGGCCCGCCACAAAAGCCCCAACTCCCAGGGTGGGGCTAGGCCTGGTCCAGTCCAAACTCTGCCCTTGGCCACCACCTCACCCCTCATACTCGGGCTCTGCACTCGGCCCAAGATGGGTGCCCACAGCCCTCCAGGCTGCAGCTCATGTCCTGGCCCAGGATTCTGGCCAGCGCAGCCAGGAGCACAGCCTCCCTTCAAGCAGCAGCTGGGGACAAACTGACTTTTGAGGAGTTGGCCCAGGCCAGAGTCCCCGTGTGCTGTGTGCACAGGGCAGCGATCTGAGGGGTGTGTAGGAACTCCTGTCCAGAGCCGTCTGTGGGCTGGGCGCCCCTATGTGGGGTGCCTATGGGCCTGCACAGCCTGGACCATGAGGAGATCACTGCCTGCCTGACCATGAGAACGGCCCGGGGGGAGGCAATAAACACTCTCCACCGCTCTCGATGGAAACGGCAGGCTCTTGAATCCCTGCGACCCTTGGCCCCAGTGGGACAGCTCTGGCTGCTGTGCCTGCTGCACGCCTGGCCTGGGCCATTACCACCGGCAGCAACATCCCTAGTGAGAGGAGAACGCCTCACCTCAGTATCCGTGGAAGCTCAGGGCTCTTGTAGATGTACTTGTGCCTGTAGCCGAGGTCTGAGTGAAAGGGGATAAACTGAACTTTGAAGTCTCGGAAGCTTCGGGATGGTGCAGCGATGTTGTAGAGCTGGGGAGTGGGAGAGGGGGGTCAGTGCCGAGATGGCGGCCTGGTGGCTTCCCCTTCAACAGAGACCTGCCAGTGGCCGCTGGCTCTGAAGAGCAGTCCAAGCCCCCTATGCACAGCACTGCTGCCCCGTAGCCTGCCACAGCCAGGGCCCGGGCGGGGGCTGCTGGCAGGAGTCTGTCCCAGGCTCGACCCCTTGGCCCGCCATTCAAGACCCTCTTTGTCCTCACGCCTGTCTCCCAGACCACCCTTCCTCAGCGGGCGGTGAGGTGGATGAGCCAGCACCACAGAAAAGTCCCCCTGCCGTGTGAAGGTGTGGTGGCCCAAGTACCTAGAGCAGCTCTGATGGCTCAGTCCTGGGGGCTGGGATGGGCCGTGTGCCTCAGACTTTGCTGTATGCCCAGTCAAGGCCAGTCACCAAGCTGGCTCATGATCTGTCCCTCGTCAGCCCCCTCCTTCCACCCCAGGAGGGCGAGGCTGTGAGCCCAGACCCACTGGAGGGAATGGACCTGGCCCTGGCAGAGCCCACTTCTGAGGCAGAAGTGGCCCGGGCGTCACTCCCTCTAGGCTGACTCCGCCCCTTGCCATTGCCACGGCCGGGCGGTGCTCTCTCCTACCTCACCGTCACCCAAAATCTAATCCTGCCTCCTGGCAGCAACAGCAAACATGAGGCCCCATGACAACACGGGGTCCCCTGACAACAGCCCAATCCCAAAGGCAAGAGAGCAGACGAGAGGTTCTGTATCAGTTCTACCGCTGGACCCCTGCGCTGGGGGTGGGGGAATCCTCATCATCAGCGGTTCTTTTCCTCCAGGCAACTGGCGAGCCCTCCCGGCTGAGTGCCCTGCCGTTGAGTTTCTGTCAGGCCAGGACCCTTGTACCGGGGCCCAGGAGCCATTCCCTTACTTTTCACATGTCCTTTTGTGGGTGGCATCAGCTGTGCGGCCCCTGTCCCAACCCTGCTGCCGACCGCCCCTGCCCTTCTCTTCCTCACAAGGGACCCTGGCCAGCAGCAGGACCCTCCTCCACATTTGCCTGTGCCCAAAGATGAGTTTGCTGGACGCCCACCTGCACCAGGACACCCACCTTTCTGCCGAGCTGGAAGGGCACAACCGGGTCGTCCTCGGCATGCAGGATGAGCAGGGAGCAGGAGATGTGCTTCACACTGTGGGGAGGAGGAGGGGCTAGACCGAGGCCCCAGGCAGAGGCTGCGGGCTCCTGGCCCCCCACCCCACTCGCCACAGGGACTTGGTTTAGGGAGCGTTTCACTGTGGTGCTTACTAACAGCTCCAATTCTGCTGAGCTTTGTACTACGGAACTACAAGTTGATTTCTCAGATGTTTCTATCAACATCTATTCTAGGTGACAGGGTGTCAGTCAAATCTAGAGATCAATCAATTCATTCGACAAATCTGGCCCCTGCATATTTTCTGAAAATTGAAAACAGTTTTGCCAGCAGACATGTTCATTTCATGTTACAAAACAATATTTACAAACTGAATCATTTACGTGGGCCAAAAAACCTATTACAAATGAATGTTACTAGGAATCTATTGGTAAAAGAGTCAATATCCTCTCACCTACCTTTGGTGTAAGTGACATTTAGGGTCACTCCAGAATGTTTAAAAGTAAAGTAACATTTTTAATAGGTTCACTTGATCCAAACCCTTCAGCAAACCACATAATGGGGGGAGAGGCTGCGGGACTGATGTTTGGGCTCCTGACAGGCCTGACACCTGACAGGACGTGGGCCAGGGGGGTCGCCCCGCCCAACGTGTCTCAGTCTGCGTTTCTGCTAGTGCTGCACATGCACACACGCCCTCGCCTCGTTCTGCCTCCAGGGTGGAGCGTTTCTGGTGTGCAAGTCCCACTCTGACAGAGGGACTGACTGTCTGTTCAGAACCTCCACAGTACGACATCTGTCCTCACCTTTACCTACTCTGGAAGAGGCCTGGCGCACATGCCGTTCCCTTAGCGAGTATTTGGCAACAGAGCTGCTAGGCTCCTGACTTCCAGTAGGTGAGGCCTGTGCCTCGGGGGAGGCACTGCTGGCCCCTCCACGTTCCCACAGGCTCAGCTGGGGGCTGGGGCCCTGCACTCACTGTGGTTGTATTTGGAAGGAATCCAGTTCATTCAGATAATTCTTTAAGTTCCAAAACAATAATATTTACAAATAAGCAGGGCTTTTTTTTATTTGTTCAAATTTTAGTTTGTTCTATTTTTATTTTTAGAACTAAAACACATAATCGAGGAGAAAAATACTCCATTTTTTCACATTCTGTTTCAAAGTGTAGATTTTAAACATTAACCGAATATTTAGATAAGGATTTTTTTTTTTGAAGAAATTAAAACCTGTGAAATAAAGATATCACAAAGACAATGTCAAGAGAATCTGAATGTTGTTCAAAGAAAGAGTTCTTAACAAGAATATTATTTTGGTTTAGCTAACAGATATGTTTAATAATCAACTTTGTCTGCTGGTGGGAGTGCAAACTGGTGCAGCCACTGTGGAAAACAGTATGGAGATTCCTCAAAAAATTAAGGATAGAACTACCATATGACCCAGCTATTCCACTGCTTGGGTATTTATCCAAAGAACGTGAAAACACCACTGTGTAAAAATACACGCACCCCTGTGTTCACTGCAGCATTATTCACAATAGCCAAGACTTGGAAGCAACCAAAGTGCCCATCAAGGGATGAATGGATGAGGAAGATGTGGTATATATACACAATGGAATACTACTCAGCCATAAGAAACGATGAAATCCAGCCATTTGTGACAACATGGATGGACACTGAGAGTATTATGCTAATCGAAATAAATCAGAGGGAGAAGGTCAAATACCGTATGATCTCACTCATAAGTAGAAGATAAAAACAACAACAAATAAACACACAGAGACAGAGATTGGACTGGTGGTTACCACACGGGAAGAGGGGAGGGAGGAGGGCGAAAGGGAGATTAGACACATGTGTGTGCTGATGGACTGTAATTAGTCTTTGGATGGTGAACACGATGTAATCAACGCAGAAATAGAAGTATAATGATGTACACCTGAAATTTACACAATGTTACAAACCAATATTACTGCAATAAAAAAAAAAATCAACTTTGTAACATCTTTCACTAATGAAACATAAGTCACATGCTGAGGCAAAGCCGCTTTCTGAATGACAGTTACTATTCCTGCTTTAATATCCGCTTAGGAGTCTGGGTTTTGACATACCATTTTCAAATAAACAACTGTATGGACAAAAAAATACATGTTGTTTTCATCTTGCTTTAATCCTACAGTCTTTTTAAATTCCTTTTCTGTCAGCTGCAGCTCTGTAACTGACTGTCTCTTTATAAAGACCTGCTGGTTAGGGAAAAACGCTAGTGTTCAGAATTCCATCCTATTTGGTTAATGTCATTGAAGAGGCTTATCCTGGGGGTTCTCAGCATTTTTCTAAATTGAAAAATTAGGTACTCTACCACAGTACTCACTTTTCATCATTTGCAAATTTAATTCCACTGCTTGTAATGGGATCCAGGAAGAACCAGTCAAACCCAGGGAAGTATCGATATATCTGAAGACGACATGGAAACAATGTGCAGATGTGTCAATTAAAATACCCACACGGAGGGCCAAGGTCGAGGGTTCAGATAGGGTGCTGAGTGCAGGGGTTGCCCTGCTCCCAAGCAGACTGACCTACGGCCCCACCAGAGCTGTGCTGGGGTGCCCCTGCTCCCCCAGCCCCCCGACCACAGACTCCCTGCTCAAGAGGCCCCTAGACCAGCTGCAGTGGGGGCTGCCCACAAACGGGGCTCCCACACCTCAAAGCAGCAGCCCAGACTTCCCATAGACATCAGAGCTTCCACTCCCCGGAAAATAGGAGTCCACGAAACTTGGGGAAAAAGCAACATCAAAGTAAGACTAGACAGAGAACTCCTCTGGTCTGCAACAGAGCAGCGAGGTCAGGTGGTGGGCCGACACAGCTCCCCCAGAGCACATGGCCAGCTAGAAAGCAGTGGGACAGAGGAGTAGCCCCCATAGGCCAGGCTTGTAAAAGGAGGGTCCAAGGCCTCAATCCTGGCCTGTGAGGGCTGATGACTGTGATGCCCAGTCATCAGCTAACCCCTCCAATTCACCCTGGAATCCCCACCCAGGGTTTACCCGGGGTACCACCCAGAGACAAGACCAGGACAGCCTGGCTGCAAAGTTACCAACTTTGTAGGCAGCTCTGTAGTCAGGCCAGTGCCCAGAACTAAACAAGGATTAATTTTTAATAAAATCTGTATTCACTAGAATATTTAAATAATTTTTATGATTATTTTTATTTTATACTTATTTATTTACAATCATTTTTATAGTAATTATTTTAATAATGAAAGTAAGTCCATTTTCAATAAGATCTATACTTGCCACTGAGAACGGATGGCTCTTTGCTTCTTCACGGATATTAGTGAATGGAGACTCCAATATAAGGGCCTCTGGAGGCGTCTCTAGATAAACAAACAGGGAAATGTGATGTGGGCCAGAAGCCCCAACAAAACCCACACTCCATGGCCCAGGGGAGGGTCCGTGGGAGGCGGCTGCTCCCAGACAGGACAGTGCACCCTGGGGTGCCCGCCTGGCTGGCCCTGCCCCTCAGGCCCTCCCACAGGCTGGTGGGCAGGAAGCCCACACGCAGGGGACCCTCTGGTGGCCTTGGGTTGCTCCCGAGAACCATCTGCTGAAGCTGCTTATCAGGAGGACGGCCCCTGGCGGCGCTCTGCCAGCTGCTTGAGAACCCACAGGGAAAGCAGGCTGGGGCCAGCCGAGGGTCTCCCAGGCCACAGCCACAATGCCCTCCTCACAGGCTCTGCGCGTACACCAAGCACTGTCACCATGCGGCTCACCCGTCAGCACCCACTTCCCAGGAACTCGCAGCAGGGCCTGTGAGGCAGTGAGTGCCCAAACACTCTGCCTGCCCCGTGGGCATCCTGGGACCAGGAGGAGCCCCTGCACACACCCAAGGACCCACGACCCACACGAGCCCCCTACCTCGCTCACAGAGGCGCCGTACCAGATTTGTAGCCACTCTGAGAAGAAACAAACTGTTCAGTTGAATTATAATGAAAATTATTTTAGATAACACTGTTCTAATGTTGGAAAGTGACCTGAGAAGCTGTGGGATCTGCGAAGTGACTGGTGGGGTTGTAGGCAGGAGGACTGGGGGGACAAAGATGCCTCAGGACCACAGGTGGAGCCACTGCCCCAGTCATCAGCTAACCCCTCCAACAAGGACCCTCTGCGTCCCCAAGGTGTGCCCTGCCACCTCACCCGGAACAACTATGCAGCGCCACCCCTCAGCTCACACCCAGTCAGTGTGGGTGCTACTGAGACAGACGGGGGCCCTGCCCCGTCAGCTGAGAGAAGGCTGCAGTCTGCTTGCACAGTTCCTGGAAGTGGAAGCATTTGGACTCCGTCAGGCCCAGGGGCTTCTTGCCATCCCAGGACCATACCGAGGGGTCCTGGTGCAGACTGCCACGACAGGACGGCCTGCACCCCTCCACCAGGGCACCTCTCTGTGGGCACACAGTTAACTCTCCCCATGAGGGCAAAGGCAGGCTGGAAAGCCTTGTTCCAGACACTCCCCAGCCTGCAAGCCCCCGCCCAAACTCAGCATGCTGTCCAAGGTGAGCAGCAAGTTGAGAAAGGGGCCGCAGCCACTGCACCAGAAGGAAAGGTAGCAGAAACAGGGATGGTTGCCGAATGTCTGGGGGCTCCTGGCATTAACAGCAGCGGTACCTTGTAGGAACACTCTGGACCTCACATTGATAGACGGAATGTAAGCAGCCCCAAGCAGAACATTCAAGTGCTTCCTGTCTTGGCAGATGTAGAAGGGAACCCCCCACTGCTCCTCCTCCAAGTTCTCCGGTGAGCCACGTAAGGGCCAAGTGGCGAAGGGGTTCACAGACCTCCCTCGTTTGCACGTAACCAAAGCCAGACACGCAGGCCGCAGGCCACACGCGGTTCACAGCCGGGGCCTTGAAGGCTGAGTGCACCTGGGATGTGAGCCCCATCCGTCCTGCTCTGGACATCTCCCTGAGGCATAGTCTGGGGCTGAAGCCAGTCTGCCCTCCTTGTGGATGGAGACGGTTGCCCCCATGACTACCCACATGTGTCCCAAGTCACTTCTTGGGTTGAGGAGTTCAAGTCGCTCAAACCCTTTGTGGTCTCTCCTGGCGCTTCATCCCTTGTGCCGGCCATGGGGTCAAGGGAAAAAGCTTGTTGGGACTAATGGTGCCATGGGATTCAGAGGCCACCAGGGCACCCTTCGGGAGCCTGGGCTGGAAAGTCACCGTGTGAAGACCTGTTTCCCCAAAGGCCACATCATCCTGGGAACTCTTACCCAGTGCCTAGGGAATGGCCCCAAATATATACAGGATTGTCTCCACTTCTTGCTTTGATCCAGTCAAAAACATGGAGTGCGTCATAGGTCATGCCCCGCTCCGATGGCGTTCCTACTGAGTCGCCCCAACCTGGGAGACAGAGCAGCAAGAGGAGGAAGTCAAACTCAGTTCATGGAACATCGTGAGGGGCAGGATCACCCCCTCCTCTTTCTCGGCAGGCAGGCCCAGGCTGGTCTGGGGCAATGGAAGTCTCTGCCATCACCCTCCACAGCTCTACATGCATGCCCGACAAGCCCGCTCCTACTTCTCCTACCTCCTCACCCAGTTACAACCCCTGAACCAAATGGCTGTCCGAGTCCCGATGAGCAGCTGTGTAGATGGGGCAGTCAGACACACAGACCCCTGTCAGCACTGATGGGTTATCAATCTCCCCAACACTTCGGACTCACTGGTGGCTGGCCCAAGATGAGGGGCCAGTGAGAACCCAGCCTGCCCAGGGGCCCCTGCAGAAGGACAGGAGCATCCCCCAGGGGCCCCTCCCCCCAGTCTCCAGGAAAGGTCAAGTGCTATTGTCATTTCCAGCAACTCAGCAGTGAGTCATCATCAAATGATCTGAAAGCATCACGAGGTTCAGAAAGAGCAGGTTCTGCTGCATAAGCAAAATCCACAAGTTAGTGGGCACAACAAGCCATTCCCCAGGGCATCCCAGACACCAGATTAGGGAAAGAGTCACTGGAGAGACAAGGCCAGGGCATGGGCGGGAGGCAGGAACACAAGGACAGGGAGAGACGGAGAGACAGACACAGAGACAGTCAGAGGTGGGGCTTTCGTCTCTTGTATGGCTTAAAAATGCAGACTCGATAAGCACTGAAAAGAGGAAGTGCTACATGGGATTTCATTTCTTGGTAGCAGCACAGGGAGGTGAACAAGGATGAAGGCTGCCCCTTCTCATTATCCTGAGGTCTCCAGTGCACAGCAGGAACAGAAAATCCTTTTTAGCAGGGAGAAGAGGATGAGCAGGTGAACTAATTCCAGATCTTCATTTCAGAATTTTTCCCAACACAGAACTTTCATCCTGATGGAACATTCTTCCATGAAAGAACCATCCCTGTGGTACACAGAATGGCCCCCAAAGAGGTCCACATCCTCATCCCTAGAACCTGTGAATATGTTAAGTTACCTGGAGGGGGAATTGAGGCTGCTAATCAGCTGACCTTGAGAGGGGAGAGTATCCTGGTTTATCAGCTTGAGCCCAGAGTAATCACAAAGTCTTTATAAGTGACAGAGAAAGACAGAAGTCAGGATCAGAGTGATGCAGACTTAAGGGGCCACAGCCGAGGAATGAGAGCAGCCGTGAGAAGCTGGAAAAGGCAAGGAACTGGATTCTCCCATAGAACTTCCTGAAGGAACCAGCCCTGCCAACACCTTGATTTTAGCCCAGTGGGTAAAAATTTTGGACATCTGACCTCCAGAACAGAGAGATAATAAGTTTGTGTTGTTTTAAGACATTAAGCTTGCGGTGATTTGTTACAGTAGCACGAGGAAACTAACACAACACCCAGACCCCCAGTCTGAGGACATTGACACCACTGCCCTCTCCTAGAAGGTCAGGGAAAGCCCACCACGGGGCCGTCAGCCCTTTGATCTTCAACTGAGAACCGTACAGAGGCACACGCTTCTCATAGAGTTGCTCACTGTTAATACAAAGCATTGTCCTGGCTCATTAAGGGAGAATGTTCTCAGCTTACATCAAACTATGAGTTCTTGATCTCTTCAGTGGCAAGCCCTCTGATTTATTCAAGCAAGAACAAACGCCAAAGGGCAAAAAGAAGAATCTACCTTCTCTCTTAACAGTTCTTTTTCCGATTTTCTTAACTTCAACAAGCCAAGCTCTCCTGAGCACAAAACATGTCTGATGTCCAGCTACAGATAAAGTCGGAGTCCAAAAAAGAAAAAAGTATTTTCTACATGTAAAATATTGCTGACAGAAGGCATGTGCTGGGGTTCCAGGCGCCAGTGCCTCTCCTACAGGAGGGACGCCCTGGCATCTGCACACAGGACATGCATCAGAAGACCCCATCCCCTTCCACCACCTTAACACACTCGCAGTTGCCACGCCTGAGCCTGTCAGAGTGAAGCCTGCACGTCAGACACTGACGAGGAAGTGAGGGCCCGGAGCTGCACTTTCAAAAGAATGCTCACCTCTGTAGTCAAAGGTGACCACGTGGTAACCAAGGGAACTCAGCACCTGTAAAGTGAAAAATAAACATCTGGGCAACAAATCCATGCATCTTGGATCAAGGGCAACTTGCCTCTTACTAAACCCATCTGGATTTCTGTCTTCGTGCCCTGCACGCCCCATTCCCATTGGATCTTATAAAACCCAGATGTCACCGTTGCTACAGGACACGCTGAGGCCCTCCAGAGCCACACCTGCTCCAGGCGCAAACCACTTCCATGATCAGAAACCTCAAAAGCAGACAACAACTTTCCAAACTTTCCCCTTCACTGACTCCATCCCACCCACTCAAGGGAACAAACCTCCCAAGAGCCCAGAGCAGTCCGCCGGGTAAATGACGGACAGAGCAGTGTCCCCACCGCACAGATGTCCCACACATTTGCTTATGTCCCTTTCTGCTCTGTTACAAACACAGACGTCCGTCTGAGAGGAGGATGAGGGGCAGGCTTGGTGGCCCCAGGACACTGGCAGTAACAGCACATTTCAGGCTCCAAGGCCCAAATACCTAATAAAGATAATAACCAAGCAAAAGTGAAGGTCTGCATGCCTGCTTGTAGCCCCCCTTTACCTGTGGAGGCCTGCGAGAGCTTCCACTAAGTCACCTAACTCTGATTCCAATGCAACCACATCCCTGTGGAGGCGAGAAGCTTCTGTGCTGGCAGAGCTCCGGAGCCCGCGCTCAGCAGTGAAGTGTGGCCCTGAGCCCACAGTCCTCTCCACTCCTTTTACATATAACACAACAATACAAACAACTCCAAATGCCTTTTATGTGATATGCCAATATCTGGCATATGATCCACAAAGTCCAATCACTCTGACTCTGGATACTATCCCTGGAAGCAGCATTATGGGAAGCATTCCACGGTAGAGACTTTCACAAATGGCAGTGTTGGAAAGACCAAAGGTGATTAATTCTGAAAATTATTAGGACTCCCTTCTGGTTCATGCCTCCTGGAAACAGCCAGGACACAACACACAGGTACTGCTCTGTCCATCATACACCCTGTGCACACCGCTCTGCCTGTCCTCACACCTCGTGGATGCCACTCCGCCCCTCACACACCATGGGCCTTCCTCACCTACCTTGTAGAGCTCCACCCGGTGGTCGCCGCCTCTGGAGCATCAGGGAGAAAGAAACAAGAATGGGTGTTAGTGCATCTTCTCAAAGAGGAGGCTCCAGGGTCAAGAATGGAGCATCTCGGCCCTTAGTGGCTTGGTCCCACCAAATCCATATAGAGAAGGTCGATGGCGACAGATGACCTCCTCCTCAGGGCACCCTATGTGGCTCCAAGCCTGCCTCTGGCAGTACCATGCCAAGCAAGGGACAGGCTTAGCACTTTGGGGATATTTCTTCATTATTTCCTTCCTTTCATTTTTGACTAGGTAATGTATACGTACAATACAAAATCCAGAAGATACAGAAGGATACACAGCAAGCCCCCACCCTCTCCTGCTCCAGCATCCAGCCCTCTCCCTCAGCATCCCGTCCCAGAGTCCAGGGATCAGCTGTGTAGACAGAAGGGAAGGCGCTTTTCCACTCGCGAACACACACCCACCCACAGGGGCGGGCCCACGCACCCTTGGCCTCTCACTTTTCACTCACTAAATCACAGCCAAGTCTCGGTACACTCTTCTTAGTGCTGGTTCACCTTCCTCATCTCGTGGCCATTCTGGCTCTTTCCCAACTGCTGTAACTGAAGTTTTGTGGCCGTGGCCACCCTATACAACGTCCTTTCACATATGGGTGCCCCACGTGTAGGGTACTGCTGGGTCACATGTGTGTGCAATAGTAATCCTGACCACTACGGGCCCTTGCCTCTCACTAGGAGCGTGTGAGCACGGCTATCTCCCAGCCCCTTGCCCACAGACCAGTGTTTCAGTGGGCACTGCTGATGGCCAAGGCTGACCAGGCTTTCACATGTCTGGACCTCTGTGTCCGGGGACTGCCTACCCTCTCCCACTCTCTGTCCAGCTGTTGGTTGGCTGTTATTGTTACTGTTACTGTTATTGTTACTGTGGCACCAAAGTGGGGACTGGGTTGCGTTGGGAGAGGAAAGCACGTCAGCGGTGGGCTCACCCTCTCCAGACTTCTCAGTAGCTTTCTTTCTTTCTTTTTTTTTTGTGAGGAAGATTGGCTCTGGGCTAACATTCATGCCCATCTTCCTCTACTTTATATGCAGGATGCCGCCACAGCATGGCTTGACAAGCGGTGCGTTGGTCCGTGCTTGGGATCTGAACCTGTGAAATTCCAACCTGCTGAACTGGAATGCACGAACTTAACCACTACGCCACTGGGCCAGACCCAACTTTCTTTTTTTATAATAAGCATTTTGGGCATTTCAGGTGTGTGTTGGGGGAGGGAGTGTCCTTGAGGGAGATAAGAACAAGATGAAGGAAGAAAACCAATATAATGCAGAAACAGAAGTAGAAAGGAATGAGTTTCAAGACCAGAGGGAAATACTGCAAAGTGTTTTCAATTATCTTTGGAAGAGTTCCTAGTGGCTCTGTTTTAAATTTTCCAAATTCTCTATCTTCAGCAAAAGGAAGAGGGATTTAGAATGTAATATAGTATGCAGCAGCAGCCGAGGGCCTGGCTCCCAGGGAGTCTGTCAGAGAGCAGGGGCTGAGGGGACTGTGAGCTCTGCAACAGAGAAAGTCTTTGTGGGGAGTGGGAAGGAGCAGGAAACCTTTCAGTCACAATATTCCTTCAAATCTGAAGTGATGGGCAGATTTGGTCTCTTTTTCCATGTGATTGGCATTGCTGAACTGAACCTTAATTCACATAAACTGCAAACCTTTCTCATTTATAGAAAGATGTTACAACAGCTGTTTGTAGCCACTTGCTCTTTGAAAAGCAGAAGAGAAATCCACTGTAGCTTGTCTCAGACAAAGAAGAAAGCAAACTGCCAAATGCATACGTGATTCAGCAGCTAAGCGCTCTGTTCTCACTGCTCAGAAACCATCCTCAGGGGCCATGCTTCCCGGACTTTCTGCAACATCCCCCGTGCAGTCCCGCTGCCCAGACACCCACTGTGGCCTGCTTCCCCCCCACAAAGGCTCATGCATTGTTCTCCTTGCTGGTTCTGCCTATGAAATGACCGCTTCCCAGCCTGCCACCATGGCGAAAGCACCACGCTGACCCCCACCCTGGTCCTGCGGTGGCCCTTCCTCCTGTCAGCTCCTTGCCACCTCTCTCTCATGTGCCTTAAGGAAGCTGGGGAAACAGTGACCCTCCCAGGGTTTTCAGGTAATGCTTTGTTCAGAAAATGCACCTCCTCCCCTCACACACGCCAGCTCTCCCACAGAGACTCTTCTGAACAAGGCCGACCCCGTGGGGTGGAAGGAGCCGTCTTTAAACCAAGGATAGTAGCTCCAATCCCAGCTAGTCTGAAGGACATGCCATTAAACTCATTCTTGAAAAGCACCTGGGATAAACCTGGGCAAGGGCTTTAGCTGCCACAGACAGTATGTACTTCATCGACGGCCCAGGAGCATGCACTGGCATTGCTGGCTTACTGCTGGAAGCAGAAAACTCATGCAAGTCACCCTGCCCTGACAGCACGGTGGGGTGGCCTGCGAGGACAAGCTTGTCCATGAGTGTTCAGCTGGGGTCTCTTTGCTGGCCTTCCTCTGCCTTTGGCCAACCCTCCTTTGATGTCATCCCTGCCCCTTCTCAGCACTCACTGCCCCTTTACAGGAAGTGTGCCTCCTCCTCCAGCAGGGCACACCTGCCAGTGAGAAAGTGCTACCCTGCCTGTGATCTCCAGACTGAGATGACAGACACTGTTTGTGAACAGGGGACAGCTTTCCCCAGGGCACGCTGTGGCCCTGAAGTATCACAACCCTTCCTTGAGGGACCACTGCTTCCTCACTCACTGAGAAACCTTGTTCCATAAATCACAGGCCCTCAGGCACTTTGCCCTTTAAATTAGGGCAGGAAGAAGGATCTGGGTCACTCTGACAGAGACGCAGCCTCCTCCATTCCACCCCAGGTACAGCTTCCCACATCTGCTTAACGCGGTGGTTCCGAAGGAAATAGGGCCCAGTCCACTTGCACACAGCCCTGCTTTGCTTTGAGCCTGTGGGAACGCTGCTTCATGTCAGTTTCCCCAAACCCCACAGGAACTCTGCCTTTTCCTCTGTTCTCAGGAAGCCCCACGGTCCCACCACGTGCCTGCTCCCTCACTGCGGTGGGTCAGTAAACCCAACTGGGCTTTAGGGCACTGGCACTGCAGGAAGGATGTGCTACGTGGGCTCCTCCTCCTCACCTGGTGCCCGCATTCCCGTGCAGGTACAGGATGATAGGCTGGCTGGAAGCCAAGGCATCCTCGTACCACATCTGGTCCTTCCCTTGGGCGTTCTTCCACCAGACGGCGGGGACAGTGTGCCTGGAGACAGAAGCAGAGGGGAGCAGCGCAATCAGATGATGGCGACTGTGGACGCAACGACTGTGGAGATCTGGTTACAACTAAGCTGAGAGCAGGAGGGTGAGTGGGCTGGGGAGGCAAACTGTCCCCATCACCTAAACAAACAACTACCAAACTCCAAGCTGCCGGGACGGCTTCTGACAGTTTAAAGAGATCTTCTGACTTACAAACAGGCCTCTGCCACAGAGGCTCCCCCTGGTAGCAGTTACCAGGGGTCGGGGATGGCCGTTTCTCCCATATGCACTGGAAGCTCTGTGAGGTAAGATCCCATCTGGATCAGTCACCAGGCCTTCAACTGAGCCTAGCACAGAATGAGCACTTAATAAATACCAGCTGAGTAACATCATCTCCCCTCATACGTATCCACATTTTTAAGCTGAACACAGTTTAACTCATAATATACCTCAGATAGTATCATGCTGTCATACCTGCTAATTCAACAACACTGATCTTTAGGAGCTGGATTAGAAGCCCGTAAGGCACCATTTCCAATGCACGGCACATTCCAGAGCCTGCTCATAAGCCATCCTGGAGCAGACCCATCTCTGCAGGAGACGTCGCACAGGACGTGCCATGTGGATGGGCTCCCAGTAGCCTCAGCCCATTCCACCTCCTACCAGGCACGTAGAGACTTGGTCTATCTGGCCAAACCCTCCTTCAGACAGATGTTCTGGTTACTCTTAACTCAGGCCACATCAAATACTGTTAATCACTGGGAGGGGTCTGAATTAATAAGGTTTTTCTGTAAAACATATTCAAATTCATTGGCAAGAATGCTTGAAAATATTAAAGGGCCAATTTCTTATTTTCTAGCTCTTAAGTTTCAGCATCTCTTTCTAATATTTCTCTTTGACCTGCTCCAGAGGATCACATTTTGGGTGGTTCTGACCACTGTCATTATCACTCTCCTATAATTAAATCTATGGGATGGAAAGGTACACTTTAAAGGTGCTAGAAGCTGATGGGCTTCCAGTAGCCAGCCTACCCCAAACTTGGGGCTCCTGACAAAGGTCCAGGTAGCTCCTGGCCAGAGGGGAGGGACCCTATTCCTGCCAGGTGGAGACCTTATGCCCACAGACAGGCAGCTGAGAACGAGCTGACGGCCTAGCACACCCCTCAGCTTTCCTCTGTGCCTTTGCTGGTGGGAGGATCTGACAAGGTGCCAGGTGAGAACAGTTGGTGCATGGTGCCTGCTGTCGCCCAAGGGCCCACACCATTCTCACGACAGCACAGAGCATAGACGTGGGCAGGCAGCAGGCGCCCACAAGCACTAGTCTGGCTGTCACTACCTTGAGACCTGCCATGGTGGTCACTAAATACAACGTTCTTGGGGCACTGCTGTGACAGCTTTCAGCCTAAGGATCAGCACCACAAACACCCCTCCTGCAATACAACCGCTCTACCTGAAGAAGTCCTGACTAACCCCCATGTCTTCAAAGCACAGACCTCTATGAACCAGCAGGAAGGCCAACCAATTTCCACCAAACAGGTCTGAGCAAACCACGTCAAGCTTCTGACTGAAGACAGAAAAGCAAAGTGTCCCACGCACACACACTGGGTCAGTCAATGCTTGATTAAATCAAACCAAAAATGACAACAGAATCTGGTCCCAGCATCAACTCCTAAGAACAAAACTCCCCTTCTCACTTCATATTCTTTACCCAGACCATTATCAGAAATGCCGATCTTCCTGAACTTCCTCGGAGTCCACACTGAGAAGCATCTCACACGCATGGTGGTTTTCTAGGACAGCGGAGAGACTTTATGGCACTAAAAAAGACCCAGCTAGATAAAGGGGCAGTGACTCAGAGCTGCTTCTGAGAGAAAAAGAAAACGCCACAGGGAGGGAAGTCAATTTTAACTTAGTTGTTTGGAAACACCCACTTGTCCATAGGAAAAAACATTAAAATTTATTCCAAGGAGACACGAAGAAGTCACAGAGCTTAAGTCCAATTTAAATTTATGGCTAGGGCCGGCCCCGTGGCTTAGCGGTTAAGTGCACGCGCTCTGCTGCTGGCGGCCGGGTTCGGATCCCGGGCGCGCACCGACGCACCACTTCTCTGGCCATGCTGAGGCCGCATCCCACATACAGCAACTAGAAGGATGTGCAGCTATGACATACAACTATCTACTGGGGCTTTGGGGCAAAAAAAATAAATAAATAAAAATTATAAATTTATGGCTAAAAAAAGTAAATACTAAGAAGATAGCAAACATCACCATTATCAACGGCCCAAAGTGCTGCAGGTGAAAAGAAATCAAGCTGTTTTCAGTATCTAGACATTCCCTTCTCTGAAAAGAAAAAGTATGTCTCCAACCTGCACTCATGAGTCTGTGCTTATGTTCTCTTTGTTTCTAGCTTTTCCCCTCACTGGAAATAAGGCTCTCTACAAAAAACACTCTGGTTCACAAAGCCTTTGCTGTTGGAAAACCTCAGAAGAGAGTTTAGGGCCACCTCTTCGTGCTCCATTAGGATCACATTTAGCTGAGATCTTTGCTTTGAAAATGGAGTGGACGAGAGTAAAAGGGACAGGGAACAGTTTCAGAGACCACTGTCAAGGACAACACCAGCCACGCCACACAGGGCCCCTCCTGCCTCCCAGAGAGGCTGGAGAGCAGGCACCTCGGCCCTGCAGCCACATGGCCGGACACTCACCAGACTCCAATGGTCACGTCTTCCTCTGGCTGGAGGTAGTAATTACAGGTGTGATTCAAACCTTGATCCTGTGGTTTTTTCAAGTCAATGAAATAGGGAACCCTCACTGTGGGGGACAAAGAGATGGAAACCAGGATTAGTGGGGATGGATGCACACACACACACGCACACACGTGTACATGCACACAGCAGAGGCAAAGCTCTTAGAAAGTGCCAGTCTTTTCCAAAGCAATACTGCCAGGCGCACTGGGCTCTCCAGCCTCAGGCGGGGGTGTAGGCGAGCCTGCACCGCAACACTGAGAGTGCATCTACACATCCTCCAGCGAGGGCCAGGTCTGAGTAGAGACAGACCCACTGAAGGTTGTTCAAGGTGTGAAAAGACGCAAATGAAGGAAGGAAAGATCCTTGAGAGGCCTGAGGGACCACCTGGCCACGAGAGAGGTTAGAGACAAGAAGCCCAGTGAGGCCTGCGGAAGCAGCTCAGGTGAGCTACAACTGAAGGCTGGAGCCAGGTGGTGTCCAGGGACAGTCCCAGGACTGTCCCAGTCACAGTGTGTTCTGGAGCTGGGGCCACAGGACTCGACCAAGTGAATGTGGATGTGAGCCAGTTAAATGGCATTCTGAAGTTTCTAGTGCTGTCACTTAACGTAGATAAGACGGCAGAAGAGAAGGTGTGGGTGCAGGGAGGCCAACAAATCCACAGAACTGGTTCAGAGCTGAGTGCAGTCAAGGGGAATGGTGCGGTGGGAGCCCTAAATTGAACAATCTGCCACCAGGGCAGAAGTCCATGATGCACCCATGGAAACTGCCAGGGCAGGAGACAGAGACGATGGAGATCCACTGACCTGGAGGAATGTCCGTGAGTGACAGGTAGGTGAGAAGAACCAGGAAGGAGCAGGAAGATCACCGTGTGTGCCGCACAATCCCATATTGTTATTGTAAAAATAAGGAAACAACATCGACATCAACACCACCACCCAAGTGTGGCTTGGAAAGAAATACAGAAAGACTCACTGGGCTGTTAACAAGAGTTCAAAGTGCGTGTGTGTGTGTGTGGGGGGGGGGTGATGCTTAATTTTTCCCTTATACACCATTGTACTTTTATTGCTTGTGGTGAAAACAATTTTTGAAAATACATTTAGCTGAAAACTGAAAAACTTAAAAAAAAAAAAAAATCCAAAACCATGAGGTGCGTTTACTCACTTGCAAGTTGGGCAACTTCCAAAAGGGGTAGAGACAAGAGGCAGTGTGGTCCTGACTTCTAGCCAATCCCACCTTCTACAAGGAAGTCACACATCTCTTTACAGTTTTCTTCGGTGAAGAGACTAGTTTCATTAAATAACCTCACACATCCATGCAGCGCAAAAGTCAAATGTGCTCATCTCCCACTACTGCCCCATCCTGTGCCACAGCCATCAATCTGCCACCTCAGGGCATTTGCACTTGCTGTCCCCTCCACCTGAATGGTCTCCCCCCACATACCTGCACATCTAGCTCTCACTTCTTCAAATGGCACGGCGGCTCAGTACACATTTGCTAAAGAAATGAAATACCCAACTCATGAGGACATGGGGATACACACGTGCTCCTTCCCCAGAAATTCCCTGGGCATTTCAGACCACGCAGGGACACAAATTCTCCCACCAGGGCTGTTACTGTCAGTTTCTTACTCCCTCTCTTCCCCAAGAAGCAGGTTAAATTTTTAAAACTTTTTTATTTTCTCTCAAAAGAAAAATGTCAATCAAATGGGGTGGCATATTTTCTGGTGCTGCATCAGGGGTTCAGTGGTAGGACCCTCACCTACCGTAGCTCCTGGTATTCCCACCGGGCTGACTCCATGTGGTGCATGCCCTTCCTGCAGCGCCTCTTATAATTTGCACACCACCCCTGAAACAGGCTGGTACTCCTGCCTTGTCGCACCTCTTGTGAAGTCCCCAGCTCATACCTGACAGAACTGGGGTTGGCACCCAGGCAGCCTGACTCCATAGCCCATGCTCCTGACTCATCGGACAGGAAGTGAGAACAGTAAACTGGCTCTGATCCTGACTGGCCCTAAATGCCCTTGCTATGGGTCGACTGGTGTCCCCTCAAAAAAGATACATTGAAGTCTTAACCCTAGCACATCAGAATGTGATCTTATTTGGAAATAGGGTCTTTACAGAGGTAATCAAGCTCACTTGAGGTCATTAAGTAGACCCTGATCCAATATAACTGGTGTCCTTATCAAAAGGGAAAATTGGGACACAGAGACAAGACAAGGACAGAAGACAGTGTAAAAACACAGGGAGAAGGCAGCCCTGTGACAGTGGAGGCAGAGACTGGAGTGGCACAGCTACAAGCCAAGAAACACCAGGGACTGCCAGCCACCACAGAGGCTGGGAGGAGCGACAGGAGGACCTACCCAGAGTCTCAGAGGGAGCATGGCCCTGCTGACACCTTGACTTCAGACTCGCAGCCTCTGCAACTGTGAGAGAATAACTTTCTGTTGTTGTAAGCCACCCGTTTGTGGTATTTATACGGCTGCCCCCGGGGAACAGATGCAGCCACGCTTATGGAGTTTAGATTTTACTGCAGCAACAGGACTCAGAGAAAGATCCTGACTGGAGACAAGGCCTGGAACGGCCTCTGTTTCTTACGCTGTTTCAGACGCAGGCGCCCACTCCTGCGATCTCCATTCTGTGACTTTGTTCCACTCTGTGGAAGCTGAAGGCTGCAGCTTGATGTGCCAGTTCATCAACTGTGAGGGGAAATGACTTCCTCAAGAAAACTCTCAGTATCCAAACCCAGTGCCCACACCCAGACCCACATAATCAATCCAGCTCCTGAGGCTGGAATTACCCACCCCCACTCCCCATGCCAAACAGAATGCGGGCATCCTCAAGCACTGAGGGCGCTTGGCTTTCGCTGGCTCTGCTTTCAGGTCTTGCCGGTTTTGTATCTGGTGAGAAGGCGGCCAAGCTACTTACACTACCCCAGAGCTCTGAGGACTCCCTATCCGTAAAAAGTGTTTTACAAGGATTAGCAGCTATTCTGGAAAGCTTTCAAGCCCGAGAAATCTAGGAACTGAGAAGCCAGATTCTACTCTAGGATAGCCTTACTCCACAAAGCTTATCTTCTAGTTCACTGTTATTTCTGTTTTAGAAACAACCACGAAACAGGAGGCAGTGAATGTGCCAAGGCCAGTTGATACCCCCTGGGGGCCTCCCCTCCCACAGCAGTCCCTCCAGCTAGTAGAAGGCCCCTGGGTCACCAGCCTTGGGTGTCAGACAGCCCCAGAGAGTGGTGGCCAGAGGAACCACCAATTGGTGCTAAGTTAGCAGAAATGCCACAAAGCAAAGGAACTGGGTCAAGGGGTGCAGGAGACCCAGGCTGGCCTGAGGAGGGTTGCAGGATCTGCCTGGGCCAGAACATAACCTTATTCCTGCTGGTCGGTAACAGGTGGGCAACTGGGCCCTCTGACCGCCCGTGTGATCACATCCCCTTAGCCTATGACTCTGGGATGCTGGCTGGAGCCTAACCTCTGGGTCCCCGCTTTATCTACAGGGTTGGAGGAGGGACAGAGCACACGGCCTGCTGGGAGCCCACTGGGGAGGTGGCAGGGTCAGACGTGGGGAGCCCAGGACAGTGACCCAGCTAACAACTTTTTCAGAGCGATTTTCATCTTCTTCTTCGTTGCCAGTCAGGGCTTTTCAGTTCATCTTTCGTTCGTTTTTAGAATGATCGTGTATTTTTTGCTTATGAAAATATATTTAAAGTAGAATAATGTGTTACATCATAGGTGCTATGCTTCTTCTAAAGCTTATTCATCTGATTTATAAACTTGGTTTCAGACAGATTTGCTGTGAGATTAAGAATATATTCTTTAATCACATTTTGAGGCCCAAAAGATTATTACACTTCCTTTAATGTCCAAATGGAAATCCACAGGCTTCACATCTTGAGAAGGTAGGAATGGAGGGGCCAGCCCAACACGCAGGCCTCCAACAGTGGGAGGGGAAACTGCCAAGTCCCCGCAGGGCAGCGCTGGAGACCCCCACACTTCTGCAGAGGAGGGGCAAAGAGAGCTGACTAAAAATCTCGTTTAAAAACCCACTGTAGGTGACCCTAACTCCCACGCAGCAGACATGTGGAAGGAAGGCATTAGGGACCAGCATCTCCCTGGCGGGCTCAGGGCAGCCCCACTGCCCAAGCCTAGCCATCCTCTTTCCTGACACAAGGGGCTGGGCCAGGAGAGTCCAAAGTTCAAAGATGCTCCTGGGGAACATCCTGCCATTTCATCAGGAAACCAACAGAGCAAAATGTGTGGGCTGTG
This sequence comes from Ceratotherium simum simum, assembly GCF_057802395.1. Taxonomy (NCBI): domain Eukaryota; kingdom Metazoa; phylum Chordata; class Mammalia; order Perissodactyla; family Rhinocerotidae; genus Ceratotherium; species Ceratotherium simum. The sequence goes on from NC_141920.1 coordinate 50,673,803, forward strand.
TCTGAAGTAGCCCAAATAATTGATCTGAAGAAAATGAACTCAGTTCAAATCCTTGCTGGGACTCTACCCTGAGAGCAGCACCGACACATACCTGCTGCTGCCCAGGTACCAGAGGCCTGCACAGTTGGAAAAGCTGTGCAGCCTCCATTCTAAGGTCTGCCATCTTGAAATCTGCAGCCCTGTAGCTCTGTGTTTACATGTACACCCAAACTCTCTTCTGTGCTGGACCAACCACGGACAGTTAAGGGACACTGAAGCCAGAAAAACAAAACTACCTTGATTTTAGTGTATTGTTAGTTCCTTTTAAGTTTGTGCTTCTCACAAGTGGCAAACACTTAGAGATAATAAATTCCTAGAAGTTCAGCTACCTTTCTGTCAGAAAAATCAAATGCCTCTTAGTATACTACATGAATTTTACTGTTATTTTAAGACATCAAATAAAAAACTTATTTTAGATTTACGAAGTATTAAATATCGACCTTACTATTTCTGTCCCTCCTCCTACTGTTCCTCTTTAGAGGAGAAATTCCCTTTTAGCCAGTGACTTACAAGTTTCTGTGATTAAGTCTACTATAAACTTAACATCCAAACTTGTATGCCCAGGTGTCTGCAGAGCCTGGAGCACTTGGGTTATTACAGATGAGGGGTTTTGGAGCCCTGTGACATGCCTGCCCCCACCACCCATCCCTCGCCTCGCTTGCCCCAGGCCACACTCACACATGGATCATCTCAACACCTCCTGCCCTCTGTCCTCTCCCAGGTCCTTTCGCTCTTCCTCCTCACTCCTCTCTACCAGCTTCCTTGCTGCCTCCACAGCATCAGCCCCAGCCTCCCAAGCCTCTAGGTCCCAAACACACAAGGTTCAAACACTCTGCAAATCAACACAGCCAAAGAGCACACACAGAGCCTGCCTCATCTGGTTTGAATGCTATCCATATCGAATTTGAAGGCCATCACTCATGACACACCTGCTGTGTTCTAGCCTCAAACCTCTCACACCTGCAGATGCAGTCTCTTCCCTCCTGGCCTCATCTGTAGGTGTAAAATGATGCTCCTTAAAAGGATTACTCCCAGGGCCGGCCCCGTGGCTTAGCAGTTAAGTGCGCGCACTCTGCTACTGGCGGCCCGGGTTCGGATCCCGGGCGCGCACCAACACACCGCTTGTCCGGCCACGTTGAGGCCGCATCCCACATACAGCAACTAGAAGGGTGTGTGAGTATGACATACAACTATCTACTGGGGCTTTGGGGAGAAAAGGGGGGGGGGAGGAGAGATTGGCATGGATGTTAGCTCAGAGCTGACCTTCCTCACAAAAAAAAAAAAGGTTACTCCCAGCAACCACATACCTGGGACCCCTTTACCTTCTATTCCATAAGCTTGATACTTCTACACCTTTCTTCTCCCACTTGCACAAAAGTAAATATATAGCATGAAGAAAAAAACACCCTTGGAACACACAAGGTCTAAGTTAACTCAAGGAGTCTATACCACCTATAGGGCCAGCATATAATTCCATGGAAACCAAAGTACGTCAGGCTTTGTTAAGGAAAAACAAATCTGATTTTTTTCTTTTTTAAAGAAAAAAGGCCTAATTATTATTATTTTTAAGTGGTCACCTTTTCTAAGGACAGTTAATATCCTAGACTGCACAAGTGACAAAGCATCTCCAACACAACAGCTTCAGAAGACTCTTCACGTTGTCAACATTTTTCCCCACCTAAGCTAAAGAAAGAACCCCCGGCCATGCAGTCATCATCTGTGTACACATACCAGCACTGGAGAGCAATGCACTCATTACAAACAGCCTTTAACTGGGAAGCGGCACAAGGGAACTTTCTGGGTAATAGAAACGTTCTATTTCTTGATTTGGGTGAGGATATAGAAATATATAAACCATTATGAAAATGAACTCTTACTAAAATTAAAGGAAAAATGGACATATAGCACTTACCGAAATTCAAGAAAATCAGTTTGGCCTGTATCCCAGGACATAGTTTGATGAGAAACGGAATGGCAACGTACAACCCCAAAATACAGAGAAGTATCTTCCTCAGTCGGAACCACGGGCCCTTTCGCCTGCAAGAAAAAAGCAATGACCAGGTCAAAGGCACTGGGTACACTTATGCTCTAGTTTATTAACAGCATTATCAACATCATTAACCAAGATCCACATGTGTCTTTTTTCACAACAATATTGCCAGTAATAAGTGTAGCCTCCCACCTGCTTCTGTTAAAATAATTATTTTAGATAGTCTTTTAATCTGAGCTTAGAACTCTACTGTAGGATAGAACCTCTACTGTGGGGGCGGGGGGTAAAATTTTTTTCCTGGAAGGCAAAGAAACAGTCTTGATGATTTCCTATGCTTGCCCTGGGATCAGAACACAGCACAGATATCAAAAAAGTGGAAGGCTGGGCATAATGTGAGAGGTCCGAAGAGGCCAACAAGGATTCGGGACTTTATTCTGAGGGAAAACGGAGAGCACATAAAAAAGGAAATAGCCTGCGAGTGACGTCAGCATCATGGCGGAGTGAGCTTTCCCGTGAACTCTTCCCCCGACAAGATACAACAAAAGCAACAGCCACAGACCAACAACGGAATCCCAGACAAAGAAAACCTAGAGCAGAGGGATCCATACTGCCGCACATCTGAGAGCGGAACGTGCTGGGCCCCCGGAGGAAGTGGGGAGAGGTAAGGAGAACTCCTCTCCCTCCCCATCAGATCAGCGATCTCAGTCCACGTGGCTCCCAGAGAGGGGGGAGGGGCAGCCCTCGGCAGGGAAACCGTGGCTCTTCGGGCTCTCTCAGCCAGTGGGAAACTCCCACACAGAGGACTCAGAGGAGCCACAGGGCTACCATCAACATCTGAGCACCCCAGAGAGCAGATAAAGAGGGGCAAACGAGAAGCCTCCCACGTCAGGGACCCAGAGGGCAAAAGAGAGAGCTCCCCCCTCCCCGCAAACCGGACTCTGCAGCTCAACCGGCCAGACCAGACCTAGTGATCCGAGGCAGACCTGATCAAACGACTGGACCCGTGGATCACAGCGGGGAAAGAAAAAAAAAAACAAAACTGCAGATCGCAGCAGAAAAACCAGGGCAGAGTGCAGGGGGCTTAGACTACACAGCCCTTTACCACCAGACATTGGCGGCAGGTGGAAATTGCAACCAGAGACTTCCAGGATGAGGAAAAACAAAACCAACACAGGAACCACAATGCAAAAATATATGAAATCACCAGACCAGAAAAAAAATGACAAGCACCCAGAAATCAACCCCGAAGACACAGAAATCCATAAACTAAATGACAGAGATTTCAAAATAGCTATCATAAAAACACTCAACAAAATACGAGACAACACAGACAAACAATTCAATGAGATTAGGAGTTTCTTCACAAAAGAGATTGAAATCATAAAGAAAAACCAATCAGTGCTGATGGAGATGAAGAACACAATGGAGGAGATAAAGGAGAATCTGGAATCTTTAAAGAACAGAGCTGACAATATGGAGGAAAGAATTAGTACTTTAGAGGATAGGAATACAGATATACTCCAGATGGAAGAGGAGAGAGAACTAAGACTAAAAAGAAATGAAGAAAGACTCCGAGAAATATCTGACTCTATTAGGAAATGTAACATAAGAATTATAGGTATTCCTGAGTGGAGAGGAGAGGGAAAGAGGAATAGAGAGCCTATTCAAGGAAATAATAGCTGAGAATTTCCCAAATCTGGGGAAGGAGCAGGAAATACCAGTAAGCGAAGCCAACAGGACACCTATATATATTAACAGACAAAGGCCTTCACCACGACACCTAGTGGTAAGGCTAGCCAGGGTCAACGACAAAGAAACAATATTAAGGGCAGCTAGACAAAAACGAAAAATAACGTACAAAGGAACTCCCATCAGGCTCTCAGCGGATTTCTCAACAGAAACTTTTCAGGCTAGAAGAGACTGGAATGATATATTCAAAATACTGAAAGACAAAAACTTTCAGCCAAGAATACTCTATCCAGCAAAAATATCCTTCAAATATGATGGAGAACTAGTAACTCTCCCAGATAAACAAAAGCTAAGGGAGTTCATGGCCACGAGACCCCCACTACAAGAAATACTCAAGAAGGCCCTCAGGCCTGAAAAAAAGAAGAGAAAGGGAACACAAAGCTTGGAGGAAGGAGAAAAGTAGGTAGACAAAATCAGAGAAATAGTAGATCTTTACCGGAACAGGTTAGCAACCACTTAAATACTAAACTCAAAGATCAAAGGAAGAAATTCACCAACAATAAATTTAACCTCATCACTGTAAACACACAGCCACAACACAAGATAGAATAAGGTATAACAAGAACAACTTAGAAGGGGAAGAGGAAAGTGACTGAATTGACTTAGTATAAGGAAATAGGAGGCCATCAGATAATGGACTATCTCATACACAAGATTTTTTGCCCAAACCTCAAGGTAACCACTAAACAAATAATCAAAGCAAAACCACACATGATAAACAAAGAGAAAACTAGAAGAATCATAAGACAGAACAACCAAACTGAATTGGCAGTCCAAAACAAATGGGACAAGAAACAAAGGAAATGCAAAAGAACTGGAAAATAAGTGACAAAACAGCAACATTAAGCCCTCATATATCAATAATTACCCTAAATGTAAATGGATTGAACTCTCCAATCAAAAGATACAGAGTGGCAGGATGGATTAAAAAGCAAGACCCAACAATATGCTGCCTTCAGGAAACACATCTTAGCACTAAAGACAAGCACAGGCTCAGAGTGAAAGGATGGAAGACAATACTCCAAGCTAATGGCAAACAAAAGAAAGCAGGTGTTGCCATACTCATATCAGACAAAGTAGACTTCAAGATAAAACAGGTTAAGAAAGACAAAGAAGGGAAATATATAATGATAAAAGGGACACTACATCAAGAAGACATATCACTTATAAATATATATGCACCCAACATAGGAGCACCAATGTACATAAAGCAACTATTAACAAACCTAAAAGGAGAAATCAACAACAACACAATAATAGTAGGGGATCTTAACACCCCACTTACAGCAATGGATAGATCATCCAGACAAAAAGTCAATAAAGAAATAGTAGACTTAAATGAAAAACTGGACGAGATGGACCTAGTAGACATATACAGAGCACTCCACCCAAAAACAGCTGACTACACATTCTTCTCAAGTGCGCATGGAACATTCTCTAGGATAGACCATATGTTGGGAAACAAAGCAAGCCTCAATAAATTTAAGAAGATTGAAATCATAACAAGCATCTTTTCAGACCATAAGGCTATGAAACTGGAAATGAACCATGAAAAAAAAACTGGGAAAGTGACAAAAATGTGGAGATTAAACAACATGCTACTGAACAACCAATGGATCATTGATGAAATTAAAGGAGAAATCAAAAACTATCTGGAAACAAACGAAAATGATAACATGCCATATCAAACCATATGGGATGCAGCAAAAGCGGTCCTGAGAGGGAAACTCACAGCGATACAAGCCCACCTTAACAAACAAGAAAAAGCCCTAACAGGCAACCTTAAATTACACCTAACAGAACTAGAAAAAGAAGAACAAACAAAGCCCAAAGCCAGCAGAAGGAGAGAAATAATAAAAATCAGAGCAGAAATAAATGAAACTGAGACCAAAAAAACAGTAGAAAGGACTAATGAAACAAAGAGTTGGTTCTTCGAGAAGATAAACAAAATCGACAAACCCTTAGCCAGGCTTACTAAGAAAAAAAGAGAAAAGGCTCAAGTAAATAAAATTAGAAATGAAAGAGGAGAAATTACAACGGATACCATGGAAATACAGAGGATTATAAGAGAATACTATGAGAAATTATATGCCAACAAATTGGACAATCTAGAAGAAATGCATAAATTCTTAGACTTATACAACCACCCAAAATTGAACCAAGAAGAAATGGAGAATCTGAATAGACCAATAACAAGTAAAGAGATTGAAATAGTAATCAAAAACCTCCCAAAAAATAAACGTCCAGGACTAGATGGCTTCTCCAGTGAATTTTACCAAACATTCAAAGAAGATTTAATACCCATCCTTCTCAAACTATTCCAAAAAATAGAAGAAGATGGAACACTTCCTAAATCATTCTATGAGGCCAACATCACCCTGATACCAAAACCAGACAAAGACAATACAAAGAAAGAAAATTACAGGCCAATATCGCTGATGAACATTGATGCAAAAATCCTCAACAAAATATTGGCAAACCGAATACAACAATACATTAAAAAGATCATACACCATGATCAAGTGGGATTTATACCAGGGACGCAGGAATGGTTCAACATCCGCAAATCAATCAACGTGATACATCACATCAACAAAACAAAGAATAAAAACCACATGATCATCTCAATAGACGCAGAGAAGGCATTTGACAAGATACAACATCCATTTATGATAAAAACTCTCAATAAAATGGGAATAGAAGGAAAGTACCTCAACATAATAAAGGCCATATATGACAAACCCACAGCCAACATCATACTCAACGGGAAAGACTGAAAGCCATTCCTCTGAGAACAGGAACGAGGCAGGGCTGCCCACTCTCACCACTCCTGTTCAACATAGTACTGGAGGTTTTGGCCAGAGCAATTAGGCAAGAAAAAGGAATAAAAGGAATCCAAATAGGTAACGAAGAAGTGAAACTCTCACTATTTGCAGATGACATGATTGTATATATAGAAAACCCTAAAGAATCTGTTGGAAAACTATTAGAAACAATCAACAACTACAGCAAAGTTGCAGGGTACAAAATCAATCTACAAAAATCAGTTGCATTTCTATATGCTAATAATGAACTAACAGAAAGAGAGCTCAAAAGATAATACCATTTACAATTGCATCAAAAAGAATAAAATACCTAGGAATAAATCTTACCAAGGAGGTGAAGGACCTATACAATGAGAACTACAAGACATTATTGAGGGAAATCCATGATGACATAAAGAAATGGAAAGATATCCCATGCACGTGGATTGGAAGAATAAACATAGTTAAAATGTCTATATTACCTAAAGCAATCTACAGATTCAATGCAATCCCAATCAGAATCCCAATGACATTCTTCACAGAAATAGAAAAAGAATACTAAAATTTATATGGGGCAACAAAAGACCCGAATAGCTAAAGAAATCCTAAAGAAAAAGAACAAAGCAGGAGGCATCACAATCCCTGACTTCAAAACATACTACAAAGCAATAGTAATCAAAACAGCATGGTACTGGTACAAAAACAGACACACAGATCAATGGAACAGAATTGAAAGCCCAGAAATAAAACCACACATATACGGACAGCTAATTTTCGACAAAGGTGCTAAGAACATGCAATGGAGAAAGGAAAGTCTCTTCAATAAATGGTGCTGGGAAAACTGGACAGCCACATGCAAAAGAATGAAAGTGGACCATGTGCTATCGCCATTCACAAAAATTAACTCAAAATGGATCAAAGACCTGAAGGTGAGACCTGAAACTATAAAACTCATAGAAGAAAATATAGGCAACACACTATCTGACATTGGTTTTAAAGGAATCTTTTCGGATGACATGCCTACCCAGACTAGGGAAACTAAAGAAAAAATAAACAAGTGGGACTTTATCAGATTAAAGAGCTTTTATAAGACAAATGAAACCAGAATCAAGATGAACAGACAACCAACCAGCCGGGAGAGAATATTTGCAAAACATACATCTGACAAGGGGTTGATCTCCATAATATATAAAGAACTCACACAATTGAACAACAAAAAAACAAACAACCCGATCAAAAAATGGGCAGAGGAAATGAAGAGACACTTCTCCAAGGAAGATATACAGATGGCCAATAGGCACATGAAAAGATGCTCAACATCACTAATCATCAGGGAAATGCAAATCAAAACAACACTAAGATACCACCTCACGCCTGTTAGAATGGCTATAATCACCAAGACAAAAAACAACAAATGTTGGAGAGGATGTGGAGAAACAGGAACCCTCATACACAGCTGGTGGGAATGCAAACTGGTGCAGCCTCTATGGAAAACAGTATGGAGATTCCTCAAAGAATTAAAAATAGAGATGCCCTATGATCCAGCCATCCCACTACTGGCAATCTATCCAACGCACCTGAAATCAACAATCCAAAGAGGCTTATGCACCCCTATGTTCATTGCAGCATTATTCACCATAGCCAAGAAGTGGAAGCAACCTAAGTGTCCCTCGACTGACGATTGGATTAAGAAAATGTGGTATATATACACAATGGAATACTACTCAGCCATAAAAAAAGACAAAATTGTCCCATTTGCAACAGCATGGATGGGCCTGGAGCGTATTATGTTAAGTGAAATAAGCCAGAAAGAGAAAGACAAACACTGTATGATCTCACTCATATGTGGAATATAAACCAACACATGGACAGAGAAAACTGGACTGTGGTTACCAGGGCAGTGGGGGTGGGCGGTGGGCACAAGGGGTGAAGGGAGTCATATATGTGGTGATGGACAAACAAAAATGTACAACCCAAAATTTCACAATGTTAGAAACCATTAAAACATCAATAAAAAATAAAAAAAAATAATAATAAAAAAAGGAAATAGCCTGCAATCAGATGCGTGACCACCAAATGTCCAAAACGAAGCTTGTGCATGGGTCCTCTGCTCTGGCCACCTTGGCCGCTCCTGTGTCCCTCCCACAGATTGCTCATTCACCCTCCGGCGCCCACGTAAACCTTTGCCCTACTGTGAAGTGTTCAGACAGCTTGCAATTTTATGCCCTGAGAGAAAGGAAAACAGATGTCCACACAAAGCCTTGTTCAAAAATGTTAATGGAAGCCTTATTCATGACAGCCAAACAGAGACAACGCCAATGTCCACCAATGGCTGACTGGGTAAACCAACCACAGTTTGTCCTCAGAATGGAATACTGCACAGCAACAAAAAGGAGTCAACTCCTGATACACGCAACCACGTGGGTGAATCTCAAAACAACTGAAGGAAAGAAGCCGACAAGATGGCCAGATCACTGCAGACTTTCGCTTTGATATATTAGTTCACCTCAAGAGTATTCCTATTCATACGTAAAATTAGTATTTTCTTTTCTGTGTTATTTCAAGGTGATGCTTCCTCCATAGACAGTGGCTTTTCATCTTCTTTATATTTTGAAATAGTTTATATAGGATGGAAATTATCTGTTTCTTACAAAGTTAAAAGAAATTATCAAGAAGGAGCAAGAAAACAACGTCTAGGGAAAAATTTTAATTTTGTTCATTTCTTAAGTAACTTTTACCTACTTCTTGTGACAATTTTGTTAACAGTCTCAAATTCTCTTGATTGCAATCTTCACTTATTACTGGTAGTGCTCCTATTGATGTAGTTACTCATTGCTAGAAGCAAGGATCACTGTTCCTGATCACTGATAACACTGAACATTTCCCACACAGCTGAGGGACAGTGTCACCTCCATTTACTGCCTGCGTGCGGCCTGGTATAATCACAGAGGTCCACCTTTCTCCACACTTCACACGTCCATGTGCAAAGGAGCAATTTTTGGCATAGCCTGTACAATGATTCAGTGTGCTTTTCTCTAAAGGTTACTCATATTATCAGCACCAAAAACAGATAACCAGAATCACCTGTCATGAAACAAAGCTGTAAAAATAAACATAATGAATGAACTTACAGTACAGCCCAGCAATTGCACTCTTGGGCATTTATTCCAGAGAAATGAAGGCTCATTTTCATGCAGGAATTTGTACATGACTGTCTACAGCAGCTGTACTCATAACAGCCCTAACCCAGATGTCTTTCAATAGGTGAATGGATAAACCGTGGTCCATATAAACCATGAAATACTGCTCCTCAATAAAAAGAAATGAACTATTGATCATGCAACAACCTGGATGAACCTGGGAATTATGTTGAGTGGAAAAAGTCAATCAATCTCAAAAACTAACATATTGTATGAGTCTATTTATATAATATTCTTGAAATGACAAAAAGAGAGAGAGACCAGTTTAGTGGTTGCACGGGCTTAGGGATGGAAGGGAGAGGGTGGGGGTGGCTATAATGGGACGGCACGAGGGAGCTTGGTGGTGGTGGTACTGGTGAGTACCTTGATGTGGTTGGTAGCGATTCCACGAAGCTACACATGTAATGAAATTGCAGAGCATTACAGACGGGCATGCATACACGAGTGCATCTTAAACTGTTGAAATCTGAATAAGCTCTGTGGATTGCATCAATGTCAATTTTCTGGGGTTGATTTTGTGCTACGGTTGTGTCAGATGTTATCACTGAGAGAGGTAGGGGGATGGGAGCGCTGGATTTCCCTGTACATTTCTGTGCAACCTCCTATGAATCTATAATTATTTCAAAATAAAAAGGCAAAAAAACAAACAAAAACAAACATTGGAAAGAAATCAGTCACTAAATCTAAAAAATACAAAGTAAACAAAATATAAGTAATCATTAATCAATCTGATCAATTTGCTAGACTTCATATGTTATCTCAATCTGTCCAAGTAAATATCAGTCCCATTTTCACAGATGAGGACACCAAGTCCCAAGGAGTTGAGTAACTTGCCCAAGGCCACACCTCAGGACCAGAAGCCCGACCGCTGTGCAGGGGCAGGCCAAGCTGACCTCTGCCTCCACATTCCTCCAGCCTACTGAGCGCATCCCACCCCCACCCCCACCCCCTTCATCCTGGCCTCCCTTTCTAAATCCAAATCCGAGGCAAGAGGCCCAGAGCACCCAACATGCAATCTGGGATTTTTTCGCAAGTGATGATAGGTTTTTAGATATTTTTTGATAGGGGACTTTTTAACAAATTATTCGAGGAAAGGACAATCTGTACAATTTACAACTTCCTGCTGCCTCCTAGAGTAGATCCCAAAGCAATCTTTGGTTGCACTGGTTGGTAAAGATCCGTGATGGAGGCTAAGAGGAGCTGAGATCTGTTATCTGAGAGGGACGGGAGGGGTAAAGAAGGTATCTGGGAAAGGCTCATGGGTCTGGATAAGGAAGCCCAGAGCCTGGAGTGGAGATGCGGAAGCTGCAGGCTGATATTCAGCCGGTTCCAGTGTGGTATTGGTGAAAGAACAACAATCAGATCCATGGAACAGAATAGAGAGCCCAGAAACAGACATAATATATATAAATATAATACACATAAATATAATCAGCTGACCTCTGACAAAGCAGCAAAGGCAATACAACGGAAAAAAGACAGTCCGAGTGACAAATGGTGCTGGAACAACTGGACATCCACATGCAAAAAAAAGAATCTAGACATAGACCTACACCCTTCACAAAAATTAAAACGGATCATAGAGCTAAATGTAAAATGTGAAACTATAAAATTCCTAGAATATAACAGGAGACAGTCTAGGTGATCTTGAGTATGATGATGACTTTTTAGATGTAACACCAAAGGTACAATCCTTAAAAGAAATAATCGACAAGCTAGATTTCATTAAAATTAAAAACTTCTGCTCTGCAAAAGACAGTGTCAAGAGAATGAGAAGACAGGCCACAGACTGGGAGAAAATATTTGCAAAGACACATCTGATAAAGGACTATTATCTGAAATACACAAAGAACTCTTAAAACTCAACAATGAGGGCCGGCCCTGTGGCTTGGCGGTTAAGTGCGCGCGCTGCGATGCTGGCGGCCCGGGTTCGGATCCCGGGTGCGCATCGAGGCACCACTTCTCCGTTCATCCTGAGGCCGAGTCCCACATACAGCAACTAGAAGGATGTGCAGCTACGACACACAACTATCCACTGGGGCTTTGGGGGGAAAAAATAAAATAAATAAAATCTTTAAAAAAAAAAAAAAAAAACTCAACAATGAGGGGCTGGCCTGGTGGCATAGTGGTTAAGTTGGGTGTGCTCCGCTTTGGTGGCCCAGGTTCACGGGTTGGGATCCCCGGCGTGGACCATACCACTCATCAAACTATGCTGTGGTGGCTTCCCACATATAAAATAGAGGAAGATTGGCACAGATGTTAGCTCAGGGCCAATCTTCCTCACCAGGTCCTCAGGAAGTATCCAACCTGCTATCAGACCTCTATGTTCAGACATAAACACAAAATTGACTAACAAATCCAAGAGCTGCTTCTTCAAGAAAAAGCAAGAAACACATTTCTAAGTTTTGAGCTAAAAATATACAAAATTAGGGATCAGAAAGGGGAGATAACCGCAGATGAGAAGATTTTTTTAAATAGACATTACTATGTACCTTGCTAAGCTGATAAAATAATTCAATGATACAGACTGTTTTGTAAGAAAATACAAATGGTGAAAATTCACTCAAATTGTTAGGAAAAAAATGAATAAAACCTATACCCAAAAGAGGTACTGGATGAAGCTATCAAAGAATTATGTCCCTATGACACACACAAAGCCCAGCAAGACTGACAGGCATTTCCCTCTAACTTTTAAGAAACAGATAACTATCATATACCATCTGTGGTAGAACATGGAAACCGAGAGAGAGGGTTCAAAATCAAAGCTGGTTTTAGTATAATGGACAAATAGAGTCAGTATAGCACCACAAAGAAAACTATCAATGCATTTCAAATATCAATAGAGAGACAAAAATTCTGATAGCAAATCTGGCAGGAAGTGTAAAATAGCACAGCTGCTATGGAAAAGTTTGGCAGGTCCTCAAAAAGTTAAACATAAAATTACCACATGATCCAGCAATTCTACTCCTAGGTAAATACTACTCAAAAGAATTGAAAGCAGGGACTCAAACAAGATACCTGCAGACCAGTGTTCACAGCTGCATTGTTCACAATAGTCAAAAGGTAGAAATAACCCAAGTGTCCATCAACAGACGAATGGATGAACAAAATGTGATATACACATAGTGCAATGGAATATTATTCAGCCGTAAAAGGGAATGAAATTCTGATACATGCTACAACACAGATGAAGCTTAAAATATTATGCTGAATGAAATAAGCCAGACAAAGGCTCTATGATTCCACTTACATGAGGTACCTAGAATACGCAAAATTCATAGAGAAAGGAAAATATTGTTTCCCAGGGCTGGAGGAGTGTGGTGGGAAGGAGGAGTTAATGTTTAATGGGTACATTGTGCTTCTACTTGTGATGATGGAAAAGTTCTAGAAATGGATAGTGGTGACTTTGCACAATGTGAATGTATGTAATGCCACTGAATTGTACACTTAAAAGTGGTTAAAATGGTAAATTTTATGTTATGTATATTTTATCCCAATTAAAGAAAAATCAAATACAGGGAACATAATAAAAGATTACCATAATACGCCACATAGATTTTACTCCAGGAGCATAAGGATCAGCCACGGGAGTAGTCAGAGAATAAAAGAGAGGTGCTGAAAAGGTTAATAAAGGTCAATGTGATGTCCCAATAATAAACTCTTAATGAAATAGGAATAGAGAACATTCCCTTAAGATGATAACATTTATACCTGTCTCAAACCAGTGACCCAAACCAAGAGGCACTTAAGGGTAAAACACTAGACAGAGATAGGACGTTCACTACCATCAGCATAATTTAACACTATTCTGGAAATGTAATTTAAAATAATAAGGCAAGAGACAATACAAAGTATAACTATAAGAACTGCAAGAGAAAAACTAGTTGATAGTTGTCTATATAAAAAAACTCAAGAGACTCAACTGAAAAACTAAAAAATTAATGCTTGAGAAAGTAACAGTTACCAAATAAATTCCAACAGCTTTCCTACATATCAGGATTTACAAATTAAAATATGCACTGGGGAAAGATCCATATAACAATAGAAAAAATTTTTTTTTAATTTCCCAAGCATCATCTTAACAAGAAATTAGAAATCTATGGAACTTTGGTCAGGAATATGAAGATTTGGTATAATGACGAAATGGTATGTTCTTCTGTGGGAAGATTTAATATTTGAAGATGTCTTTTCTCTTTTTGATGCTATCATATGTGGAATTATGTTCTTTTTTTTTTTTTTTTGTGAGGAAGATCAGCCCTGAGCTAACATCTATTGCCAATCCTCCTCCTTTCTTCCCCCAAAGCCCCAGTAGATAGTTCTATGTCATAGTCACACATCCTTCTAGTTGCTGTATGTGGGACGCGGCCTCAGCATGGCCCGAGAAGCGGTGCGTCGGTGGGCGCCCGGGATCCCAAGCCGGGCCGCCAGCAGCGGAGCCTGCGCACTCAACCGCTAAGCCACGGGGCCGGCCCTGGAATTATGTTCTTAATTTAATTTTTGGATTATTCATTACAAATGTATAGAAATACTATTGATTTTGTATATTGATCTTGTTATCCTGCAACCTTGCTGAACTTGTTTACGAGTTTTAATAGTTTTTTAGTAGATTCCTTAGGATTTTCTAAATAAAGATTATGTCATATGCAAAGAGAAAGAGTTTTACTTCTTCCTATCCAATCTGGATACCTTTTATTTCTTGCCTAACTTCTCCAATACAATGTTCAATAGAGGTGGTGAGAGCAGACATCCTTGTCTTATTCCTGATATCAGGAGGAAAGCACTTAGTCTTCATTATTATGTATGACGTTAGTTGTGGGCTTTTGTAGATGTCCTTTATCAGGCTAACGAAGTTCCCTTCTATTCCTAGTTTGTTGAGTATTTTTATCATGAAAGGGTGTTGGATTTTGTCCAATGTTTTTCTGCATCTATTGACATGATTATGTGATTTTTGTCCTTTATTCTATTAATATGGTATATCTCATTGATTGATTTTGGGATGTTAAACCAATTTTGCACTTCTGGATAAATCTCACGTCTTCTTGGTGTATACTTTTGATATATTGCTGGATTTGTTTTGCTACTCTTTTGTTGAAGACTTTTCCACCAATGTTCATAAGAGATATTGTCTGCAGCTTTGTTTTCTTGTGATGTCTTTGTCTGGTTTTGGTATCAGGGTAATATTAACCTTATGAAATAGGTTGGGAAGTATTTCCTCCTCTTCTATTTTTTGGAGAGTTTGTGAAGAATTGGTATTAATTCTTTAAACGTTTGGCAGAATTTACCAGTGAAGCCATCTGGGCCTGGGTTTTTCCTTGTGGGTAATTTTTTTTTTTTTTTAATTACGAATTCAATCTCCTTGCTTGTTACAGGTCTATTCAGAGTTTCTCTTTCTTAAACAGAAACTTAAATCAGTTTCAGTAGTTTGTGTGTGTTTCTAAGAATCAGTCCATTTTATCTAAGTTATCTAGTTTAGTGGCATACAACTGTTTATAGTATTCCCTCATGATCCTTTTTATTTCTGTAAGGTTAACAGTAATGTCCCAACTTTCTTTTCTGATTTTAGTTATTTGCATCTTCTTTCTCTTTTTTCTTGGTTAGTCTACCTCAAGGTTTGTCAACTGTTATCTTTTCAAAAAACCAACTTTTGGTTTTGTTGATTTTCTGTATTGTTTTTCTATTCTTTATTTCATTAATTTCTGCTCTACTCTTATTATTTCCTTCTTTCTGCTTGTTTTAGATTTCATTTGTCCTTCTTTTTCCAGTGTCTTAAGGTAGAGAGTTAGCTTATTGGTCGAGATCTTTCTAAAATACAGGTATTTACAGCTATAAATTTCCCTCTAAGTACTGCTTTAGCTATATCCCCTAAGTTTTGGTTTGTTGTGTCTTCATTTTCACTCATCTCAAGGTAGTTTCTAATTTCTCTTGTGATTTCTTCTTTGATTCATTGGGTATAAGGCACATATTCTCATAAAATTATTAATGACCCTTAATATAAGAGATGCAACTTATATATATAAAATGCTGGTTGCTAGCACTGACACTGGGGAAGTCGAAATCCATATGTGATGACACTGTCAAAAATCCTCTTTGATGGAACTTCACTGAATTGATTTTAGTATGCACTAATGGGCTGAAACGGGCTGAAAAACGCTGTCCTGAATGATCTCAACATGGGGCAGGGCAGAGGAGGGAAGGGTTAGAGAAAAAGCAAGGAGCCAAAAGCTGCTCCTGGGAAATGAAAAGAGGAATCTTATACAATGGATGCAAACTCAGATGCCACCAGGGACCAAGCAGGAAAATGGAAGTATAGGAACTGGTTTCCTCTCAGATAATGGGGAGAGGACAGGCTCTACCTAAAGGCAGATGTTTTCACTTTGAAGTAATCTTTATACCATTTCTGGTGGGTTATTGGTTCCCACATTGCACACCACAGCAAGAGTCCTGGAGCTGCTGAGCGTGCCCCCTGCAGAAGGGTAGTACATGGCCCAGGCGTCTGAGTCAGGCATGCTTCCACTCCTGAGGTAACTCACAGGCATGTGATAACTTCAGGACTTGACATTATTTTTCCTTAAACATGTTTGTAGATAATATCTGGAACAGTATTCTTCAATTTCTTTTGCCATCTGACCCCCACAAGACTTTTAAAACTGTATCTCTGTACAATTTTAAGTTCACATCTAAAATTTGTTATAAGTTTAAATAGTTAAAGAGGATATAAGTTTTGGTATGCAGTAAATACTGATGATTTTAAATATGCAACTCTCTTAAATGTATGCAACAGAATCAAAATACCACAGTGACTTAATACCTACCACCATCCATCTTGAAAATATAACAATAAGCTATTTATTAGGTCCAAAACCTTTTGTGGATCCTTTTTCTCTTTGAACTTGTATTCCCATTTTACTTCCAAAATAGAATATTATCTTAATGTAGTATATTTTATGCTTCCAACTATTTGTGATATTTCTGTCATATCCCTCTTTTACAAAAATACATATATAAGTAGAAATTTAAAAAAATTTATATATCTGTGCAATAACGCTCTACATTAAAATTGTTTTCTTCTAGATTGAGTTATCATTATAATTATTACTATATATATTAATCAAAATGACCAATAGGTTATATTTTTGGTACATAACTATTAAGCATAAAGAGTAAAGTTTTATTGAAAAATGCATCTCTAAATGAAATGGATTCCACTACTTTTCCAAATGCATCATGTTTCTAGATATATATTACTTATTGATAGAATAAAGGCAGGGGTTAGCATTAATTCTATTTCTGTTTTAGGTTTTTAAAAATTAAGTGCCGCCAACTTGTTCCCATCAGTAAATGGGAATGGATATTTAGTAGTATCACTACTTCTTTGGGGTTATATGCCAAAAATCACATAGTGAAAAACACTTATTTTTAATGAGCTGGTAGCTCAATTAAGCCCTTTTTCATTTTTGTTGACAGCCAAGAATTTGACACCACCTGATGTGCAAAATAATTTTTATTCAGTCCTTAGACATTGACTCAGTTTCTTAGCTTTTACCAAGATCTGAGCCTTCTTCTCCACTATGCCTTGACTTTGGTCTGCCTTTAGCAAGAATCCTGTTAGGCCAATTTAGCAGGAATCTCCCTACCCTTAATATCTGCGCTTAGTAATTTTCCATCCACTGATCCCCTTTCTCTACTTTTTGTTTATAAATCCCAAGCTGTCTCCTCTCAAAGGATTCCTTCTCAGGATTGTGCATGGAACTGACCTTTTCTGCCTGGCTCCTTCTACCTCCTCCATGCCTCTGTCCACCCTGCCAGGCCTTTCCCTTCCCACTCCAGCCCCTCATCTCCCTAAAGCCACTGTAATTTTAGGCCCCTGCCTCCATCAGGGGCTGTTAAGGGACCCAGGGACTCTCAAAAGCGACTACTTGAGGCTGAAAAGGAAAAACGACTAATGGGAAACAAGACGGATGTTTCACCCATTCAGTTGGGCTTTGGAAACACCCAGACTGCTGCTTGGTATTTCTAAGAAGTTCTTCACCTGAAATTTAGTCTACAACTTCCATAAGATTACATATCAGGGGAAATAAAAATCTTAAAAGTCTCTTCCACAAATATTGTAAAAAGCATTAACCCTCATATTGAGCAAGTAACCCTAACTTGTTCCATCTCCCCAAAACACAGTTCAGATAAAAAAAATAAAGTAGAGCAGAGATGAGAATCAATTCTTATGTAAGTTAGTGAGTTTTGTATTACTGTGTTTATGCCTGACTCACAGCTAAAATTTTAGAGTGACAGCAAAAAGATCTCTATTCCCATCTGTCTATATGTTTATGTATGTATGTATGTATGTACATATGTATTTGTGATCTTTTCCTACTTCCGGATGGTATTACCAAATTAATTTAGAAAATCCCCTAAAGGAGCTGTTTTAATTGGCTTAGCGAGAAATAAGTGCTTAAATTAAATATTCCTAAAACTCTCATAAGTACAGGAACTAACCCAAATATTTTTCAAGTTCATGTGTAAATAAGACCAGTTTGGTATTGTTAGTTTAATAAAAACAGGTGTCTTCTGAGTTATCAGCATTAAGTATAATATGAACACACATCATTTGACTAATAAATGTAAGGAGAAAAACAATCTAATATATATACTAGATTAATATTATAAAAATAATAAATTCAATCTAAGAACAAAAGAACAAGTAAATCTGCAGTAAAATGAACTGTTTGAAATCCATTGTTTCATGTATATCAAGTGCAGCAATAAAACAACAACAAAAACCATGTCTTTAACTCTAAGGTTTTTTGCTTTTGTGATTTTTTTGTTACTTGCCTAACATGCATGTGTGGTAAAAATAGTAAATGGGGAAGTAACTTGAAGATGGCTAGCTTTGCTTTAATGTCTTATGCAATTTTCATGACCAATCCAAGCATAATTGTTAAGAACAAGTGTATTAGGTTGATGTAAGTGAAATAAAAGTTTTAAGAATGGATTTTCAACAATAATTATGTTTTATAATTTATCTGCCTAAACATAGTTTCAAAAATCTTTTTGGCAACTTCCAACTTTAAAGTTATGCTAGTAAAGTAATAGATATTCATTAAATATCTAAATCATTTCTAAATAGGATAAAAAACTTATGCTTAATAATGAACATTTCAGTGTAAGTTTATATACTTTTGGCTTTTCATTTTTATACAGTACAGAAAGGATAAAGATATTGGAGTCTGTTAATAAATATGTTCTTTTTGCCACACTGAAAAATTTTACTGAGGAAGCATAAACCTATAGAAATTGTGAAATTTGCTAATCTTGCTGCAAACTATTGATATATGACACACAATTCACAGTTGTCTACAACCTAGTTTTCTCTGTAAGATAAAGGTTACTAAGAGTTAAAGATTATAACCAATATATATAAATGAAACTACTAGAAATAATAAGGGTAAAATGAAACAACTTTGCATGAAAAGTATGCAAGGAATGTAGAATGTGTTTTTATTAAGGGAAAAAGAGAGTAAATTTTGTCCTAAAGTAAAATAATTGGTTGTTCCAGAATGAGAAAAAAGGAAAGAGTAGGACAAAACCCAGGTTTGCAGAAAAGGAATTGTATGTTACATGGTCAAAGCTGGCTACAATTGGATGGAATTATCTAGAAGGTTTAAACAAAAAATGAGCATAAGTATTAATAATACCTGAATGCAAAACTAGAGGTTGGTTGTCTCACTGTTAAAATGACAAAATCTTCTTGGGCTATAGGTCTGCTCTTAGTAAAGGATTGTAAAAGGGTTTTCTTTACATTTTAGGTAATCTGCCTAGAAAACAAAGATTTTATGCCTCATCAAAATACTTTCCTATGCTTTATGTTAACCTTTATCATGTCTTTGCCTATTTAAGAAAACCAAGTATGCTCACTTTTAAAAGACCTAAGGCTGCTTTGTTACAATCATGTTACCTTTCGTAGCAAGTTTTTAATTCTTTTATTGTCACTTTGGTTAAATAAGTAGCTAAGTGTTGTTTCATAGTGACCTATGATCTATTTAGCTAAGTGTTCAAACCTTTTGACATATTTGACAACTTGAGATATTTTCCCTTCCCAAAATCGAATCCTAAATAAAATCTTGATTTAAAACTGACTTTGGGATTTCCTAGAGGGCCCCTGGAAAGATCACAGTTTGTTCTTTACCTTGTAAAAAGAGAGATATTAAAAATAATTAGGTTTATTTGATATGTTGGATTGCAAGGAAGCACTGTCAAATAAGAAGTGCTTAATCTTCCCTAGATTATATTTATATGAGCAAATATTATTAATATAAATATTTCATAAATTGTATCAAGCTCCTAGAAATTTGTCAGTGCCCTCACTATCTATGATATGTCTTCATATGATGTAGTCAGTTATAATTCTGGTTAAGATTTAAAATGCTGTATGTCATAGAAAAAAAATCAAATTTCCTTGTCAATTTGTTATTTTTGTAATGAACTCTCATCAGATCTTTAACCATAGCCATTTTAAGTCTTTTGTCATTTACAGATAGTTTTTTTTTTTATACTGATTCTTCTCTGAAAGTGTTTGGAATCAGTTACAGGTCAGAGTGCTTCGCTGTCAACAAAAAGGGATTCTCAGAGACCCATGGAAAGGAACATGACAGACACTCTAGGGTATAGGCTTCTGATGGCATTGCTTAAATAACTTTGAGACCATACATCTGGACTGAGAAAGGATCCAAATCTCTAGTGGAGAAGCTGCCAGTTTCATGAAAACTGCCAAAAGAACAAGAATTAATTACATGGGACTGAAAAAAATGATGAAGAATGATTTTTTTTAGTGGTCTTTGGAATATTGCTGATGCCTGAATGTTCCATTTTCTGGGCGTAAGGTATCCCTTTCTCTTTTCTCTTAAGTTATCTATAACTTGTAACAGTTTCGCAGATTATACTTTGTAAACAGAAATGAAATATTTATCTTTTTCTCTCTACCTGATCCCTCCAGAATTCAGAAACTATGACTGAGTGTTCTTATTTTCATGGCAATGTAATCATTTGCATAAATTCAATAAGAATCTGTTGTCCTTGGCAGCGGTGGGCAACCTGGCCCACACGACTGTGAGAGGACAGGGCAGGAGCAGAAAAAACAGCCCCTGCCCATCCCCCCAGTGGTGGCAGGTGGAACCTGCGACCAGAAGCATCAGGAACCACAGAAGAACCGGTGACCCAGTCCCAAGTGGCAGCACCCCTGACACCAGCTCCACCAGCATCAGGGGCTGTACACAAGTTGCTGGGTCCCCAGTCCCTGGCAGTGACAGTGACACTGATGAACACAGCATCCCTGGCAGCAGTGCAGCCAGCACCCCCACACAACCCATGAGCAGCAGTACATGTGGTGCACGGGACAGCAGCACCTGAGCCCACAGAGAGCCAGTGGAGGAACACGAGACCTAGGGGAACCCAGAAGCAGCAGAAACGCTCGCAGCCTGGTGACCCTGGTGGTGTCACCTGAGACCGCAGTGACAGTGTAAGCAGCAAGACACCAGCAACCCTAGAGGCACAAGGAGCACAGGGAGGGCACTGATGATGCCTCTGGCAGAGGCAGTGGAGGGTGGCAAGTGCAGGCTCTCCAAGGCAGCCAGAAGCAGCTCAGAACCAAAGTAACCAAAGCCGTACCCAAATAAGAAAAAGTGGTTACTACCACAAATGCGCTGGCAGAGGACCAATTCACCAAAACGATGAAGAACTATAGTAACACGGCATAACAGAAGTAAAATGACAACTCTCCAGAAACAAAACTTGAAGTCACAGAAGATTACAATCGAACTGACAGAATTCAAAATAGCTGTCATAAAGAAACTCAACAAGTTACAAGAAAACTCAGAAAGACAGTTTAACGAGTTTAGGAATAAAATTAATGAACAAAAGGAGTACTTCATCAGAGACTGAAACTTAAAAAAAAAAAACAAGTTTTGGAGATGAAGAACACAATTAATGAGATGAAAAACAATGTAGAAAGCATTAAAAACAGAGTAGACCTTATGAAAGAGAGAAGTAGTGAACTTGAAGACAGAAACTTAGAAATGATTCAGTTGGAGGAAGAGAGAGAACTAAGATTTTTTAAAAATGAAGAAATTCTTCAAGAAATATCCGACTCAATTAGGAAAAGTAACATAAGGATTATAGGTATCCCAGAGGGAGAAGAGAGAAAGGAGCAAAGAGCTTGTTCAAAGAAATAATAGCTGAGACCTTCCAAAACCTGGGGAAGTACTGGACATACAAGTACATGAAGCCATACTCCTAATTACATCAATCCAAAAAGACCTTCTCCAAGGCATATACTATTAAAACTGGCAAAAGTCAATGATAAACAAAAAATATTAAGGACAGCAGGAGAGAAAAAATAACCTACAAAGGAACCCCATCAGGCTTTCAGCAGATTTCTCAGCAGAAAGCTTACAGGCTAGGAGAGAGTGGAATGATATATTCAAAACACTGAAAGACAAAACTACGAACCAGCAATACTCTATCCAGTGAAATTATCCTTCATATATGACACAGAAATAAAAGCTTTCCTAGACAAACAAAAGCTGAGGGAGTTCACTGCCACTAGACTTGCCCTACAAGAAACGTTGAAAGGAGCCCTCCTACCTGAAACAAAAAGGAAAAGGTTCACAAAGCTTTGAGCAAGGAGATAAATAGACAAAATCAGAAAATTGCAGCTCTATATCAGAATAGGTTAGCAAACAATTATACTATAAAGATAAATGGAAAGAAAGCATCAAAAATAACTACAAACATTTCAATTTGGTTACAAACTCACAACGCAAAAAAGAATAATTTATGATAACAAAAACATAGACGGGGAAGAGGAAAGGGATGGAACCTGCACAGGCTAATGGAAATAAGAGGCTGTCAGAAAGTGGACTATCTCATCTATGAGATTTTTTTAATACAAATCGCACGGTAACCACAAAACAAAAAATCAGAGCAAAGTCACAAATCAAAAGTAAAAAGAAAACTGACAAAACCATCATAGAAAACCACCAAACTGAAATGGCAGTCAGAAATACAAGGAAAGGGGCCGGCCCTGTGGCGTAGTGTGCATGCTCTGCTGCTGGCGGCCTGGGTTGGGATCCCGGGCGTGCACCAATGCACCATTTTCAGGCCATGCTGTGGCGGCATCCCATATAAAGTGGAGGAAGATGGGCATGGATGTTAGCCCAGGGCCAGTCTTAATCAGCAAAAAAAGAGGAGGATTGGCAGATTTTCGGTCAGGGCCGATCTTGCTCACAAAAAAAAAAAAAAAAAAAAAAAAAAAAAAACAAGGAAAAAGAAACAATGGAAATATAGAACAACCAGAGAACAAGAGATAAAATGGCAGTATTAAGCCCTCATATATCAATAATCACTCTAAATGTAAATGGATTGAATTCACCAATCAAAAGACACAGTGGCTGGATGGATTAAAAAACAAGACCCAACAGTATGCTTTCTCCAGGAAACACGTCTCAGCTCTAAAGACGAACATAGGCTCAGAGTAAAGGGATGGAAGATGATACTTAAGCAAATGGCAAGGAAAAGAAAGTAGGTGTAGCCCATATTTATATCAGACAAAAAAGACTTCAAGATAAAAAAGATAATGAGAGACAAAGATGGTAATTATATAATGATAAAAGGGACATTCCACCAAGAATATATAACACTTATTAATATATACGCACCTAACACAGAAGTACCAAAGTATTTTAAGCAACTATTAACCAACCTAAAGGAAGAAATTGACAGCAACATGATAATACTAGGGGACCTTAACATCCCACTTACGTCAATGGATAGATCATCTAGACAGAAAGTTAACAAGGAAACAGTGGCCTTAAATGAAACACTAGACCAGACGGACTTAATGGATATATATATAGAACATTCCATCCAAAAACAGAATACACATTCTTCTCAAGTGCACATGGAACATTCTCAAAGACAGACCATATGCTGGGAAACAAAGCAAGCCTCAATAAATTTAAGAAGATTAAAATCATATCAAGCATCTTTTCTGATCACAATGCTGTGAAACTAGAAATCAACTATAAGAAAAAGGCTGGGAAAGTCACAAATGTGTAGACAGTAAACAATACGCTATTGAACAACTATCAGATCAGTGAAGAAATCAATACCTGGAGAAAAATGAAAATGCAAACACAACATACTGAAACTTACAGGATGCAGCAAAAGCAGTACTAACAGAGAAATTTACAGCAATACAGGCCTACCTCAAGAAACAAGAGAAATCTCAAATAAACAAGCTTACACTATACCTAAAAGAAGTAGAAAAAGAAGAACAAAGCCTAAAGTCAGTAGAAGGAAGGAAATAATAAAAATCAGAGGGGAAATAAATGAAATAGAGACTAAAAAAACAATAAAAGTATCAATGAAACCAAGAGCTGGTTCTTTGAGAAGATAAACAGAATTGACAATCCCTTAGCGAGACTAAGAAAGAAAACTCAAATAGAGAGAGAAAACTCAAATAAATAAAATCAGAAATAAAAAAGGAGAAATTACAATGGACATCACAGAAATACAAACGATTGTAAGAGAATACTATGAAATGCTATATGCCAACAAATTGGATAACCTAGAAGAAATGGATAAATTCTTAGACTCATACAACCTCCCAAAACTGAATCAAGATGAAATAGAGAATCTGAATAGACCAATCACAAGAGATTGAAATAGTAATCAAAAACCTCCCCAAAAACCAAAAGTCCAGGACCAGATGGCTTCTCTGGAGAATTCTACCAGACATTCAAAGATTTAATATCTATCCTTCTGAAACTCTTCCAAAAAACTGAAGAGGACAGGATGCTTCCTAACTCATTTTATGAGGCCAATTTTACACTGATACCAAAACGAGACAAGGACAACACAAAAGAGGAAAATTATAGGCCAATATCACTGATGAAAATAGATGCAAAAATCCTCAACAAAACATGAGCAAATTGAATACAATAATATATCAAAAGGATCATAAACCACTATCAAGTGGGGTTTATTCCAGGGATGCAGGGATGGTTCAACATCTGCAAATCAATCAATATGATACACCCCATTAGCAAAATGAAGAATAAAAATCACACGATCATCTCAACAGATGCAGAGAAAGCATTTGACAAGATCCAACATCCATTTATGATAAAAACTCTCAATAAAATGGGTATACAAGGAAAGTACCTCAACATTGTAAAAGACATATATGACAAACCCACAGCCAACATCATACTCAATGGGGAAAAACTGAAAGCCATCCCTCTGAGAACAGGAACAAGACAAGGATGCCCACTCTTAGCACTCTTATTGAACACAGCACTTGAAGTTTTAGCCAGAGCGATTAGGCAAGAAAAAGAAATAAAAGGGACCCAAATAGGAAAAGAAGAAGTAAAACTGTCACTATTTGCAGATGACATGAATCTATATATAGAAAACCGTAAATAATCCACCAAAAAACTATTAGAAATAATCAAAGAATACAGTAAAGTTGCAGGGTACAAAACCAACATACAAAAATCAGTTGCATTTGTATATACTAATAACAAATAAGTAGAAAGAGAAGTCAAGAATACAATCCCATTTACAATCACAACAAAAAGAATAAAATACCTAGGAATAAATTTAACCAAGGAGGTGAAAGACCTATACACTGAAAACTATAAGACATTACTGAAAGAAATCAAAGAAGACATAAAGAAATGGAAAGATGTTCCATACTCTTGGATTGGAAGAATAAACATAGTTAAAATGTCCATATTACCTAAAGCAATCTACAGATTCAGTGCAATCCCAATCAGAATCCCAAGAACATTCTTCATGGAAATAGAACAAAGAATCCTAAAATTTATATAGAACAATAAAAGAACCCAAATAGCCAAAACAATTCTGAGAAAAAAGAACAAAAGGGAGGTATCACAATCCCTGACTTCAAAATATACTACAAAGCTAGAGTAATCAAAACAGCATGGTACTGGCACAAAAACAGACACACAGATCAATGGAACAGAACTGAAAGCCCAGAAACAAAACCACACATCTGCAGACAGCTAAGCTTGAGTGGAGAAAGTAAAGTCTCTTCAATAAATGGTGCTGGGAAAACTGGACAACCACAGGCAAAAGAATGAAAGTAGACCATTATCTTACACCATACACAAAAAGTAACTCAAAATGGATTAAAGACCTGAATGGAAGACCAAAATCATAACACTCTTAGAAGAAAATATAGGCAGTACATTCTTTGACATCAGTCTTAGCAGTATGGCCGAGCAGAATGCCATATCTACTCGGGCAAGGGAAACAGAAGAAAAAATAAACAAATGGGACTACATCAGACTAAAAAGCTTCTGTAAGGCAAAGGAAACCTGAACAAAACAAAAAGACAACCCACCAACTGGGGAAAATATTTGCAAATCATATATCTGACAAGGGGTTAATCTCCAAAATATAAAAAACTCATACACTCAACAACAAAGAAATGAACAACCCAATCAAAAAATTGCTAGAGGATATGAACAGACATTTTTCCAAAGAAGATATACAGATGGCCAACAGGCTTGTGAAAAGATGTTCAACGTTAATTACTAGGGAACTGCAAATCAAAACCACAATGAGATGTCACCTCATACACATCAGAATGGCTATAATTAAGAAGGTAAAAAATGACAACTGTTAGAGAGGATGTGGAGAATAGAGAACTCTCATAAACTGCTGGTGGGAATGCAAACTGGTGCAGCCACTATGGAAAACAGTATGGAGATTTCTCAAAAAATTAAAAAGAGAAATACCATATGATCCAGCTATTCCACTTCTGGTTATGTATACGAAGAACATTAAATCAACAATTCGAAAAGATTTATGCACCCCTACATTCACTGCAGCATTATTCACAATAGCTAAGACATGGAAGCAACCCAAGTGCCCATCAACAGATGACTAGATAAAGAAGATGTGGTAAATATATATAATGGAATACTACTCAGCCATAAAAAAAGACAAAATCATGTCATTTGAGACAACATGGATGGACCTTGAGGTTATTATAGTAAGGGAAATAAGTCAGACAGAGAAAGACAAATACTGCACGCTTTCACTCATATGTGGAAGATAAACAAACACATAGATAAGGAGAACAGATTAGTGGTTACTAATCTGAGGAGAAGGCGGGGGAGGGCAAAAGCGGTAAAGGTGCACACACGTATGGTGACAGACAAAAGCTGGACTATTGGTGGTGAACATGATACAGTCTATACAGAAATTGAAATATAATGTGCATCTGAAATTTACACATTGTTATAAGCCAATATTACCTCAATAAAATAATAATAAAAAAAAGGAAAAAAAAGAATCTGTCCTCCTAAACAGAAACATTGGTCATATAACCAAGGCTTTGATTGGAATGTCATATTTGAGAAAGACACATAGAATTGTATATGACCAGACAGCTTTAAGGAAATAAAGTTCACTTTACAGAGCCAATGCTTACAAAAGCTCTCTTGGAAAAACAGGCCTGGTATCTATGAATTACGAAGTTCCAAGCCTTACTTATAGGTCACTTCCTGGCAGGCCCAAGAACTGTAAGATTCTTTGAGGATTTCAAGAAGAGAGGAATTCATCCAAGTCTATAGGTACTGCAGTTCTTGGCTTGGCTTCCCAGCTTTGAGAGGCTTTTAAAAGTCTAATCTGAGATTCCTTATAAAAAGTCCTAGCAAAGCAAGCTTTTAAAAGATCTTTGTTGTCAATTGGCATTCTTGCTGCACTTATGTAAATAATCAAGCCAAATCTAATGGGAACAGACTTACTTTGTAAAGAAAAACAATCTTACTTGATTATCTTTGATCAAAGGAGGAGGTGACAATAGAGAGAAATTTTATGTTTCAATAAAGAACTGTAACACACCCCTTGTGGATTATCTGATTCTAGTCCTGTTCATTATCTTGGAGGTTTAATATCTCTCTGTAAACTGGACTAGATCCTGCCATCTTGCACATTTTGTCAGTCCTTACCAAATTCTCAATTCTTTTGGTTTCCTTCAATATCTGCTTACAAGCCTCCAAATTAACATTTCTAATTTTTCTCCACCCTCCTGACCTGAGGTGACTGAAAACTAAGACCTGACTGCCCAGATCCTCACTGGGACTCTAGACTGTCTCATAGCTGCCCCTTTCCCTGAGGATCTGAAAAAGTCTTGCAAACTGAAGCCGGTCGACTTGATGTAAACTTGAAAGGACTTATCACCAAGACAGATCATGTATGGGATCCTATCACCAAAGACATTCAAACTGCAAAATAGGAAATCCATCGTACTGCCACTGCCATCCTCACTCTGTCATCCGAAAATTCTTCAAACTCAAAGTTTAAAAATCTCAACTGACTGCCCTCTGGACTCAAAAGCTGGGTTTATAATCTGCTCCAACCATTATTCTTTGTTTTTCTTTTTGTTTCCTTGTTCTAATCCATGTTCTTCTTTCCCTTTGCAGATATCTTACTTCTCAACTTCTAAACAGTGTCATCTCTCTGCAGCAATCAACTCAGTTCCTTGTTTGTGAAACTTCTTAGGAAGTTTCAAATGAGGAAGATACGGAGACCAAGAACCCACCAGAAATGGTAAAAATTACTTCAAAGTGAAAACATCTGAGCTACAGTAGATGCAGAAAAAAATCTTATCTGAACTTCCCTTATCTGACTAGAGCAGAGAGTCAGATGCCACAAATTGCCCCTTGGGGATGTCTTCAGTAAGGGACGTGACTGACTCTGGGCACCAGGATTATTTCAAAAATCTTGTATAAAGAAGCCTCATCAGAACCTTCCATCCTATAAAGCCCTAATCCTGTCCCTCCCTCTATTAAACTGCTATATAAACCTTTCCCTCTAGTTGTTTAGGGAGCTACTCTCTCTACAGAGTACTCCCAGATGCATAATAAACTCTTCTCCTGTTAATCTGTCTGTTGTCAATTAACTTGCAGGCCCAACCATTCATATTTAAGGTGGAAGAGGGAAAGTTCTTCCTCCCAGCAGCAGCATCGTCAGGTCTGGCTGTCTTTCTTCTCCAACAAGATGAACTCTTTCCTTCTTTCATCTTTGTCTCCATGGCACTTAACTCAATGCCAAGCCTTTAGTTTGTGCTCAGTGAATCCTTGATTACACAATTACTGCCCCATGATCATTAACGCAGAAAAATTATCAGAGCCACCACCAACTTCTCTGGGCTCCCACTGCACTTTGAGTTCCACAATTTTTTTCTATTTCATAGTTTGTCTCTCCCACCAAGCAACTGCGTTGAAAGACACTGTGGTGGACAGTCACTTGGCTATGTGTTAGAATCTTCTGAGAAGTTTACAAAATACAAATGCCTGGGCCCTGCCTCAGAAATTCTAGTTTTACTGGCCTCGAGTGTGATCTAGCCATTGGGCTCTATACCATGACTTTTACTATCCTTTTAAAAAAACTACTCACAGTTCTAACACAGTAAACAACCCCATTTGTTTATTAAATTGATAGGCTACATGAAGGGACTGCTAATTAAAAGGCTACCTGTATCTCAGAGATATTAGGGACAAAGGAAGCCATCTTGGAGTGGCCAAATGAACCGTTTAATCTCTACGGACAGGATCTGAAGGTTCTTATTTTAAGACTTAAACCACTTTCATAAGCAAATAAAAAAGATAGGAATTTCTGGCCTCGACAAATCAAACACGTTTAATGAAGCAGGAAATCACATTCGGCAATAAGCAAAAGCCAACAACCAGAATTTGGCCCAAAAGGCTGTTCCTACCTGTGGTACCTGTTCACAGCTGTGGAGGGCAGAGAGGAGCACAGGAGAGGAGGAGGCAGGAAGGGCTGGGGAGAAGGCTGCATTGCACCTATCGGCTCACAATGCCCACAGTAGGAGGACACCCCAACTGACCTCAGCTCTGGTGCCAGAACATGTCCTTCCACTGAAGTTCATTCACATTTATGGCTCCGAGTTTTTAAGCATTCTGATTTTTCAGCATCAACTGCCAGGCCTCATGCCTTCTGGGTTAAAACGCTGCATATAAGTCACATGTTACAGATGAAAATCTGAGGTTTGTATATGAGACACACCGCCCATGCGTAACTGAACACAGTCCATCTTTCCTGATGTCCAAGATGAGGAGAGTCAGACCATTTACACAAACACACAGGATCCCAAGTGGCCCAGGGAACATGGCAACAGCACAGAGATCAAGCAACCCAAACTACTGAGTCCACAAAATTCTATGCAAGACAGAATTATATTGTCAGAAAAAAATTAATTAACATTAGGAAAAAAAAAACTTTTCCGGTTTGCTCAGCTTTTGCCCATCCCTTCCATCTTCTTACAATGACAGTGTTTGGACTCCCTCTGGCAATTCAGAATTAGAAACCTGCCCCAGTCACATGTCTGCCCTTTCTCTAATCTGACTGTACTTCCTCTTTTTCTTCTCCTTCTGTACTTCTAAAGAGATACTCAAACATAATTAAACTGCTTTGAACAAGGGAGATGTTATTTTTTTCTAAGAGGTTTGAGCTGTCAAAGACTTTGTCTTTGGAACAGGAAACAGGAAAAATAACGGTACAGTCATTCCTAAAAGGCCTCCACTCTCGGGCCGGCCCCATGGCTTAGCGGTTGAGTGCACGCGCTCTGCTGCTGGCGGCCCGGGTTCGGATCCCGGGCGCACACCAAGGCACCGCTTCTCTGGCCATGCTGAGGCCGCATCCCACATACAGCAACAAGAAGGACGTGCAGCTATGACATACAACTATCTACTGGGGCTTTGGGGGGGGAAAAAAATAAATTAAAAAAAAAAAAAAAAGGCCTCCACTCTCAAATAAATGCCATCACATCCTCGGCTAAGCTACAGCTGGATATTCTGATATTACACTAAACCAACTGGTGTTATGAAGTGAACCCTGTTTTATGTGCCGACCTGTAGGCTGGAAACACTAAAGGTGGGATGTCAAGACTAGCACAGGTTCACTTTCATTCTCTGCTATTGCCTATCAAAAGGAAACAGGTAGAAAACAAATGAGGATTTTTAAACAACAGATTCCTGTCCCCAATTTTAAGGGCAATATGGAAAAAAGAATGAGCTGAGCTCATCCAGCTTAAGGAGAAATGCTGTGTCTCTGAGCTCTATCTAAAAAAGCTTCCCGTTGGATGGGGTAGTTGTTTCTTCATTTTTATTTTTACCGTTTCCTGCTAAAAGAGCAAAATATTTTCTTTGAGCAAACTTAAAAGGTATACCTTTTAAAAAGATCTTTTATTCCATGCCACTAAATGGAATGAAGGAGGCTGTCTTCTTTTTCCTCACTTTGAGCTATGAAACTAGGGCAATAATATGAAACACTGATGGGTAGATAGGGTTCTATCCTGAGACAACAGAAGCCAAATCTACGAACCATGAAAGCCCAAAAGATGATCTTTATTGAGGCAAACTTCAGTGAACAAGCTTGTTTATATAAATGTAGTACCTACACTTGGAGTTGAAAAAGAAAAGTATACCTTAATTGTGTTATCTAGAATCTTCCAGTCAAATAGCATCTGCAAAACTAAAAGTGAAAAACGACACCCAAGGTCAGGCCCCCACAGTAACCCTTCCTGCTGGTCAGTCTCTGCTCCGGGCACCTGACTCTGCTGAGGTTTCACTTCCCACAAGTCCTCTGCGGGGCAGCTGGCACAAGCCCTCAAACTCCCTTAGGTTGCTATATATCAACAAACGCTCAGCATTTGCAAGCTTCTCTATTGAATTCAGCCTGTCTGCTTCCAGACAGTGGCTTTCCTGTGCACCACTTTGACACCCAAGGGTTTAAAACTGTCAGAAACAACTCTCTCTTTCCTGGGGGTGTGATCTCAGCCAGCGCATCCCCTGCTGGCACGGATGTGCTCACTTCTTCAGCATCAGGACCAGAGCCCTTCATACACCAAGCTTGGGAGGACTCCACCCGCAGACTCCTCCGTGAGCATCCCTCAGATGCACCACAGAGGAGGGACATGCACTCCTTGGCAGAAGGGCTGCAGCCATGGGAAACTGTGTGGGCATCAGGAGCAGATCAGGCCTTGCTGAGTAGGGAGGTGCCCGAGTGGTGCCTGCCTCCCCTCTGATTTCCAATTTGATAGTGATTTGCTTTTCATCTCACTGTTCCTGGGGCAGGTGTTTAAACATCTGCCCTAATTCCTCAATCAGGGGAGGGAACAGACTGCTCGACGACGAAGACGCAGAGCAATCCCAACACAGCCCCTCAGGCAGTGGGCCCTAGTATGTGCCTCTCTCCGGTGTGAGTACTGGGGAGGCACGCAGCACAGCGCTCCCAAACCTGGGCTCTTGCGTGACAGTGGGGGCTGAGCTGGCTTGTCACTCCTCACAGCCCAGTCCCCTGGGCAAACCGACTCTCAGCCTCTGTTTCCTCAACTTGAATGGAATCTACCTGAAAGCCCGTTGTGCAGAGTAAAGGAGCAACTAGTGAAATGTTTAGCACGGTGTCTCGCACACGGAGCAGGCAACATTAAACTGAACTGAAAGGGCCTCTGTCAAGGGCTGAGAGGAGGCACACACATCCTGGCTTTGTCCAGCCCTCACCTACACCAGTCCCTTGCTTGGCCAAACTCTCCAGTTGAGCTCTACTTTCTTGTTGTGGTATCTCAAATTACAACAACTACTTTACCCACATCAGTGCTTTTTAAAGCGGTAGTTTGATGCTTCAGAAAGGACTCCAGTAATGCCGTGTGCAGCATGAGAAGGGAAGCTAAGCCTCAAGGAGGGGCAGGGCTATGGTGGGGCTGCCAGCCCCCGCATGGGGTGGTCTCCGCCCAACCCTGGCAACTTGAAGTCGGACTCTTCTCACTTCTCCTGCAGCCCTCTGTCCTAAGGACACTTGTACCTTGTAGCTGAGTCAAAGGACCTTCCTTGAGAAGTTCTGCTTGAGCAGTGTTCTGCTCTTCGCTCCCCAGGAGATGCCCTAAGTCAAGCGAAGGCTGGGAGGGCGCAGTGTTCTGTGCTATGCTAGGCCGGTGCTACTCCACCGTCATCTGCAAAAACCGGACAAGATCTTCCGCAGACCTACGTGGCTGTCGCCAATGCTGCTTACCAGTTATCTCTGGTTCTACGCCTTGCTGCGCCCATGGCTGGATGTCCCCTTCCCCTCTAAAGTTAGGGGCAGCCAAGCGACTCGCTTTGGCTAAGGAAACGTGAGCAGAAGAGACTGTGTCACTTATGTGTGGACACTTCAGGAGCAGCGACTGCTGACAAGAGGCAGGAAGGGTGGGTGGAGCTGGCCTGGCTCCCCGAGTGACCACAGTGAGCAGAGTAAATGTCAGACGCGCACTGGGAATGAGAAACACACCAGTGAGCCGGAGATTCTGCAGCATGACGCGGTCTGCCCTGACCAATGCTCGTTTCTTTACCTGAGGGCCCTGAGGTGAGATCAACAACGTATATGTGTGAAAGGACTAAGTTCCGGGTCTGTAAGTCCAGCTGTCTCCTCAGCCTCTCCACTTGGAGTCTCACAGGCAACTCAAAATTAACGTGTCTGGGCCGGCCCCGTGGCTTAGCGGTTAGGTATGCGCGCTTCGCTGCTGGCGGCCCGGGTTCGGAACCCGGGCGCGCACCGACGCACCGCTTCTCCGGCCATGCTGAGGCCGTGTCCCACATGCAGCAGCTAGAAGGATGTGCAGCTAAGACATACAACTATCTACTGGGGCTTTGGGGGGAAAATAAATAAATAAATAAAATCTTTAAGAAAAAAAAAAAATTAACGTGTCTGAAACCAAATTCTTGATCTTCCACCCTCTCCTCCCCCAAATCTGCTGCTTCTGCGAGTTCTCCATCTCAGCAAACACCATGCGCCCAATGCCAGTGGCAGACCTCCAGGAGTCATTCCTGATACCCTCTTCTTGCCCCTACCTCCACTTCCAACGCACACCAAGTCTCCAAAACATGTTTCAAATCCATCTACCCCTAGTCACCTCAACTGCTGCCTCTCTGGTCCAGGCCAGCCATATATACGTACGTATATATACATACACACACACACACATATAAATATATATATATATATATATATATTTTTTTTTTTTTGCGAGGAAGATCAGCCCTGAGCTAACATCGGTGCCAATCCTCCTCTTTTTGCTGAGGAAGACCGGCCCTGACCCAACATCTATTGCCAATCCTCCTCCTTTTTTTCCCTTTTTCTCTCCAAATCCCCAGTAGACAGTTGTATGTCATAGCTGCACATCCTTCTAGTTGCTGTATGTGGGACGCCGCCTTAGCACGGCCAGACAAGCGGTGCGTTGGTGCGTGCCTGGGATCTGAACCCGGGCCACCAGTAGCAGAGCATGCACACTTAACTGCTAAGCCACGGGGCGGGCCCGCTATATACATATATTTATTAAATTACACACATATATAATTGGTCTGCATGTGTATGTTGGTTAATTTCTGAATATGAATATAATTAGAAGTCCCACTAGTTCTTCCTAAACCCCAGTGACTGTGTCTTATACACCCCACGGTTGAACCCTCCCTACTCTGGAGACTAATACCCTGGCCTTCTGAAAGCCCTCCTAAATGAAACCCCCCACCTTACCACCTGCCTAATACATAGCCAGAGAGCCCTTTTTCAAACGCAAATTCAGTCACCTTACTGCCCCCTTAAATCCAGCAAGAGCATCTAAAACAGGTCCCAGGCCTGCATAACCCACCCAGCTGCCCACCTCTGACCCTCCAGCTCCTTTCAGCTTCCTGCATGGACCAAGTGCTTCCCTACCTCTGAGACCGGTTCTCATGCCTCCCAGCCCTGCACCTCCACCAAGCCTCAGCTTCCAGGCTACTTGCTCCCAAGCCTCCCTGGCCGTCCAATCTGATTGGGCTCTCCTCTCACAATCACTCATATATTAAGGAGATTACCCCTTTGTATGACATTTTATATATTTTTAAAATATTTCCCTCTATTTATCATTTGTCTATTTAGAAATTTTTTTAATTAAAGGAAAATTTAAAACTTTTATATATTCTTATCATATTAGTCTTATTCTTTATGCTTTCTTTTTCTATTTTATGTGTAGACATCTTTCTCTGCCCTTGAGATTGGATAAATATTCTTACTTTTTTTTTAGGGCTTTACATTTTACATTTAATCCATCTGGAATGTATTTTGGTATATGGTGGAAGATAGAAGGGTTCTGAGTTTATATACGCCTAAATAGTTACCCAATAGTTTCACTCCATCTAAAATGCCACCTTGAACACACATTAAATTTTTATGTATAAGGCTAAAGATAGTAGATTTAACTGTTACATCCCCAAACCCCACTACAGTGACAATAAATTTTTCAAAAAGCATAAAACCATAGGGGCAAAGAATGAGAGGAAAGACACCAACGTTTTGGGAGCTGGAAAGCAGGACACTTGGGAATTCAGTAGACATCGCCAGGAAAATCCTAAGCCAGCATTTGGGGAGATAACGCACGTGAACCGGTGGCTCCGGGTGCCCGTGGAAGGGGCTCAGGCTGGGATGCAAATCAGGAG
The DNA here is from genome assembly GCF_057802395.1 of Ceratotherium simum simum. NCBI lineage: Eukaryota > Metazoa > Chordata > Mammalia > Perissodactyla > Rhinocerotidae > Ceratotherium > Ceratotherium simum. The sequence goes on from NC_141920.1 coordinate 50,709,138, forward strand.
GACAAGGGACTCAGCAGACTCCTACCTCACTGATGGGGCCACTGCCCCATCCCACCAAAAGACTGAAAGTTTATTCTCTGTGAAAGGTAAACAGAAGGTTTCTGGACTGCAGAGGGCCAGATACTCTAAAAACAAAAGAAATACAGGAAAGCTTAGAAAAGAATGTTGAGAATCTCCAGTCTTCTTCCTCAGCTCCCAGAGAGCTGGAAGCTGGAGGTGGGCCATGGTGAGCTCAGGAGCAAAAAATACAGGGCAGCCTCCTCCCTCTATCCTTCTGCAGAACGCCCAGTCCATAGTTCATACTACAGCTTGCCGTTTGCAACCGTGGGAGACCTTCATTCCCAGGACCTACACATGACCTTGCACCCTGTCTTCCCTAAAGGGAAACTGAAGCAGACTCACCCCAAGTGGAACTGCATGAATCTATTTGGGAAAGAAACACCATCTTCTCAATATTATGGATTCTCACCTAAAAACAAATGTATCTTTCCATTTAAATAAGTATTATTTTAGGTTCTCAGTAAAGTTGAATAATTTTCTTGATAAAGATTCTATATATTTCTTATGTTCATTCTTAGATATTGTATATTTTTTGCTGCTACTGTGAAATAGAGTTTATCCTGTTACATTTTTCTAGCTGGTTACTGGTATATAAGAAAGCTATTAATTAGTGTATATATATTTTGCATTTGAAAATCTTACTGAGTTCCATTAGTTCTGAGAATTTTTTTGTTGATTTTTATTGGAGTTTTCCAGGTAAAAAGTCATTATCTGCAAGCAAGCAATGACAATTTTGGCTCCTTCTTATAGGTTTGTCTTTTAACTTTACTTCTCACAATATCTAGAACATTCAAAATAATATATATATATTTTTTTTGCTGAGGAAGATTCACCCTGAGCTAACATCTCTGGCGAATCTTCCTCTACTTCGTATGCGGGTCACCGCCATAGCATGGCCACAGACGAGTGGTGTATGTCTGCACCCAGGAACCGAACCCAGGCCACCAAAGCAGAGGGTGCTAAACTTAACCACCAGCCCATAGGGCTCACCCCTCAAAATAATATTTTATAGAGGTGAAAACAGATCAAAATTCTTGTTTCTTTACTTGAATTTCCATTCATTTAACAAATATTTATCAAGCATCTACTATATGCCAGGCAGTAAATAAAATGATTGACATTTTACTTCATATTATAATACTGATTAATGAGACAAATGTCTTTGATCAAGATTTAATTTTAAGTGCAGTGGATGGCCGACTTGCCAATAAAACATTAGAATATGAAGGTACATAAAGCAGCTTTAGAGAAAACAAACGTAAGCATCTGCATTTCTGTCCACTTGAGAATCTCTAAGCCCTGGGGTTTCTCGTGCTGAAAATGGAGCAGAAACGTCTCCTCCTGCTGAAACTCACAGGCCAGGTAACAAGGGCAGACCAAATGCCCCAGGACCATGCCATCCAGTCCTCTGGGTCAAGGCCATCCTAAGGCTCTACTGAAATGGCTCTGGAAATCATTCTCCTTCCATTTTTATTAGAACAAAATAAAAACTTATAATGAGGCGATATTCTGGGAATTTACATTCAGATGTAAAAGGCTATAGAGCTATTTTGTGACACTTCCTGTTATCAAAACATGTAGCACTAAGGGAAGATGACGTGTAGAAATGCAAATTAAACAATGAAGTTCCATCTCATCCTATGTTATTTAATGGCAAAGAATAAGAATACTGACAATACCAAAATGATAAGTGTGAGCAAACACTCTCCTGCTGCCAGGGGCCCCTGCTCTGACTGAGAAATGCTACCCTGAAGGACTGACCACACGTATGTCAGCACAGCTCTGCATAGATGTCCTCTCTGCAACACAGTTTGTGACAGGAAAATGAAATACATTTGCAATATTCAACAGGGGTTACTTTTTCATAGCTTTATACCCTCCCTGATAACAGATAAATACAGAAAATTTTCAAGTTGCATAAAAGCATTAAAAAGAGAATAAAAGTCACCTCAAATCACATGACCCTAAACGAGCCTCTGTTAACATACTAGTGTAGTGTGTCTTTACAAGCTCAATTCCACATTGACTATATCTTTTAAAGGTAGGATCTGTGGTGGAGTTTGTACTCACCCTTCCCTAGGGTGGAGCTGGTGATGGGAAATGGCTGCCCAGTCGGGACCACACTTCCAGTCCACCTGGCGAGCAGGTGAGGCCCCGGGAGCAGAGCTCACCAATGCAGTGCAAGCAGGTGATGTGTGGCTGGTTGTTGGTATTGATTTGGTAAAGCGGCCAGTATCATCCTAATATGAGATTATGCTTGTTTTTGCTTTTAGCTTACCAATAAATTTTTTAAAGGTCATATGTTTACAAAATATAAATAAAAAAATACACAATAAATTAAAAAAAAACAATATAATCTCACTGCCAACTTGTCTCCATGCATCCTGTCCCCTTCCTGCCCAGATAACCATTTTTATTACCTATTTATCCTTCCAGTGTTTCCTTATGTAAATACATGTACATGTTCTCATTCCTTCCTTCTTCTAATACAAAAGGTGGCATACTACATGTTACTACATGTTATAAACTGTTTTACACCTAGATTTTTCTCTCTCAAGAAGACTCAGGCAGTTTATCAGTTCACAGCTTTTCTGCAGCTCCATACTGTCTCACTGGGTTGATATATCATGGGGTATTAAACTATTCTCCTATCACTGGGCATGCAGGCTGCTCCCAGCAATCAGTGCAACCATGAAGCATTCTGTACACAGCGAGTTTTTTTACGTGCAAGTGCACATGGAATAGTTTAAGAATGGAAACTGTTGGATCAAAGAGTAAATGCATCCATCAGTAAGAGCTTAGTCTCTCAAATCCCTGCTTCCCTCAAAGCCTCACTAACAGAGTGGTTGTCGAAGATGCATGTTTACCAACCTAATAGGTGAGAAATGGCATCTTGGTGCAGTTTTGATTTCTCTCATTATGCATAAGTGTGGTTGAGCACCTTTTCACATCTTGAAGGGATATGCTATTTCTTTTTCTATGAATTATGTCTGTCCTTTGCACATTTTTCATTGGGTTTTGATCTTATTCTTTTCAATTCCCAGAAGCTCTTTACTATTAGAGAAATCAGTTCCTTATCTATATGAGTTGCAAATATTTTTTTCTTTTGTCATTAAGTCATACAGATGTTTTTCATATTTTGAAGTCCAATTTTTTTTTTTTAATGAGGAAGATTAGACCTAAACTAACTTCTACCAATCCTCCTCTTTTTGCTGAGGAAGACTGGCCCAGGGCTAACATCTGTGCCCATCTTCCTCCACTTTATATGGGATGCCGCCACAGCACGGATTGACAAGCGGTGCGTAGGTGCACGCCCAGGATCCAAACCCTGGGCCGCGCAACGGAGCGCGTGCACTAAACCGCTGCGCCACCGGGCCAGCCCCTGAAGTCAAATTTATGTTAAAACTTTTTAATAGGGTCCGGCCCCATGGCTTAGCGGTTGGGTGCGTGCGCTCCGCTGCTGGCGGCCCGGGTTCAGATCCCGGGCGTGCACCGACACACCACTTCTCCCGCCATGCTGAGGCCACGTCCCACATGCAGCAACTAGAAGGATGTGCAGCTATGACATACAGCTATCTACTGGGGCTTTGGAGAAATAAATAAATAAATAAAATCTTAAAAAAAAAATTTTTTTTGAATAGAATTTTGACCTTGAGTTCTAGTTACAAAGGTCTCCTCCATGTCAAAACTGTAAAGAATTTCACTCATTCTCCTCTAGCACTTCTTGTTTTCATTTTCACATTTAACTCTTGGATCCATTTGGACCTTGATCTTGGTCTATGGTGTAAGATATGGATGCAGATTTATTTTATTCCAAATTGCTACCAGTTGTCCCAAAACCCTTTACTAAAAATCAAAATCAATCTTGACTCCATTCATTTATGATTCCACCTTTATCATATACTAAATCCCAAATGTATTTGAATACATTTGTGGAATTTCTGGCCTGTCTCATTGGTGTGTTACTCAAAGTTACTGCCATACTGCCTAAACCGATAGTGCAGCATGGACCAGAATCTACTCACCACTCTTCTTTCTGCAGGGGGCTCCTGGTACGTCTGTATGTTATTTTTTTCATTGAACTTCAGAATCAGCTTGTGTAAAACCCAAAATGAACACGCTGGCATTTTTATTTAGAATCTTGTTAAGTTAAAAAACTAAGTGAGGGAGATGAGGCAGTTTATGATGCTGAGCTTTCCTATCCATTCCCTATTCCTCCGGGAACGTTTTCAAGTTTTCCTCTTAGAGATTTTGCACACTTCTTTCCAAGCATCCTTATAGGCATTATTTTGTTGTTGATTTTTTCAGTCTTCTCTTCCATTATATATCACAACCAATTGTTGTTTGCATATATGAGAGCTATGGATCACAGTGTACTAATTTTCTCTTCCAAATAGGGGACAACGCATCTGCACACTGGGATGACCCATGGTTAAGAACAAGGAACGCGGCCTATGCAGTGATGCTGGTGGGAGTGGAGGGACTTACAGTCTTGTAGGGGGAGGAACTGTTCATGTCAGGGAAGCGGAGGTGGGGGCAGAGAATTTACTGTATATGCTTCAGTATTTTAAAAAATTTAAATACATTTCTTCTATAAAAGAAAAAAGATTTCAAAAATTGGGGGTGTATTAGCAGGAACAGGCTACACCACGCTGCAGCAACAAACAGCCACCAAATCCAGCGGCATAAAGAACAATAGTTTATTTCTTTCCCTGGCCACATGCCGAGCACAGGTTAGCAGGGAATTCCACTAATTCTAGGCACTCAGAAACCTGTCAGGGAGCTCCATCATTTTGTGATGTCGCCATCTCCACCAATGGCTTTAGGAAAGAAGGCACGGAGAACCACAAACCTGTTAGGAAATGGTTCTACCTAGAGAATCACATGTCACTTCCTTCAAACCATGAGACCACATCTCACTTCAAATGGGCAAGGCCTCAAACTGGAAATTCAGTGAGCAGTGGTGATGTGCCCACAGGGTGAAAGAGCTACATGTGCATGCCCAGCAGTTACAAAATGGATCAAGTGAGCCACTTGACAACTTCACACTGGAAAAACTTGCTCTTTAAAGGAGGCCTAAGTAAATTTTTTAACAAAGCACTGTTTTTAGATGTAAGTGAATCTGCCCCCCTCTTCCCTTAATTTTCCTACCTGGGAAGCCTGAGCTTCTGAGTTCTTTATTTTATTAAAGGAGAACACATCGGCACTGCAGGAATCCCTACTTAAACCAATTACAGTTACCTGGACACATTCACCCTTCAACGTTCACGGCCCCTGGTATTCACGATGTGAGGATCCCCAGGATCCCCAATGCCTCATCAGAAAGCCAGAAGGGGCTGACGAGATCGGCTTCACACAAAGCCTTCGTTGGGAGTCCTGGCTTCCCCACAGCATCTGCAGCAGGTGCAGAGACCTTGCCAGCCACTCCAAAGCTTTGATAAGGTGGGAGGCGCCAGGCCAACAAGGAGGTCAAAGAGTAGGCCACCAACCCAAGGGAAGGCTCTGAGGCAGGCTTGTGACCTCAGAAGCCCATCCCTCAGCACTGTGCTGTGGTCACTAACGTGGTCAGAGAAGGAAAGCAACATCCTAGTTAACTCACTGGTTTCCCTCAATTGACACTTGCCCAATATTTTCAACCCATAACATTTCCCTCCTTTTTTTTTTGTGAGGAGTAGCCCTGAGTTAACAGCTGTTGCCAATCCTCCTCTTTTTGCTAAGGATAATTGGCCTGGAGCTAACATCCATGCCCATCTTCGATATTTCCCTCTTCTAAACTCAGGATGTGTAAGAGAAACAGCCCTTACAGAGGTGGGGGAGTACAGTGGTTAGAGCACAGGCCCTGGAGCCCGCCCAGCTCTGCCTCCGATGGCTGTGTGGTCCTGCACAAGCTACATAACTATCTGTGCCTCAGTTTCCTCATCCACAAAATGGGGACATCAGTACCTACCTCATGAATAGTTGGAAGCATTTAATAAGTTAATACACGTAAAGTGCTTAAGAGAATGGTATCTGATACAAAGTACTCAATGTTATTTTTATTAATTCTTTCTATGCCTACTTTTATTGACTCTTCCCTTTTCCTTCTCTTCATTTCTTTTTGATTGTTCTGCCTCTACCACTTGCCTTCACTTTCCTTCCCCCGCATCATTAGCAAGCACCAACATCCTGGATGCTATTTTCAAAGACAATGGGGAAGCTGGGATATAAGAGATATGGGCTAATTAGGAAGACTGCTGCTTTAAGAGCTCAGCAAACACAGCCTTCCTACTATTGAGGCACCTTGGAATGAGACCTTAAGTGGTAAGCCTTGGATCCTACAAAAAGGCCCCCTTGGCAACACAGGCCACTGCACTTAAGTGGGAGCCATGTATCAGATTTCATGTGACCAGCCCTCATAAGCCCAGCTACAACCTGGAGTCAGCAGTGGCTCAAAGGCAAAGAAAGGTCTGATTTTGGCGCGGGGTGGGGGGTGGGGTTTAGCCCTGAGCTAACATCTGTTTCCAATCCTCCTCTTTTTGTCGAGGAAGATTGGCCCTGGGCTAACATCCGTGCCCATCGTCCTCTACTTTATACGTGGGACGCCGCCACAGCATGGCTTGACAAGTGGTGCGTCAGTCCACACCTGGGATCCGAAACCGCGAACCCCAGGCTGCCACAGCAGAGCATGGGAACTTAACTGCTATGCCAGTGGGCTGGCCCTGGAAAGGTCTGATTTTTAAAAACCAAGAACTCCATTATAAAGTGGCTAGGAATCATCTTGATGTCCTCATCTCTCACCTTATTCATCTCTCCAGAAGTGGTTCCTCCCAACCTACCCTATCCTCCCTCTCTGCCCCCCAAAAAGAGCTGGTTCTTAGGTTTTTGCATGTCATAGACTAGTAAAATTTTCCACAAAATGGGGAGTGACATAATTTTGCCAAATTTTTAATTTTACCAAGTAAGGAAGTCAAAAGCTAGCTAATTTGATGATAACATTTTAACACCAAAAAAGATAGAAAGGACATTATCTCAGGATTCAAACATTATATAAATTTACCTTCACTCGAGATTATCCACACTCACTCTCCTTATTTTTTCATTTCCCTTCCAGACAGTAAAAATTTAGTCCCAAAATGCCATGGACCCCAAGTCAGTAGTATGTGGGACTCCCACACCTCAGGAACGGCATCGGCATGGTGGGCTTCCTCCCTTCCTTGTTAGCACCTGCAGTCCTGTTTTCTGTCCACTGTGGTGTCCAAGAAGGACCTGGCTTCAGGACAACTGGCTCCAGAAACCCCGAGATGCCACAGCAGGTGGCAAGCTGTCTAACACTGAGCAGCTCAAGGTCCTCGTACTCTCCCCTCCGCTTATGGAAGAAGTATTGATTACAGACAAGAAGATAAACTTCTGGCCTTATTCCCCAAAGGGGACTGGTGTAATGACATCTTTTTAGTGTCTTATATGGAGTTTTGCTCTTCCTGGCCCAGGCTGGCACAGCACAGGTCCTGGGTTTCAACAGCATAAGAGGTAAATGCACAAATGGTAGGAAGGTATACACTGAAGAAAACCAATACACTGCTTTTCTATTTTATCAACAGTACAAGTATAGAAAGTGTAATTTTTTATTTTCTTCATCCCTAATAAAAATAAGGCTGTCTCAATTAATGGACAAACAAAATGTGATATGCAGTCGTCCCCTGGTATCCTCGGAGGATTGGTTCCAGGACCCCTGCAGATAGCAAAATCTGACGATGTTCAAGTCCCTTAGTCGGTTCTCCATATCCATGGGTTCTGCATTCATGGATTCAACCAATCTTGGATAGTGTACTATGTTTACTGTATACATGTAATGGAATATTATTCAGCCTTAAAAAGGAAAGAAATTCTGACACATGCTACAACACAGATGAACCTTGAGGACATTATGCTAAGTGAAATAAGCCAGTCACAAAAGGACAAATACTAGATGATTTCACTTGAATGAGGTACCTGGAGTAGTCAAATTCATTGAGACTGAAATCAGGGGCTGGGCTGAAGGTGGGGAGTTAGTATTTAACAGGTACAGAGTTTCTGTTTGGGATGATGAAAAAGTTCTAGAGATGGATAGTAGTAATGGTTGCACAACTTGTGAACGTGCTTAATGCCACTGAATTGTACACTTAAAAAAGGTTAAAATGGTAAATTTTGTTATGTTTATTTTACCACAATAAAATTTTTTTAGAAAAGCTCTTATTTGGGAAATTATTACAGCTCCCTTTTCATTTAGCTTGTTCACTCAAGAAGCATCCTGTTTGTCTAGCAATAGAATTGTTTATAAGAGACATTCGAATCTCTAAGAACTAAGCGCCCCTACCAACTAGAACAAGAAACTACCTGCTCTCTAGTGCTATTTTCATAGCAAAAAAGTGTCTGAGAAAGTTCTGAAATCTGTGGCGATGCAAAGAAAAAGTACAAGGTTTTAAAATATATTAGCAGTGTAGGTAATTTAATATCTCCAAAAAAAGTATAAAAAGAAATTACTATATAAAAAAGGTGTCGCCCGCAAACTTCTTTTAAATTAACAGAAAAAGTAGATGGGGTGAGTAGACAGAAAAAAAAAAGGCACTGTACCACTTTATATTTGTATAATGCTGACAGGATATTGTTGAAATCTTAGTACAACTCCGTGAAGCAGACAGAACAGATTACAAAGATATGGAAGATATGGAAACTAAGCTCACATCTGTTAAATAACTTGCTCAAAGTAAGGCAGCAGGTGGGGATGAAGCCATGCCCTGGGCCTGTAAGTCTGGCTCACTATTTTCATTCCACCAAATCCTCATCAGGAATAAATGAAACATTGCCAGAAACCTGGAAAAAATTTAGACTGAAACGAGACCCTCAGCTCCCCTGGGTCTTCTCCTTGGTGTTTCAGATCACCTGACTATGCTCATAATCCCAAAGGCTCGTGGCAGTAAAACCAACAGGAGCTCCACCACTTGTGGGTGGTGGCAAGAACACAGGTGAGAATGAAAACTGGGGAAAAAATTTTTTTTCAAAATGCTCGTGTAAAAACTCTATAATATTTATTTATTTATTTTTGTTGAGGAAGATTCGCCCTGAGCTCACATCTGTGCCAATCCTCCTCTATTTTGCATGTGGGTCGCTGCCACAGCATGGCTGACGAGTGGTGTAGGTCCGTGCCTGGGATCCGAACCAGCAAACCCCAGGCTGCAGAAGCAGAGTGCATGGAATTTTAACCACTCGGCCATGGAGCCAGCACCTTTACTTTGTTTTTTAAACAGCTTTACTGAGGTATAATTGACATTAACTGCACATATTTAAAGTGTTTAATTGATAAATTTTAACATATGGAAACCCTTGTGAAACCATCACCACAATTAAGATAGCGAACGTATGCATCACCCCAAAAGTTTCCTCTTGCCCCTTTTAATTCCTCTCTCCTGACCCTCTCTAGTCCCTGCTCCTCATCCCCAAGCAACCACAGATCTACCTTCTGTCACTATAGATTAGTTTGAATTTGCTAGTTTTATATAAATGGAATCTCTTTTGTCTGGCTTCTTTCACTCAGCATAATTGAGATTCATTTGTTCATTCATGGTTGCCTGTATCAAGAGTTCATTCCTTTAAAAAAAAATTATTTTTTAGAGCAGTTTTAGGTTCACAGCAAAACTGAGCAGAAGGTACAGAGATTTATCATATACCTCTATACTATAGACATGCTCACCCCGCCCCCCACTATCAACATCCCACACCAGAGTGGAACATTTGTTATAAGTGATGAACCTATATTGACACATAATTATCACCCAGAGTCCACACTTTACTTCAGAGTTCACTCTTGGTGTACATTCCTTGGGTTTGGACAAACACGTCATGACATATATCCACCATTGTAGTATCATGCAGAGTAGTTTCACTGCCCTAAATATCCTCTGTGCTCCACGTTCTTTCCTTTTGATTGCTGAGTAATATTCTACTGTAGGAATATACAATTGGTTCTTATATTCACCTGTTGATGGGTATTTGGGTTGTTTCTAGTTTTTACCAATCACAGATTAAATCTGCTATTAACAATATTGTTGGGCCGGCCCCGTGGCTTGGTGGTTAAGTGAGCGCGCTCCACTGCTGGCGACCCGGGTTCGGATCCCGGGCTCGCACCGACGCGCTGCTTCTCTGGCCATGCTGAGGCCGCGTCCCACATACAGCAACTAGAAGGATGTGCAGCTGTGACACACAACTATCTACTGGGGCTTTGGGGGGAAAAAAATAAATAAATAAAATCTTTAAAAAAAAAAAAAAACAATATTGTTTTTCTGTTTTCTACTTCTTTGACTTCTGCTTTGATCTTTTTTTTTTTTTTTTTTAAAGATTTTATTTATTCAGTTTTTTCCCCCCAAAGCCCCAGTAGATAGTTGTATGTCATAGGTTCACATCCTTCTAGTTGCTGTACATGGGACTCGGCCTCACGTTGGACGGAGAAGTGGTGCCTCGGGGCACTCCCGGGATCCGAACCCGGGCCGCCAGCATCAGAGCGCGCGCACTTAACCGCTAAGCCACGGAGCCGGCCCTGCTTTGATCTTTATTACATATTTTCTTGTTTACTTTGGGCTTAATTTGCTTTTTTCTAATCTCTTAATATGGAAGCTGAAGTCACTGGTTGAAGAATTTTCTTCCTTTCTAAATAGGCATTTACGTCTATAAATTCCCCAAAGGATGCTTTAGGGGCATGCACGTGTCTTTATTTTCATTCAGTTCGAACTACTTTATAATTTCCTCTTTGATTTCTTCCTTGAAGAAGTATGTTATTCAGTTCTCAAATGTTTTGGGATTTTCCAGACATCTTTCTATTACTCATTTCTAATTTAATTCCATGCGGTCAGAGAACAGACTTTGCATGACTTAAATTCTTTTAAAGTTATTGAGACTTGTTTTATGGCCTAGAAAATAGTCTATCTGGTAAATGTTCCATGTGCACTTGAGGAGAACGTGTATCTGCTGTTGCCAAGTGGACTGTCAATCAGGTCAAGTTGGTGAACAATGCTGGTCAAGTCTACTACATCCTTGCTGATTTTCTGCTTCCTACTTCTACCAGTTATCGAAATCTCTGACTATAAGTGTGAATGTGTCTATTTTCCTTGCACTTGCACTATGTATTTTGAAGCTCTGTCAATTACATATATAAACATTTAGGATTATGTCCTCTTGATTAATTGATCCCATTGTCATTATGAAATGATCTTCTTCATCTCTGGTAACATTCTTTGCTCTGAAATCTACTTTGTCTGATCTTAATATAGACACCCCAGCTACCTTTTGACTAGTAGCAGTGTGGTATATTTTTTTCATTCTTCTACTTTTAACCCTTTTGTGTTATATTTAAAATGTCCTTTTTTGGTAGACCTCATATAGTTGGCTATTGCTATTTTATCCAATCTAATCAACTCTGCCTATTAATTGAATGTTTAGACCAACTTGCGATTTGTTTTCTATTTGTTCTATCTTTGTTCCCCTTTTCCTCTTTTTCTGCCTTCCTTTGGATTAATCAAGCATTTTTTGACTCTATTTTATTTCCTTTGTTGGGTTGCTATTAAGTCTTTGTTCTTTCATGGTTGCTTTAAGGTTTATAGTATCCATCTTTATCATATTGTACAACCAAGAGAAATTATACCATTTTATGTATAACATAAGAACCTTACAGGGGCCAGCCCGGTGGCATGGTGGTGAAGTTCTCGTACTCCGCTTTGGCAGCATGGGGTCCACGAGTTCAGATCCCAGGTGCAGACCTACATACCGCTCATCATGCCATGCTGTGGCAGTGTCCCATATACAAAGTAGAGGAAGACTGGCACAGATGGTAGCTCAGGGACCATCTTCCTCAAGCAAACAGAGGAAGACTGGCAACAGATGTTAGCTCAGGGCCAATCTTCCTCACCAAGGGAAAAAAAAAAAGTAACCTCCCAGCCTATATGCATTTGTTGTCATGAATTTTACTTTTATAGGTGTTATAAACCTCATAAAGCATTGGTGTTATTTTTGTGTAAAGAATTTTCATTTAAAAAATAATTAAAAAAAAAAAAAAGGGGGCCGGCCCCGTGGCTTAGCAGTTAAGTGCGTGTGCTCCACTGCTAGCGGCCCGGGTTCGGATCCCGGGTGCACACCGACACACTGCTTCTCCGGCCATGCTGAGGATGCATCCCACATACAGCAACTAGAAGGATGTGCAGCTATGACATACAACTATCTACGGGGGCTTGGGGGGGGGGAATAAATAAAATTAAAAAATAATAAAAACATCTTCTATATTTTCTCATGTAGTTATCATTTCCGCTGTTCTTCATTCATTTGTGCAGATTCAGATTTTCATCTGTATAATATCTCTTCTCCCTAAAGGACATGCTTTAACATTTCTTACGGTGTGGGTCTGATGGTGATGAATTCTTTGAGCTTTTGTATGTCTGAAAATTTATTTATTATGCCTTTATTCTTCAAAGATATTTTCACCTGGTAAAGAATTCTAGGTGGAATATGCTTTTTTACAGCACTTTAAAGATGTTGCTCCACTGCCTTCTTGCTTATTTTTTCTGACAAGAAATCTGCATCACCTGTATCTTTGTCCCTTTGTACTTAACATGTCTTTATTTCTTCTGGCTGCTTTTAAGATTTTTCTCTTTATCACTGGTTTTGAGCAATTTGATTATGATGTCTCTTGGTGTAGTTTTCTTCATGGTTTTCGTGGGGGATTTATTGAGCTTCTTAAGTGGTGAGTTTATAGTTTTCATCAAGCTTGGAAAGTTTCTGGTCATTATTTCTTCAATTATGTTTTTTCTCTCTCTCCCTCGCTTTTTTGGGGACTTGAATTACCTACGTATTAGGCTGCTTAAAGTTGTTCCACAGCTCAAGGCTGCTTGTGAAAAAGTTTTTAATTCTTTTTCTGTTTCATGTTGGATAGATGAATCTATTCTTCTGCAGTGTCTAATCTGCCATTAATACCCTTCAGTGGATCTTTCACCTCACACATTGTCATTTTCATCTTCAGAAACTTGATTTGGGTAATTTTTCTATCTTTCATCACTCTACCTAACTTTTTGAAAATACAGAATATAGTTGTAATAACTGTTTTAATATTGTTCTTTGCTAACTCTAACATCTGTGTCAGTTCTGAGTTGGTTTCCATTGATTGGTTAGTCTCCTCATTACAGGTCATATTTTCCAGCTTCTTTGCACGCCTGGTGTTATGGACTGAATTATGTCCCTGACTCCCCCCCAAAATTCTTATGCTGAAGTCCTAACCCCCAGTATCTCAGAATGTGACTGTATTTGGAGATAGAGTCTTTAAAGATGTAATTAAGTTAAAATTTGGTCATTAGGGTGGGCCATAATCCAATAAGACTGGTGTCATTATAAGAAGAAACTTGGACATAGACACACATAGAGGGAAGCCCATGTGAAGACACCGGGAGAAGGTGGCCATCTATAAGCCAAGGATGGAGGCCCCAGAAGAAACCAACCCTGCTGACATCTTGGTCTCGGACTTCTAGCCTCTAGAATTGTGAAAAAAAAAAATCTTTTGTTTCAGCCACCAGTCTGTGGAACTTTGTTATGGCAGCCTGAGCAGACTAATGTACCTGGTCATCTTTGATTGGATGCCAGACACTGTGAATTTTATTTTGTTAGGTGCTGGCTATTTTTACATTCCATAAATATTACTGAATCTTGTTCCAGGAGGGAGTTAAGTTACTTGGAAATAGTTTGATTCTTTTGGTTCTTGCTTTTATGACTTTTAAGTGGGTCCAGAGCAGTGCTCAGTCTAGGGCTAATTATTTCCCATGACTGAAGCATGATGCCCCTGAGTGTTCTACCCAATGTCCTGTGAATTACGGTCTTGCTAGAGGGAATTGAGACTGTTCTACCCAACACTCTGGGAAGTTCTTTGCCCCGCCTCAGATAGTTTCCTCCTACACATGTGGTAAGTGGTGCTCTGCTGAATACTCATGGTGGCTCCTCTGCAGATCTCCAGGGTTCTCTCTGTGCCTCTCTCCTTTCTGGTCGTCTGTCCTACAAACTGTAGCCAAGTTGGTCTCCTTGAACTCTCAGCACCATATCCACAGCTCAGAGAGTCCACTAGTCAATTTCCTCCACCCCGTGCTGCAGCAGAAAAACTCTCTCAAGTCAATAAGCTGGGGTCATCGTAGGGCTCCAGTTATCTGTTTGCCACCCCTCAGAGATTACTGTCTCTTGTAATCTCTAATGCCTGGTGCCCACTGTTTGAAAATTTTTATTGCATGCATTTTGTCTGTTTTTGTTGTTGCTGTTTTGGTTATTTCAGGGTAAATTCAGTTCCTGTTACTTCATCTTGGCCACAAGTGGAAGGTCTGTATTATTTGGTTTTCACTGATTCCTCCATTACTGTAACCATCAAAATTGTTAAGGAAGAGTGTTTAGTTTTATGCCATTATATTGATATATTTTCATAATATATATATTATATATATTCCATTATATTCTCTCAGAAGGAACAAAAGAGTAAAGCCAAGATACATTTCTCAAGACTACCAGTTGGAGTAAATTCTTCTTAGTTTACAAGTAGAAATCTTAAGAACAATCTTCAAAATCTTATTCAAACACAGTATTGGGAGTAATTTCACTCTACAGAATTGAAAACTCTTAATAAAATACACAAGCACAATCCCTAAATGTCTCTTTCTTCCCAGAGAAGAAAACAAAAAATCATGAGGATGTTGGCAGAGCTGAAGAGTTGGGTCTCCTACTGTGAAAAGGCCTTTTTCTCCTGGCAGAGACAAAAATGTTGTACCACTACAGTGTGGCTCGTTTTCAAGGGCTTTACACATAACTGCATTATCAACCTTGCTTTATTTTTCTTTATAGCACTTTACCAGCCCTTGAAATTTTACTGTTTATTTACGTTCAGTCTTTTTTGCTGTCTTTCTCCTTCATGAGAACATAAGCTCTCTAAGGGCTGTCCCACTCTTGTGCAACGTTTTATCCACACCCTCTAGCACACAGTAGGCCTTCAACAAGTATTTGTTAGATGAAAGAAAGAATGAACATGCAGCAATATTCTCAACATATGCCACACTGTTAGAAATTATCGAGGGGAGTTTCATTTTCTCAATTATCTTCTCTGTTTAAAATTTTTATTTAGAAATCTTTATTACTTTTGTAATCAGAAAAAACTTAAGAGAGGGGAATAGAGGGAGAGAGAGATGGTCCCTCAGGAGCTGCCTTTCACCATGGTGACCGCCAACCCCCATGGTGGCCTCACACCTGGACATCCCTGCCTGGGTCCCTGCAGAATCTCCTTTGCGCTCTCTCTTCAGCCCTGGAGCTGTACTGGCAGGCCCCCAGCTGGGCCTACAATGGTGTAACAGTCTCTTCCTTCCAGCACCTTAAGCCAAATATCAAATGTCCTAGAATGGCAGTCTTCTTATTTTCCTTCCCATAGGTTCTGCCATGACATGCCTTGTCAAAGTGTGCTGTGTCCCCAAACTGCAAGAATTTCTTTTCTTATATCTACAGATAGCTCAGTACACCATGAATCCTGTTAATGAAGTGAAAGCCTAAAAGATGAGATACTCTGAAGATAAATCAGCACAAAAAAATGTCAGAGTAGGGGCCGGCCCCGTGGCTTAGCAGTTAAGTGCGTGCGCTCCACTACTGGTGTCCTGGGTTTGGATCCCGGGCGCGCACCGACACACTGCTTGTCCAGCCATGCCGTGGCGGCGTCCCACATACAGCAACTAGAAGAATGTGTAACTATGACATACAACTATCTACCAGGGCTTTGGGGAGAAAAAAAAAAAAGGGAGGAGGATTGGCAACAGATGTTAGCTCAGGGCCGGTCTTCCTCAGCAAAAAGGAGGATTGGCATGGATGTTAGCTCAGGGCTGATCTTCCTCACACACACACACACACACACACACACACAAAAGTCAGAGCAACAAAGGACACATGTAAGACCAAACTAACTGTCTCCAGCCACCCCTGCATTTTGCCTGTTATACACATCATTAAAATATTGAAGTGTAAGAGTTGATGGCTGTCAAGCATAAAAACTGATAGACAATGAACTCCCTGGGGATGGGTACTGTCGTCTTTATCTTTTCATCCCCAGTGCCTAGCACGGCATCTGACCAACAACAGAAGCAAAAAAAAACCTATGGGCACCTGACACTAACATGGCCACTTTGAGGTAGGAACAATAACATGATATTCCAGGACCAGAAATGGCACAAGTCAAGGCTGAAAGGGTAGGGAGTCTTTATTGTACACATTATTAGAAGAAAAACAATTGAAGGTTAAAAGCCATACGTCTCTTTTAGGAGCCTGAAATACAGCATCAAAAAGACCTGTTTCAAACCTGCACATTCTTCCCCTCCCATTATAAACAGTTCAGTCAATACATCTAAACCTTGCATGGAGATTCCACAAGTCTGATAAGAAGTGAAAACAATCTGAATTTTCTTTTCTTTATCCTAAAGCTCAGGACAACTTCTTTCAAGCGCTTGTATTCCTTCATTGACACCCCTTCTCTGCCGTCATCTTTGCAAAATGAAGAGTCTTAATCTTCTGAAACTCCTCACACTGACACCCATCTACTCTGTTTTCTTTTTACCTTCTCAGGACATTTCCATATCTGGTAAATAGATCACACAAGATTGAGGCAACTGAAGTCCACACGTACCATTTCAAGACAAATTCTATTTAGAAACTTAGCCACTTATGTATTAGCAAAACCTGAGAAGTAAGAATTCTGCCTAGGTCCCACATAATCACTCTATGCTGACCCGAAACGTGAAAAAGTTCATGTTGATCTTTTTCCCACCTCCACCTCAAACCCAGCTCTATCCTCCTCCCCACTGGGATGTGTGCAGGGCCCTCGTGAAGCCAATGTCCTCTCGGTCAGGCCCCCCAGGACGGGACAGCACTAGGCTGCGCACAACACACACGGCTTTTCAGACACACAGCAAGTCATAGACGAAACGACTTCCCATGGGAACCATTTTTGTCATCCATTTTTGAAACATTACATGTCAGAAAGAAGAGTCCATGCTAAGTAGTATGCTTGTTCATGTTAGTGAGAGTTTAAAAATATGGTAGGAAAAGCCTAATTAGGTCGAGGATGAAGAGCTAAGACTGGGTCCAGGTGGAGAACTGAAAGGGAAAGACCTGCAGCGTCTCCTCTCCCCTTGGGGGACAACCTTGCTCTTATCTCACAGAGAGAACAGAAGAACTTTCAGTGCTCCCCCCACAAATCTAACCACCTCCCTGCACCTTTCACAGCACCCTTGGTCTGCCTTTCTGTCTGGGGACCCTCCACTTGGCCTTGGGGCACTGGGTCCCAGAGACACCACGCCACCAGCGTCCCACACTGCCAGTCTTTCTCCCACTGGACTGTCCTGTGAGCAAACCAACACACTTGAACAGCGCTGGTCAGAAACCTCCTCCCACTCCAGCTGCCTCTCTCATTTTTACTTCCTTTTATGGCACAACTCCTTGAAAAAGCTACCTGCATTTCTTCTCTCCACCTCTCCTTTGGCTATTCCATCAGGCTCTTGCCCCCACCACTCTAATAAGCCACTCTTGTCAACCACTGATCTCCATGTCACCAAATCTAACGGCAGACCAGGCTTTCCCCTCCAAGAGACTTTCTTCAAGTGGCTGCCTCAACCCCTTCCTCCTAGCTCTCCTCCCACCTCCCTACCTCCAGGTCTCCTTGGCTTGAGCCTCCTCTTCTCCCAGCCCCTAACCACCCAGGGCCCAGGGCCCAGGGCCCAGCCATGACTCCGAACACCCTCTGCAGGCTAGATGTCAGATGTCGGCCTGAACTCTCCCCTGAACCCCAACTCCTCCCGCCTACTCCACTTGCATGTTTAATAGGCATCTCAATATGCCCCAAACCAAACTCATTACTGCCCAGAGCACTTGCTCTTCCCACAATTGCCCCACCTCAGCACAGGGCAGCTCCCATCTTCAGCTGTTCGGAAGAGAGCTGGCAATTCCTTTCTGATTCTCCTCACTCTTTCATACTAATCCATCTTTCATACTGATCTTTCAGCAAATCTTAACAGCACCTTCAAAACAGATCCAGAACTGCTTCTCACCTCCATGGCTACCCCTGGCCCAAGCCCCCTTCATCTGTTGCCAAGATGACTCCTGACTAGTCCCCCTGCCCACCTCCCCAGTCTGTCTTGGTCACAGCAGTCAGAGTGACATGGTAATGACTTAAAATCATATCAAGCCATTCCTCCGCTCTAAAGAAGCCGGTGGCTTCCATTCAAATGTCCCATTATCAGGGGCAGGCTTGGTGGGGTAGTGGTTCATGCACTCTGCTTTGGCATCCCAGGGTTTGCGGGGTCAGATCCCAGGGGTGGACCTACACAATGCTCGTCAAGCCATGCTGTGGCAGGCGTCCCACATACAAAAAATAGAGGAAGATGGACACAGATGTTAGCTCAGGGCCAATCTTCCTCAGAAAAAGGAGGACTGGCAACAGATGTTAGCTCAGGGCCAATCCTCCTCACGAAAACAAAACAACACAAGATAAATGTTCCATTATCAGAAAAGTCTCCTGCCACCCAAACTGTGCACACACTACAGCCGCTCCTTACTGGTCAGACTTTTCTCCTCAGCACCTTGAGCACCTGACACAGCACGTACGTATTCGTTTGTTATCTGTCTCCCCCACCAGAATGTAAGGTCCCTGAGACGTGATCCACGTCCAGTGCTGCAGCCTCAGCACTTGAAAGAGTTACTGTACATAACAGGCACTCAAACTTTATTAAATGACCAGGTGAAAAAAAGTGTTGAATAACAAAACAGTATTGTTAAAAATGTTCTAATACCAACAGACATGTTAATTGATCATGATGACAACTGTATGCATGACAACTGGCTGAGAAGACATACTATAACAGTTTGGGGCAGAAAAGGTAGGGAGGGGTAAATTCTTCTTGACCTAGGTCAACAGAGCTTTCTCAATACTCCCAGCTATGGATGACCACAGTAAAAGATGCCATTGATTGGGTGCTCACTGTGCACCTGGCTCTTTCATACATCCAAGCGTCACCCCAATCCTACGGGGAAGATATTTTTATCCCCACATCACAGAGGAAGAAACAAACTCAGAAAGTTAAGCACCTCACTCAAGCCACAGAACTAAAAACACTCACTTGAGGCTCAGTTATCTATGCAAGCTTTCCTCTAAAATATCAAATGATACTACAGTGGGCACCAAGCCTAAATAATGGGTCTTTCTGCTAACCGGACATCTCAGTCAACTCTTCCCTGTGTCGCCATCCCCTGGCCTCACTGCCACTCCAGATCCTGTCCCTCAGTTCAGGATGAGACAAATGACTTATCCACTCTCCATGCTGTAAGAGCCCCCTAGCAAAGCACAAACCCACCGACACCCGACTTCTCTGGCATCATCTCTGGGTGAAGAGCGCTGATTTAATCTGTCAATTTTCAAGATTGTATTACAGCAAAACTTTTCCCAGACTT